>NC_084501.1:9846132-10165417 GCF_030035675.1 Rhineura floridana
GCCTTTAACACCAACTTTATGCACAGAAAGTGGCAGGAGAAACGTTTCACAACGTGAAAACAAACCGCACATGCAGTTGGTGTATGCAGATGAAGCTGCTGATGACAACACAGGCAGACGGCTACAGGGGCAGACTGAAACGCTGGCAAATACACAGTTTAATTGGCGAGGGGAGGGAAAAACAGGAGAGAAATATTTCAAATATGTATGCTGCTTTTTAGGGTAAAACTCTCAAGGTGTATTGTCAAGGAAATCATGTTGTTTTGAAGGGATATGAAATCTGGCAACTGTCCCTTTAATGCCCCAACTGTAGCCCCTTTTAGAGCCTGCAATTGCTTATCTGCTCATCGTAAAAGAGCATCTCCCCGCCCCTGGCAAACACAAAGGGGGTGACAGAACACAAGGCAGCCTACAACCGCAGAACAGAATAGATCATATTCAGACAGGCAAAATGTCCTCAACACAAGGGGCAAGAACCAAACGGGGGCAGATGTGCTGAGGACCTTTAGGATTAACAAGCTTCAAACATTGGTGGGGAATCTCCCCCCCTCCCAAGGGCTGCATGCCTTTGGGATGATCTGTCATGGGCCCTAAACAAGTACTCGATGGGGGGGGGCCAAGCCAGAAGTGAGCAGGACACCACTTTCTCTCTCTCTGACATATTTTCTGTTATTTTCCTTTTTGCCACCGGGGGGGGGGGCTCAGTTCACGAGTGATGGATCTACCAGGAGCTGTCAGTCACAGCAGCCAAGGAGGGAAGCTAGGCACTCTAAAAAAGCCTTTGCCAAGCTGGTGCCCTCCAGACTGCAACTCCCAGCTGTCCCAGCCCACTCCAGTGCTGGGAGTTGTAAGTCCAAAACATCTGGAGGGCACCAGCTTGGCAAAGGCTGTTCCAAGGTACTGCCCCATGTCCTACCACAGGGGAAAATTTGCCCTGTTTTACTGCATCAAAAATGAGAGCTAGTTTATAAAAGGCTAACTCAATTTAGCAGTGCTTCAGTTCAAGGATTTTTATATTTTGATTGCAAGTCCCTGCTTTGTAATTGTATTACAAATATATATCTGTCATTATCACTTAGACCTGTGGTTAAAGCAAATTAATTTAATTACCTTGTCTTATCTATTAGCCACTGTAGCGTTCAGCCTCTGTGTGCCAGCACAGTATCAGTATCAGAAGAGCCCACAAGGGGATGATGGCTGGAATGATCTTACCCTGTTTGTGAGCTTTCCTGGGGCATCAGGACAGGACAGGGTTGCTGGGCCTGACATGGCTTTTTTGTGAGGAGGGGAAAACACTAGCCTGGCCAAGGGGAACAGATGCAGAGGACAGGGTTGCAGCCCTGCATCCGTAGAACACCTAAGCAGTCAACTTGGGATGGGCAAATTTGTCAATTTTTGTGTTTCTCATTTTTCAATTCTCCACATCAGTTTGTGAATTCTTTGTTTTCAAAAAAAAGTCCTCATGAAAATTCATCAGCTTTTTAGTGCAGATTTTTATATATATTTCTGTATACAATTTTGCCTAATATGCACATTTTGGAAAGTATAAATTAGGTAGGTTTGTCTTTAAATGCAAACTGAATCAAATGTTCCTACAGCCACCAGAGATCTTGTATCGACTTCTGGATCTTTTCCTGTGAAATCTATGTGTGCCTTTCATTCCAATCAGAATAATTACAAAGTACCCTTTGTGAAAGAAAAAAATACATACATTGTTAGCAATCCTAAGAGAGTAGCAGTGCTAGCTGGCTTTGGTAGAGGATCACCCCCCTTTTTTAAAAAAGCAAGAACTAGTTTGTAAATAGTTTCACTTCTTACACCGCAAGCCTCAGGATTGCTATTGCCTTTAACGTCTCTCAAGGCTCTATCAAATCCCTTAAGCCTCCGCTGTCCACTCACCACAGTCCGCAGCTTGTTCTCTACGGCAAGTTTCAGGCTGTTCCTATAGCAGCTGCTGAGTTCGGCCTCTTGTGCGGTGCTGGGTTCCCCCTGAGCAATAGGTCCCACTGTGTGAATGACAACTGAGGAGAGAGAGAGAGGAGGGTCATTGCCCATTTAGAGAGCATAGCAAAGCCTCCCCCTCGCTTATGTCCTTTTGCAATTTCAACTAAGAGATGCGTGCAAGAGATGAGCTGCTGAACACACTCCAGAGTGCCTTGCCATTGCTCCTCTGCTCTAGAACAGGGCCTGTGATCCTTGTTGCTGGACTACAACTCCCATCATCCCTGTGTAGTGGTCATGATGCGAGTTGGGAGTCCAGCAACATCTGGAGGGCCAAAGATCCCCCCGCCCTGCTCTAAATCAAGCTTAGTGCAAGCCTGTTCCTTCCGAAGGTAGCAGAAGAAAGATTCTATTTTGCCAAGTATATCTTAAGCACTTTAATAAATTATTAAGTGACTATTACTTATTTTTCTTCCATTGCTTTAAACATACATACCACCCTTTGGCTGCATTTGGGCTCCCCAGGTAGTTCTGAAGGTATTACTCAGGCTTAAAATAGCAGTATATAAATATTCCAATATTTTTTTTTAAAAAGAGTTAAAACATGCACTCAGCAGTGCCCTCTTTGAGTAGCAACATATTTTCTAATGTTCTGATGTTATTATACACACTTCTAAAAGAATATATACTCGACATGATTCATGTTAGTATTTTTATATCACACACCTGACATTTCCCTGTCATGAAATAAGAAGCTAGCATGAAACAAATGAAGAGCAACCCATGGCAATTAGAGCCATCACTACTCCCGTTTCAAAGAGGACAGCAGGGACACTCGATCGCTTTTCCGCCGTGACCCCCCACTTCATGGAACTCTATCCCAAAAAAAGCTCCTGCCACTTCATCATTGCACGCTTCAATCAGGCATGAAGGACCTCTTTGCTTCAGATTGCTTTCATGCGACATTTTGAACTGAACTGGTGCTGAATTATTTTGTTTTACTGATATTTGGCTGAGCTGGAATGTTGCTATTTATTGTTGTTGAATCTTACTGTGGTCTTTAATGCTTTGTGTATGTATGTGTGTGCATTTCTCATCTATGCTGGTCTTGTTTTACCAAATATTGTGATCCTGTATTTGTAAGATGGAAGATGCTTTCTGAAGGTTTTGTCCTAAAAGGTGGTCCAAAAATATTTTAAATAAATAAATTTATATTATTTTAAAGAAGTATTTATATACCGCCCTCGTGCAAAACATGCTCATAGCTTGGATAAGTTCAACAGCCCCACACACAAAGTCACATCTCAAGTTTGCTGAAGGCTTTTCTCTACTGGTGTTTGTTTATTGTCTATTTATTAGACATAATTATAGCCCACTCTTCTTCATCATCATCATCAATCCTAAGGGAAAGCATAATAAGCAAGTACGTGAACTACTACAAATCAAAAAACCAAAGCTATAAATGAGCATAACAAGAACAGCTGAAATGCATCATATTTGTTTTTACAAATAGAAAGACATTAAACATACAAAAGCTACTAAAAATTACAGTGTGGCTACTTGCTCTCAGACAGGAATGCTCTAGTGCCTGGGCAAACAGGTAAGAATTTATGTGGCACCAGCGTGATGGATGTGTTGGTGTCGGGTGCTCCCAAGGCAAGGCCATTTCAGAAGCAGGGGAGGGTACCACAGAGCAGGCTCTTTCCCACATCTACACACACAGTACATCTGCTAGTAGAATCCAGACAAGAGCCACCTCTGAAGGTCGTAGGTCACAGGCAGGTTGGCGTCAAGAGAGGCACACCTTCAGGTACTGAATCCCAACACAAGAAAGTGCTGGCCCCTTGAATTTGGCCTGGAGGTTTCTACCCAGCTCCCAGTGGTGCAAGCATCATCTTGCTACATCCCTCTGTCTCTGTTGGGCAGTGGCACCGACATCGCATCCAGACAACCCCCAGCTAGTCTTATGGCAAGTATACGATCGCACCTTGGTGTCCCTGCGCATGCACTTAAAAGATGCACCCATTCCTCACACAGGAATCTTAAATTCCAGTCCTGGGGAGGGAGCTGAACCCCAGAGACTGACAATGCTGGCAGCGCATTCTAACAACGTTTTAACAAGGCACACATACACACCCAAAGGCAAATTATAGAGGTAAACTGGGGACAGTGCCTTATTTACCAGGGACTGGAACCACATCATAATGACTGATGGTGAGCAGGACCGCTATCAATTAGCTTGCAGACAGAGTGGGGTGAGATGGGGAGGCAAAGAAGCAAAGCTAAGCCAGTAGCCAGGTTTACTGAAACAAAGGAGCAGTGTGCAAATATTAAAACAGCCGGCCCAGATTTATTGGCAGCAGCTTCTGCAGGGAGCAGGGGTGGCAAGCGAGAGAGGAGCCGAGAGTGATTTAGAGGAGGGGGGTGGCTGTGAGGGCTTGGGCCTGCCAAGGGTGTTTGATGCCTCCTCCCTCTTCTTCAGAAACATGTTGCACTTGCTACTAAGTAAACCTGGGATCCATGTGTACAAACTGGGAAGAGTAGCTGGTCACCAGGGGGTGCTGTTGAGCCAGCAATCACTGTCCATCAGAAGACCTGCCTACGCTCACATATATTCATGTCTGTGTGTGTCTGTGCCTCCCCCCCCCCGTATCCACGTTATATGTGTGAAGCAGGACATTCCTTTGAGCCTGGCCTTGCCCTGCCACTACTTCCCAGTCTCTAAGCTCTTGGAGAATGGGATATTTTGTAGAAAGGAGCATTTGAAAGTTAGAAGATGATCTCCGAGCCCTTGCTAGAACCTCGCTTACCTTTTGCTTATTCTGATGGGGGGGGGGTTAGCAGGTCCCACGCCTCAGCAGAGCCCCCTGCTGCTCCTTCTCCATCTTAATACTGCCTGTTTGCTCCCCCCTTCTCTACGCCAGTGGCAGCAGGAGGCACAGCAGCCGTCCCTGAGAGACCCCCCTTTCTGCTCCCCTGCTCTCTTCCTCCAGGGCAGCCACGAGAACTGGGCTCTGAGGGGAAGGATGAGTAGGCTAGCTTTCCCCAACCTGTGGCCCTCCCTGCGTTGCTGGGACTCCAGCTCCCATCATCCCTGGCCTTAGGCCATGCTGGCTGGCGCTGATAGGAGTTGGAGGCCAAGAACAGCTAGAAGTGACCAGGAACACTAGGCAGGGTAGTGACTTGTGCATTGCCAAAATGTGCCACCAAAGGAGATGATGCAGATTTGCATCTGCTAATTTATACGTATATACCTGTCAGGGGTGGGGAACCTCAGGCCTAGGGGCAAAATGTGGCCCTCCACCCCTCTCTATCTGGCCCTCAGGACTCTTCCCACCACCACCATACCCCCTTCCTCCCCACCAGCCCCACTTCACACCCTCCTTCAGTGCTTTTGCCAGGCTGGGCTGCGCCCTTCAGCTCTAACGATGCCTCTTGTTTGTCTAGATGGAGGATAGAGAGGGTCGCGTGAATGCACATAGCAACTAGTAAAGTTCACTTTGGCCTCTGCTTCCAGTGCCCACCATTGGCATGTGGCCCCTGGAAGGTTGCCCAGATGGGAATGTGGCCCTTGGGCTGAAAAAGGTTCTCCATTCCTGGTATAAATACAGTACTCTAATTTTAAAAAAAAACAGTACATCTCACGGTAGCAGGGAAGATGTGACCTGTGCGCCCGTGCAGTCTGCTGCCCAGGTGGGCCACCCCAAGGCCCTGCCTGGTCTCCTGACTTATTTACTGTTTTGTTTTGTTTATTTATTACTGATTTATAACCCTCCCAGCAGGAGCCTTATGGTTCTTTCTCTTTAAACCAGACTGGGACGGAACAGTCCTTCACAAAGAGCACCCTTTCACCTAGTGGGCTCTCCTCCGTACTGTGGCCACCCTACCACCAGATATCCACACAAGTGTTCGGGATCTACTTAGCCTCAGTCTGTTACAATGGTTGTATTATTTATTATTTGATTTATGTCCCGCCCTTCCTCCCAGCAGGAGCTCAGGGTGGCTATTATTATTATTATTATTAATTGGATTTATTAGATGCCCATCCGGCAGGTTGTCCTGCCACTCTGGGCGATGGACAGTAAAATATATAATACACTCAATATAAAAACATATACACAGAAATTAAAACCACAACCATTTAACTAGTGGCTATTTATCCACTGCTTTTCTTATACTCAAAATCCAATTTCCAATTTCAAGGCAATGATAATGTACAATACATGTGCGTGCACATGGACACATACCGACATGAAACCAAGACACACCAGCTCCATTAAAACAGCTCAAGCGATTAAAATAAATAAGCAATTCAGTTCTGCAGGATGGTTGACCTCACCGTCACCACTGGTCCTCTGAGGGTAGTGAAGAGTCAGTGGTGTCAGTCATCAAGAATTTTCAAGCAAGACCTACCCTCCTGTCACTTAAACCCATCACAACTAGCCCGGTCCTTTGGGGCAGCAGCAGAGAACAAGGCGTTACCCTCTTCGCCATGACAGCCATGCAGGAAAGGGGCTGTCACTCAGTGGTCAGGACATGCATGCAGAAGGTCCTGGGTGAAATGCCCAATGGCATCTCTAGATAGGACTGAAACTCTGGAGAGCTGCTGCCTGTCAGTCTATACAGTACGGAGCTAGATGGACCAAGGGTTTGGCTCGGGATGAAGCAGCTTCCTCTGGTCCCTATCGTCCTTTTGGAAGAGTGCTGTGGAGACAAGGGCTTGTCAGCCAAAGGAGCCATGGTGAAATCTAACGGTGTTTATTCCAGCATAACTGAGAGAGAGGGAGAGAAAGAGAGATGTGGTCAACCTACCAACCCTTGCCCAAAGGACCAGGAGTCCTGCCTCGCCACTCCGGCATCCTTCAGCCCTCAAATGCTGCTGCCAATGGCTGCTTCAGCGTCTCAAGTGACCAGATGCCACCGGAACTCTGCGAGTGATTCACTGGCGCGAGGGATGGCTTGGCTTTCTCGCAGTGCCCAGAGGCAGCACGCTGGCTTGCTATCTCCACCCTCACAACCCCACTCCTGGTTGGGCAGGGGAGGGGGAAGGAAGGCCACGTCCTGTTGTTTAGGAGCACCATGATCTTTGATGTACCCTAGGAAACAAGGGAGTCCCTTCCAAGGTTTCAGGGTTAGAAAAGACTCAAGGTCGGCTTTCTTCTTTTTTGCCCTGATCTACAAGCTCCTGCATTAGGGATACATGTTTGTTTGGAAGGGGAAGCAGGAGAGGGAAGGGCTCAGTGGTAGAGTGCCTTCCAACTTTCATTGACTGAAAGGCTATGAAAGATTATGGGTTACGCAGAACTCCTGAGCATGGTGGAAACAGAGAGACATGGGTATCCTCAAGCTCTGTCCCCACAGATGTAGCGGTCTAAGACCTCCTGAGACCCTTTACTTTTTGGGAGCAGGGTCCCAGCAGGGTCCCTATGTCTCCAGCATCCTATGAGCCAATCAGCATGAAAGGCCACTGAGAAGAGTCTTCTAACATGCTTCCTTGTCTTTTCCTGCTGATTGAAGCCAATCAGAGTAAAAGGAGGTGAGTCAGCCACTCAGAAGGTTCTTCTCAGTAGCTAACACACTTCCCTTTCATGCCGATTGGCTCCTAGGGATGTCTGTTGTTATAGGAGAAGTTGCACCTGGGAAGAACTGAGGAATGTGGAGATGACAACAGAGAGCAAGCAAGGGAGCATGGCTGTAAGGGGATGTGGCATGACTATCATGAAGGGACCTTGCACTTCTGAATTTGTCACTACACTACTGCTTATCCCACAAGAAAATCAGATCTTGAGATGTGGGGTGCTGTTGATAATATTTCTCAGCAGGCCCTTTCCTGTGTGACACAGCACCCCCCAATGGAACATTAGGGACACAGCAGTCGGCCCCAGATCAGAGAAAAATAAAAACACAATTTTTTGCATTGGGATACTGTCATTTCCTTGGACTCCTCTTTGCCTGAGTGCAGAAGCAGGAGGAGGTTTTGCATCATCTCTGGGGAAATGCAATCAAAATGCAAATCTCCCACTGACACGCCAGCGTTGCCCCTGATAATAAAGACAAATTGCCCGTGCAAACTCCATGGAGTTGCTGGCTATAAATCAGCCTCTCCAGTTATTTGCACCAAGGGGCTTCAACGCAACCCCCATCCACCCTGTAGCCACTGGTTATTTGTGACCTGCCTTGTCCCACATTCAAGCACGGAGGATGAGTTGTCATTTCCCCCTGCAGGCCTGGCTCCATCACTGGGTAGCATGAAGTGGCAAAAGGGTTTAAGGAGAGCTCTGATGGATGAGACCAAATGGCTTGGCTACTTCAGCATACTGCTGCCAACTGTGGCCTCAGCCAGATGTTTCTGGGAAGTAGGGCATGAAAGCAACAATCATCCTCGGGTTGTCTGCAGCAACTGGGGTTCACAGGTGTACTGCCCCTGAATGTGGAGGTTCCATCATTTAGCTGTCATGGTTAAAAAGTAGGGCTATCACCTGACGAAAGAAATGTCAGATACACAAGTTTTCAACTAACGATTAAATTTGCCTATGGATTTTTTAAAAAACAGTTCTGAAGCAGGACGTACATTACGTTTTTAGTTGACGCGCATGTATGATGTAGCAGACGGCAGTGGGCACAGCTACTGCACCCCCTGGTCTTGGTGGGCAGCAGATGGATTTTGAGGCAGGTGGAGCCAGAGGCCACAAGAAGCGGAGCGCCTTGCCAGAGACACAAACGGTACCAGGCTGTCACTGTTTGGGGGCTGGGATTCAATCATAGACTAGTAAAATCAGGCTGTGCAATTAAAAGTTTGCACAGCAAACCTGCATTTCTGCAACAATTTGCAATTAAAAAAAATCCTCATGAAAATTCATCAGCATTTTAGTGCAAATTTATTCTAAGAAATACAATTTTTCCATGCAGTTTTGATTAGCACACACAGTTTTTGCAATACATTTTCCTTAATTTAATGCATTTTGGTATGATATTTCATCAATATATGTATTTTTATGCACGCTTTCCCCTAACGTATACATTTCTGTACACATTATGGGTAACAGCATCGTAAAATTCAGAGAAGTGGGAATTTCAAAGAATGGCTGCGTTCCGGTTTGTGCAGTGGTTCAAGAAGTGCAAATTAGACATACTCTCATCAAAATCAAAGAAAACCTAACCTCTCCCCTATCCGTAGCTTTGATGCAGCGCCTCAAACCACTCCACAAGCCAATCAGGATGAGTGTTCAATGAACAGGTAATCTGGAAGCACCCAAAGTGTAAGTGATGGTGGTGAGGGAGCGGAAAAGCCAGCTTAAGAGCTGGGAGCAGGATGAAGCAGAGAGCTTAAGGGATGGAGGGGAAAAGAATGACAAGGCTGGGAGTGGGGAGAAAGAGGCGAAGGGGTGGGGGGAAGAAAGAGCAAGACTAGAGACTGTAAAGGGCAAGGAAGGAAGGAAGGCTAAGGTGGGGACAGGAATTTGATTCTGCTCACATTTCAAGCCAAATCTATCAAATTTGCACTGTCCAAAACAACATGAGAACCAAAACGCAGCCACCCTGCAACATTCGCTCTTCTCCGAATCTTGCAATGCAGTTCTCCAACCAACCAACATTTACAAAAATGCATATATTAGGGGAGTGTGCATAAAAATGAATGTATTTGTGAAATATTAGTGAATATATTAGTGAAAACAATCAAAAATGAATTCTGTTAAGGAAAATGTGCAGGTTAATCAAAACTGCACACAAAAATGTTTTTGTTAGGAAACATTTGTACAAAAATGCTGATGAATTTTCATGAGGATCTTTAAAAAAACCCACAAATTGCTACAGAAATGTGGAGAAACTGAGGGAAGCGAAACGAACAGATCTTTCCCTCCCTGTTGAGGAGTTGGGGTGGGAGACAGCTTTTCTCTGCTGCAGACAAGTCCTGTTCTTTGAGCATAACACAGCAACGGGGCAATCTTGTCATGGTTCCCTGATCCTGCTGTAAACGAAAGCAACACAAGCTGCCTTCTGCTTCCCACCCCAGTCTCTGAAGTTGCCAAAGTGGAGTGTTGCCTAAGCACTTTCCCCCCTGATGGAACTGCAGCAGTAGCAACAATGTGATGGTTGAAAGCATTCTGGATGAATTTGATTGCTATCAGGGCCAAACTGGTGGTGGTGGTGGGTATTTTGAAGTGCTTGCTGTGGATTGGTTGTGGGCATGGGGGGGGGGAGAAACTGGAGCCAGCTTGCATTTAAAGGCAAACTTACCTAATTTGCACTTCCCAAAACACTACGCAGACCAAAACACAGGCATCCTCCAAAATCTGCACTCCTCTAGATTTTGCAGTGCTGTTCTTCAGCCAAGTAATGGGAACAAAACTCCATGTACTAGGGTCAAGTGTGCCTCTGAATGCATGGAAATGGACTGCCTTCAAGTCGATCCCGACTTATGGTGACCCTATGAATAGGGTTTTCATGGTAAGCGGTATTCAGAGGGGGTTCACCATTGCCTCCCTCTGAGGCTGGTCCTCCCCAGCTGGCTAGGGCCTGCTCAGCTTGCCACGGTTGCACAAGCCAGCCTCTTCCTTGTCCGCAACTGCTAGCTGGGGAGCAACTGGGCTCCTTGGGACTATGCCGCTTTCCCACGGCTGCACAGGTGGCAGGGCATGTAACCCCTGAGCCGCTCCCTGTGGGGGTGATCTTTAGCTGGCCCTTGACATCCAGGAGACACGAGCAGGGATTTGAACTCGCAGACTCTGGACTCCCAGCCAGGCTCTCCTCCCCATGAAAATAACATGCAAGATGAAGTATGTTTGGGAAAACCACTTTGCTAAAATGTGTATATTAAGAGAAATACACACTAAAATGTTGATGAATTTTCCTGAGGACATTTTTTAAAATGACAAAATTATGTGGAAATGTGGAGAGCTGAACTTAAGATTGGAATAATGAGAAAAAAAGAATCCGAAATGGACATATTCACCCATCTCTAGCATCAGTCTGGAATGAACCACTTTAAGCAAATTGCAGCTAATAGCTATGTCCTGATTGGCTTGGCGTCTCCAATCTCAAGATTTGAAGATCAAATGACAAATCAAATGTTGCCCTGCCCAGAGACTATTTTTTCTATGAGAAATTGAAACACCACCACCACCACTCCCTCTCTCTCCCCCCTTCTGCAAGACCAGGTCATGGCAATGGAGACTCCAAACATGAAGACAGGGAAAGAATGAGTGATTATAACGTGGGAGAAAGGGAGAGGGAAAGTGGGCTCAAGCTCTGGTTAAGGGGAAAGTGGGGGCCGCTGGGGGTTTTAAATTAACATTAGAAATCTCCTTTGCTGAAGGGACTTGTCAACATTACAGAAGGGTCTTGGCCACTGGAAGGCATTACTGGGTAATGAAGAGCAGCCTTCACGGGTGCCGGTGCGGTTGCCGGCAAAAAGTCTCAGGAAATATCCCCTCAAAGCTGAACAAGGCACGAGAGACTGTTTGCTTTTCCCACTAAGTAGCTGTTTGCAGAGGGCTGGCCTCTCCTACACCTCCCTATAAGCATGCCCACATTTTCGTTGGATGCCAGGACTGGACGCCCACCCTCCCTTCTGTTCTGAATGGAAGAGAGGTGCAAAGAGCGAGTGTCGCAGTGGCTGATGGAGGGGCTGTCATCCCCATTTATGGGGTGGTTCATGGGGGAACGTGCCACCACCATTTCATGTCTCCTGCTTTCTTACATGGGACAGCAATTTCGTGTTATGCCACAGCTCACATGGCAGCCATTTTGTGATCAGCACCCACGCCACTTCCTCAACATTCCAGATGTGCCTACTGGCCTAAAATGGTTGGCGACCCCTGAACAGACCTATATTGAGTGCGTATGTGGAACCTAATTCCGGTTCTGGTGCTCTTGTCACAAATCATGGCTGCCGTGTGTTCAGCGAGCAGCCATGGCTCTTAGGGTGCCAGTTGTGGCTACTATGTTCCTTATTACACCTTTATTACACTGCGCACAAATTTTGGACAGGCAGGTTGGACTAGATGGTCTCCGTGCTATTTCCAGCATGCTATTAATTATCTCAACAAACCATGACTTCAGTGCAGCCTCTGGGCAGAGCAAGAAATGTTCAAAATGCCACTGTCAATTGTGCTCATTGCTCTTTGAGAGCTATGATTTAAAAAGGGAGAAAATCCCAAGTTTAAAAATCCCTCTCGTTGATCCGCTGTTTGCGAGTGAATCGATTTAATCACGTAAAGTGCTGTTGCCGGTGACGCAACGCTGGCTTCCACAGAAGAGCACAAGAAGATAGCAGGTAAAACAAAACAGAAAATTCCCCCATCGCTGTCTTGCAGAGAAACAGAGAGAAAGAGAGAAAAGAAATTTGCAGCCAAAATGTTAAGTCAGAGGCAGGCACCCAGCCGGGCGTGAAATTCAATTACTAGGCAGGTAGGTGGAAAGAAGAGCCCCCAGGAAGGCAGAAACGCAGCTCCAAAACAGATCTAGCAATGAGTTAAAATTAACCTTAATGTTTCAGCCAAGGAAGCCTCCCCCCCCCTTGAAGGGACCAAACAAGATCCAAGATACAGGGAGCAAAACCAGGGTTTAGCTCATCCCTGACATGTTTTCACTTTCAGGGCTTAGCTGTGACAGAATTTGATGGCAGTTCCCCTGAGCAACTGCAGAGTGCGTTTTTCTCACCCCACAGAACAAGAAGAGAAATTCCCTACCCATTTTGGGATTAGGGAAATGATACAACAGTGTTTCTTGAATAATAAATAGCACTAGCAGAAAGTGTCCAGCCTTGCTTGGGAATTCTAAGAAACCTCCCAAAATCAGTGCAGTTTTCAAACGTTTCATACACCACCTTGATTCAAAATGGCATCCATTTGTATCCAAATATAGACGAAAGCCTGCTCCTTGATCTCAGGAACCGTCAAGTAAAATTTGGTTGCGATATCCTTAAGAGGCAAAAACACACAGAGAGCAGACAACTTCCCAAAATATATAGTAGGTTAAAATACACATTTTGAGAGGATTTGAAGAAAAATGCCAATTAATACAGAAATGAAGTGGAATTATGGATAAAAACATGGGAAAGTTCTGATCCAGAGCAGAAATCGGCAGACTTGTTCATCCCTTGCCACAACCCCGGGCCACCCACCACGCTCTCCTTTCTCAAGTGGGGGGGCAGCCTCTGATGCACCCATGCGAGGCCATGGCCTAGTGAACATATGTTCTACGAGAGGCGAGAGGGAGCCCAAGAGAACAGTGGGGAGCTCTGGAGACCACCGAGACAGGTTGGGTCAACCCCCCCAAATTATGTTTGTGTTGCTACTACATAGAAAAGCTGATCCGCCTGACTGCTCCCCGTCCGTGTGATTTATGGCTGCCAGGCTGTCGGTTATCACGGCTCCGTGTCCGATTTTCTCGCAGGCTGTCAATAGTGGACGCGCCTCCATCCCCACCCTCTGCCGGATGATTTAGGGGCAGCTGGCATTTGCCGTTAAAGAGGTGGTTTCTCTATTAGCACCAGGCGGGGGGAAGAATCGACTCCTGTGGATGTGATTTACAGAGGGACGGGGCCCTGGCATCCTGCAGCTCTTATTGACGCCTGCCCCGTGCCGTCCATCTCCCATGACAGCCCAATCAATAGTGCTTTGCATTTGCCGTCTGAGTCTATAATATTGGCATGATAAACGGCAGCCCCTGAATGCGCAGTTTGGTAGTGCCCGTCAGCTAGGCCCCATCAGGGATGGAACTGGCGGACAGGAAATTGCCCCTACCGCATCAGTCCACGCCAGGGGGCAGTGGCTCTACCACCTTGTGGCCTGTCTGCCTCTCCTCTAGGGATCACCAAGGCCACCTTTGGGGATGGTGGTGGTTGAAATTTGACTGAGCCTGACCAGGTTGGCACCAGGCCTGCAAGAGCATGGCAGAGGGCCCCTGCAACTGCATGCATCCTTTTGATTGTGCATACAGCAGGATTTGTGCTCATGATAGTTTCTGAGCAATTATACACAATCCCACTTTCAATACTTGTTTGCATCTGGGAAAATTCCGGGCGGGAGGGGCATGCTGTTTTGTTTCCAATCACTGCATGTTCCATAACTTCCTGATGAAATCCTTTTCATATCAGAAATGTTCCGAGGTTGTTGATGTGGTTTGCTCTGCTTTAGTTGTGCTACAGCGCAAGAGCGCCCCTCCAGATGGTGATATAATTTGGGAAGAATTGCAGAACAAATATAGCAGCCTGATGTGCAGACGGACCAATATAAATCCATCACACTAATGCCACATGAGCCACATGAAATCCACACCATACATTTAAAGCGCATTTAAAGCACATGACTGGCTGGTTGAAACCCTGAACAGGAGGACTTCACAGCAGTCACATCCACACCATACACTTAAAGCACATGGCTTCCCCCAAAGAATCCTAGGAACTGTAGCTTGTTAATGATCGTGGGAATTGCGGCTTTGTGAGGAGTAAACTACACTTTCCCAGGAATCTTTGGGGGAACAAAATGTGCTTTAAATGTATGGTGTGGATTTTATACCAATGACATGTGGCAGAATACAACCCAGGGGGTGGAAACACAGTCTGGAGGGACCCCAAGTCCTGTTCCACTCAGGTACAGGTCCCCTCCACCTCCCCTCAGTCCCCTATCCCCACTGCGGAGTGCCCAGCCAAATAAGGTTACCAACGGACAAGAAATAAACCCTGGGCCTGCTCTTCTCCCTTTACCAGCAGTTTGATTTGCAGAAATCTGCGAGGAAGCTTTTCATGGCATAAATAGAAAAACATGATCACTTGCTAGAATCTCCAGCTAGAGATGCTCAGCAGAGGAGGCCAGTAAAACAAGCGGACAAACCCTAACAACCTGTACAGCTGAGACCAGCTCCACACCCTTCTGCTGCATCTGTCTAAGGGACCTTCTGGACTGTCGCTGTTTCCGGGTGCAATTCAATACAGGTAAATTCAAGCTGCACCATTACAGCTGATTTGGAGCTCTTGCTCCACAAGCCCTCAAAAGATCACACTTTCTGTGATAAACAGAGTGAAGGGGAAATGCACTGGAAAGAGTGGGATTAGCACTTGCTTGACACAATGTTGTCTAACCGCCCTGCAAACTAATCAGAATGGAATGCTCCATAAAGTAGAAGAGACCTACGAAGAAGCAAGTCCCACAGAGTTCAATTGCGCTTCATCCTGGGATGTTCCCTTCCCCATTTCAATTTTCATTATGCTTACCTCTGCTTAGAATTCCCAGTCCTATGCAGGTCTACTCAGAGATAAACCCCACTGGGCTTGAAGGGGTTATTCTCAAATAAGGCATGCAGAGGATTTGTTTGTTTTGATATAACAGATTAGGACTACATAAGGATGTAGGAGGAGCCCATCTAGTCCTGCATCCTATCTCACGGTGGTCAAACAGATGCCGCTGGGGAGCAAGAGCACAACAGCAACTGACCCCTTGTGGGAGCAAATTCCATAATTTAATGATCTATGCTGTGTATAGATGTACTTTCTTTTCTCTGTTCTGAATCTTCTAACAGTCAGTTTAATTGTATGTCCATGAGTTCTAATATTATGAGAGAGGGAGAAAAACGTCTCCCTATTCATTTCCTTTGCTCCGTGCTCAGTTTTATGCACCTCCATCATGTATCTCTAAACTAAAAAGTCCCAAATGCTGCAACCTTTCCCCTTGATCATGCGGGTTCCCCTTTTCTGAACCTTTTCCAGCTCTACAATGTCCCTTTTGAGGTGAGGTGACCAGAACAGTACCCAGTACTCTGCTCCTGTGGAAAGCAGCCCCTTCTTTATTGTGCCCCACACACACACATGAGACAGAAGCCTACCCATTTGTTCTCAGAAAGCTGGGTTGAAGTGGGGTGTGTGTGACTTATTTTTCCCCATGGCATACAACTGGGGAGGGGGAGTGTTTAAAGCATCAATTTATTTTTATCAAACAAAATTCTGCCCCTTCCAGTTACTTCAAAACTAACCATAAAGAAGGAAAAACATATTGAGAAGTTAGGAAAGATGCGGAAGGAAGGGACCTTTAATGGGACAGCTTGAAGAGGCATTGGGCGCAAACAGTATTGAAAGAGGGATTGTGTACCGATTAGGGATGAGGAAGAATATCTGACAAAATCGAACGTGGTACCGGATCCGGACTGAATTAGCTAATTCACTGTCTCTTTGGATTGGCATCAATCTCTTGTGGCGGACCGTGGCTGTAATCGGCATGGATTTTGCAGCCACAACTGCAATCGGCTACAATTTCCCCCCCCAAAAGTCCTCCCCCTACTTTACATATTTTTTTTCGTAATTAAGATGTTGTGTCAACTACAGGATTTCCATTTGTCCATTATATATTATGAAAAAAATTGTTATTATCACGATATAATGCAAAAAAAATGGCTATATATGTCTTCAGTGTTAATTGTCAAATCTTCCTGCAATGTCATTTTTTTCAAACAAGGTATCTCAGAGCATTCTGAATCTCTTGCATGGGAAACATTATGATGATGAGACTGAGCCAGGCTACCCACCTTGCCACACCCCCACCCCTCTTTCGTTGCTGCTGTCCTGAGCTAACCAAGGGCTGTTTCTCGCTCGCTCGCTCTGTTCTAAATGTGTGTGTGTGTCACTGTGTGACTGACAGTGACAGACAGTGTCTGTGCGGTGCAGTGGGGCGCCGCCGCCGTCTGCCTGCCTGCGCCTCTCCCACACTCTCTCAGACTGTGTTTTTTAACTTTCTGTTGCTGCCCCTCACAAGACCCTTGATGTTCAGTCATTGGCTCAGCTCCTAGTGCCCTGTCTAAGTGTGAGAGTTTTTAAGCGATTTAAATAAACTGGGAATTCATTGCTTAAACCAGATCATAAAGCAACCTAAAAATTACACATCTTTCTCCGCCACCAAACAACTATGTGGAATGCTGGCATTTACATAAGTATCTACGAAAACAATTACATAATTTTTGGAACCCGAAAAAAAACCCTGAGGATCAAATCACCCAAAACCGTGCACAGCAGATCGAATCAGCAAGCGCCAGAGAAAGCAGAAACCAAAGAAGGACGGACTGGTGAAGAAACAACGGACTATCAAGCTGCATGCAGATCGGCACAACGCAGTGACCCCCATCCCTAGCACCGATAGCACCTTAAGCACAAATCGTCATGAATGCACAAGAAAAAGGACGTCTGCAGGGGCCCAGAATCTAACCGCTATGTAAGCTTCAGGATGAACACTGAATAAAGGGTTGTTTGGAGGGGAGGCCAGTGTGACTCTACTGAGGGTGCTTAGAAAACAAGTTTGCTCTTCCTGTGTCCTCATCTGCTGTTGAGACATCTGCGGAGAGCTTGTGGCGCAGTGGTTAATACACTTGCCTCCTGCATCAAAGGCAGGAGAGGCTGCAGCCAATGATCAGGCATGGAGGGGGAATTTATCCTGCCAGCGCTCCACTTCAGGTACATACAACATCATTGCTGTGGCCAGGAAGGGGTTAGGGTTACAGGATGCTATAATAACAATCCAGCCAAATTACCCATCTACACACACATACATACATACTTTTTCCTTTCAACTTCATCACTTTCCCCATTGGAACTGGCCAAGCAGAACCTGCAGTCGCAGTGTGGTCACATCTACACTGCACATTTGAAGTACATTCATACCATTTCAGCTCCCACTCCCCAAAGAATCCTGGAAACTGTAGTTTATCCCTCACATGGTCACAATTCCCAGCATCCTTGATAATCTACAGTTCTCAGGATTCTTTGGGGGAAGCTGTGTGCTTTAAATGCATGATGTGGATGTGACCGCTGTGAAGCCCTCCTGTTCAAGGTTTCAGCCAGCCAGGCCCTCCAGAATACTCCATTCCATTCCCTTTCCCACATGGTTTTCTGCCCCCTGCCCAGGGACAGCGCCAGGCATGACTGGGCCCTTGGGCACCCGCCTGCATGCCCCACCTACCTCTCCTGTCACTTCATGTCAATTCCCTGCGTGCGCATGGCTGCCATCAACAAAGATGGCAGTGGGGACTTCCCTAAGAGGCTGATGCACCCACCGCCATCTTGACTGATGGCAGACATGCACACTACACTATGTGTGCACATTCCTGCCATCAATCAAGATGACAGCAGGGGCATCAGCCCCTTAGGGAAGCCTCTGCCGCCATCTTCACTGATGGCAGATATGCATGCCGGTGCACAGCACTCACAGCACTAGGAAAGGTAGGTGGGGCATGTGGACGGGCATCACAGGCCCACGCGATCTGTATGGGAGGGCCCTGGGAGTTCCCTCTCTGCGATCTGTGGCAGGGTTGGGAGTCAATACTGCAGTGGATTGCGGAATAGGAGCGCTACCCTCCCACCCTAAGGAGGGGCTCTTCAGGGACCCCTCTGGGCTGCAGGGGCCCTTGGCCAGGGCCCAACCAGGTCACCCTCTGGCACTGGCCCCACTCCCCCCAGTAACTCAGCATTCTATGGCCACTCAGTCCACAGTGAGTTGTTTTAGTGGGAGGGGGGCTGCCCACGTAGGGTTTTTTTTTTAAGTACTTCTGCAAACCTCAGGGTTTGGAAACCTTTCTTTTTGGATACAATTCTGTCAGTTCAGCAGTCACTACTTGAGGAGCAATTTCCAGTTTGGAGAGACATCCTGATGATTCCATGAGACATCCTGATGATTCCATGAGATTCTTCTCCAGCACCCCCTCCTTCTCCTCTCTCCTCCCCCCCCCCCAAATATTGCTCTTTCTCTTGCCCACAAGGCAGCAGCGGTGACTTCTTGAAGCTACTGTTGGAGGAAACCATGCTTGCCTGTGCTGAATACTAAACACCTGCTTAGGATGTGACTGGAATACCACATTTGGAGGGGAGGGCAGGGGAAGACAGACGTGTGCCAGCCACGCTCTCCCAGAGCTCAGCATTCCAAGCACGCCACACGCGGGCCTAGCTGGTGAGGCAGAGAGATCCTCACAATTGGGGGAGGCAAAGTTTGTGCCCCTCCAACAGTGGGAGCAATTCCCTTCAGCTTCATATTCTGGGCCTGGGAATCATAAGGCCTTCGGGGGGGGGGCAGGGACAAACCCTTATCTCTCAGAGACTTGCTGCCCAGCATCCACTGATTCTGGAAGGATGGATGGGACAGGAAAAATATCATATAACTAATGTTTGAAAAATCCAAATGCTGTTGATTTGGAGCCTTTTGGTTTTGCTTTCTTGAGCAGGCATGGCATTGTGGTTCAGAGCATGAGATGTGCAGGAGAGGCAGAATCCTTCTCCTCTTTCTCAAGGCCCCTCCAGAAACATCATTCACTGTGTATTCATTAAGATTTGTGCTCATGATGGCATCAGGGCAGTCACACACAATCCCACTTTCAATACTGTTTATGGCTACAGAAGCTTTGGGGAGAGCATACTGCTTTGTCCCCAACCGGTGCGCATCCTGTAATTTCCGGCCAAAACCCTGTTAACGTTTTATATCACAACTGCTTTGGTTATTTATTTAGGCCCACTTTTGGTGTGCTATGTAGTGCAAGAGTGCCCCTCCAGGTGGTAATAATGGGGCAACAACGAGGAAGCATCACAGATCAACAAATAAAGCAGAATGATGTGTGGACAGTCCAGCATAAATCCACCACGATTATTCCATCAATGACATGTTGCAGAAAACACTTGCCAAAAAAACCCCAAACCACTAGTCGCGGGAGGATAAAAAAAAGACAAGTTGTTGGTGGATTGCTTTCCTATGCCTGCCCTATTCGCATCTAGAGGGAGAATGGATCTTACTTTGAGAGTGAAAGGAATGTGCGGGAGAGAGGGAGAGGCCTTCTGGTTAAAGATATAGTGGAATAATATAATTTTCTTACTACAATATATTTGCAACTGTCAACGTGTGAAATGGCAGGCTATGAGGTGTACGGGACCTTAGTGTTCATGTGCAGGCAAGATGCATCCACCCCTAAACACAGAGAGATATTTAACTTCTAGAGCAAGGGTGGCCAACACAGTGCCCTCCAAAAGCTGTTGGACTACAGCTTCCATCATCCTTTGCCGTCGGTCACACTGATCAGGGCTAATGGGAGCTGGAGTATATCATACAGCAAGCAACGTTGTCTTTCAGCAGTGTCAGATGGTAAAAATGTTTGGCGGGCTAGTACTTTCTGTGGACTTATTTGCAAGGCTGTAATACATGATAGCACTGGTTCCCAAAACTTTTCCCCCACAGTCCAGCTGCCAAGGGTTTTAGTGGACCACTTAATGGTTTTTTTGTCCTTCTTGTAATGCACTGTGCCAGATGCAGTATGATTTTAATTGCATTTTTATTTCTTATATTGCATTTTATTGTATTACATTTTGCATTTCATAGAATTCAAATTGTAATACAAGAAAATGCAATAGAAGAAGTAGAAGAAGCAATAAAATACAATTAAAAATCACTATGAATATTTAATGGAGACATGCCGCTGACCGCCTGAATGAAGCTCGTGGATCGTTTCGGAGCTCCTCCATTATAGCATTAAACAAAACCCATATTTCCACAGTTGTGAATTTCACATACATTGAGCTCAGTTCATCTTTGCAACAATCCTGGTGTGGGGATGGAGTATAAGAGACAGTGTCTTGTCTTATAGCTCGGGATGGAGAAGAAATTTGATTTTGCTTGCATGTTAATGAAAAGCAACCTAATTTGCACTTCTCAAACCACTATGCACACTGAAACACAGCTGTCCTTAGAAATTCCCAGTTCTCCAAATTTTGCGATGCAATTCTCCAACCAAACAATATGTACAAAAATGCATATATTTGGGGAGAATGTGCATAAAACATTCATAATAGTGAAAATAACATGCAAAAATGCATTATGAGGGGAAATTGCCTTGCAAAAATGTGTGTATTTTAGTCAAAGCTGCACACAAAAATGTGTTTACCAGGAGAAATTCACACTACAATGCGGATGAATTTTCTTGAGATTTTTTTAAAAAGCTAACTGCTGCAGAAATGTTGAAAACTGATTTTAAGTTTGGTAAAATGGGAAACGGGAGAGAACCAGAGTTCACAGATTCGTCCATCTTTACTTATAGCCTTCCACTAAGTTTAGAGGATGAGGGTGAGATTTGGATGGGGAGGTTCCAGGGCCGGCGCCAGAGGGTGACCAGGCTGGGCCCTGGCCGAGGGCCCCTGTGGTCCAAAGAGGCCCCTCCTTAGGACAAGATGATAGCTCTCCCATTCCGTGATCCATGGCAGCATCTGGTCCCAACTATGCTGCATGTTGCTGAGAGCTTCCAGGCACCTCCCAAATACAGACAGTGCAGGCTTCAATAAGCCAGTACACATACCCCACCTATCTTTTCCGTCCCAGAGAATGCTGTGCCTGCGTGCCCACCATCACATGCATGCCCACCATCAACTAAGATGGTGGCGGGGGCTTCCCTAAGGGGCTAATGCCCCTGCTGCCATCTTGGTTGATGGCCAGCTTGCGTGCTATGCACACATGTAATTCACGTGACGCGACACGAGGCAGGTGGGATGCATGGATGTACACCGCAGGTCCGGGACAAGCTGGTGCCCATGGGCCCCATCATACCTGGCGCCGGCCCTGGGAGGTTCCCTTCTTTGCCACTACTTTGCAAAAGGACTCTACTTACCAAAGTACAAAGTGCAGTTTGGACAGGAGAGAAGAGACAAAAGGAAGAAGGGGGGAAAGGTCTCTCTAAGGAGGAAGGGGGTGGCTACTTCGTCACTCACAGCAGATGTTATTTACAGCAGTATTTAATCAATTTAGAAATCAGGCAAACAAGAAGCAAACCCAGCCACTGTCTTTCAGCCTTCTGCTGTACATTCATCTGGGATCCGCTGTTTCTCCAACAAACTGCTAAGCCATTCTCTGTATCTTTACTTAGCGATTGATGAGCTAAGAGCTATATTTATGGGCCTTTGATTAATATGCCACTGCCTCATTCACTTAATTCTTTTTTAAAATGATTATTAAGAAGGGCTGATTTTGAGCAGAGACATTTTTAAAGGAGGGGGTGGGACGGAGGGGGATGGCTGGCAAGAAGATGGAGGGGTAGGAAGTTGTGGGTTGTTTTTCTCTTTTTTTGCCTCATATTTCTTCGAAACGAGAATGACTGCTGTACGTGGAAATAGCCCATGGACTTCATTGCTAATGCTCAGAGCATCTGCTTTGCATGAAGAGGGTCCCGGGTTCAGTCCACGGCATATCGAGGCAGGGCTTGGAGAGACCTGACTGTGGGGCCATGGAAAGGGTAGCCAATGTGGTGCCCTCCAGATATTTCTGGACGACAGCTCCCATCATCCCTGAACATTGACCGTGAGGGTTGGGGAAGATGGGAGCTGGAGTCCTACCACATCTGGAAGGCCACAGGTTAGCTTCCCTTGTTTCAATAAAGAGAAGTGAATCTCTTTGGGGGAGGAATGGATTTTTGAATATCCTTCTGGTAAAAGAAATCTGTTGTTTGGCAGAGAAAGTCTTTCTGTTTTATTTATTATGTACTAGCAGCGTTTTGCCCAGCTTTGTCTCTGTCAAACTATTTTCAACTCTCTCACAAACGACTGCCTGTTAAGATAGGCTGTTGTGAGGCCACAGTGCTGCCTGAGATCCTCAGGCAGGACAAGAACTATAACAAACAAATTGGAGCAGCCAAATTCTGTATTTCCCAAGCCATTCTGTTCTCCAGATGGTGGGGGCTGCATTTGCAAATTCAATGAACCACCTACATTCAGGCAGAAATCAAACATGCATTTTAAAGCACTTTAATTATCACGCAGGAAATCTCCCCTCTCCCTCCTGCTTCAGTTAATGCACATATTAACCGCAATTCGAAAGTTACACTATTCCTGTGTTAAATGTCAGCACACTCTCTCCAGTGACTGTGGGAAAAGATCCCCCTCCCCAAAAAAATCCCCTGCCTCAAACAACAGAAGCATATAGTTGGAAGGGGAGTTTGGAGAGAGGGGAGGCTTTGCAGGCCATTTTAGTTGAACCCCCTGCGCAAAATCCAAAGTGAAGTTTTTCTCCCTCTCCCGCAACACTAGAACTCTGGGTCGTCCAACGAAGCTGAATCTTGGCAAATTCAGGACAGACAAAAGAAAGGATATCTTCGTACAGCAGCAGCATAGCTGAACTATAGAATTTGCTCCCACAGGTTATAGTGACGGCCAACGACGTGGATGGGTTTAAAAGGGGTTAGGCAAATTCATGGACGATAAGGCTATCATGGCTATTAGCCACAATCACAATGTTCTTCTACTGTCAGAGAACTGACACGGGGGGGGGGGGGGAGCACAGTGAAGGAAATGGGGATGTTGAAATGTACAAAACTCTGTCCCAGGATTGGAAAACCTCGGCCCTGGGATCCAAATGCAGCCTCTGGAAGCCTCCGCTGCCCTCGCTGTCCCTAACCTGCACCCTGCTTGAGTGTGTTTTTGCCTGGCTGCGATGTGTCCTTGAACTCTGATCATGCCTCCTGCTTGCTATATGGAGAATAGAGAGGGGCATGCATGTACAAAGGTACAACTTTACATTTATAGCTGTGCCTTTGGCCCCACCCACTACTTGCACGTGGCCCTCAGAAGATTGCCCAGAAGGGAATGTGGCCCTTAGGCTGACAAAGGTTCCCTACTCCTAGCCTACCCCCAACCATGTGAGTTACACCAGGGAGGAACAGAGTGGGGAGGGACAGTGCATCTGCAAATCTGCATCTGTGAAACAGATTAGGGCTGTGTGCACACGATACATTTAAAGCCATGGCTTCCCCCAAAGAATCCTAGGAACTATAGTTTGTTCAGGGTGCCGGGAAATGTAACCCTGTGAGGGGAGAACTACTTGTCAGTTTCACTGGAGAACCCAAAGCAGGATGGTGAAGGAAGACTGCATCCCTGAAACTGACAAGGTTCGCACATCCCTTTCCATACATGGCAAGAAATAAAGTATGTTTGTGGGGAGTAAGGATGGAAAGATCCGTCAATTTCATATCTCTCAGTTGCTCATGTTTAAATCGTTTAAATCTGCGGGGAGAATCAGTTCTCCCTGCAGCGATCTGTGAATTTCTTTTTTAAAAAATCCTTATCAAATTCTTCAGGATTTTAGTGTACCTTTTTCCTAATAAACACATTTTCTTTGCCGTTTTTACTAACATACACATTTTTGCAAGCAGTTTCTCCCATATAATGCATTTTTGTATGTTATTTTCAGTAATATATTAATTTTTCTGCACACTTTTCTGAATATATGCATTTTTGTAAACATGGTTTGGTTGGAGAACTGCACACAAAGTTTGGATAAGTACGGTATACATTTCGAAGGATGGCTGCACTTCAGTTTTCATATTGCTTCAGAAAGTGCGAATCAGATCAACTCAGCTTTAAATGTGAATAGAATCAATCTTTCCCCCTATTCCTAGTTGGGGGAGGGAGACATTCCCAGATCTTATTTCAAAATTGATGGTGAAGGGTTGAAAAGGCATCTGTTCACACAACAAAAGCAACTATGCAGGAAGGCTGATATGCAGTTGTAAATCCACCATTATCCTGCATGGCTGTCAATCAATTGAAAGTATTTGATACAAAACAGCATTTCTGCCTTTCCAACACACACAGCAAGACCAGGAGAGAGGCCAAAAAGCTCTTTAAGTGGCAACTCTGAAACCAGGGCACTTCCAGATGGCCTCTTTATTGAGCTTTTAACCTGGTTTGTTTGCAGGGAGATCAGATGGCGTTGCGTCAAAAGCAAGTAGTATCCCACACTTTCCAAAGCATTTCTTCCATCACCTTCCTTATTGCAAATAAAGTCTGATCTTTTGGGAGAAACGGGTTTGTTGCACAAGAGCTTCCAATCAACTGTAATTGTGCAATGTTAATTTGCTGGTATGTGACTGAATCCCACCTGAAAAGAGTGACAGTCAGTCTAAAAGAGCCCTTAGAGTCAAGGCCACATTCACACTATAAATTTATTCCACTTTAAACAGTCGTGGCTTCCCCCAAAGAATCCTGGGAAGTGTAGTTTGTGAGGGGTGCTGAGACCCCTATTCCCCTCACAGAGCTACAATTCCCAGAGTGGATTAACAGTCAATCCCTCTTCCAAGAGAACTCTGAGAATTGTAGCTCTGTGAGGGGAATAAAGGTCTCCTAACAACTCTCAGCACCCTTCACAAACTACAGTTCCCAGGATTCTTTGGGGGAAGCCATGACAGTTTAAAGTGGAATGATTGTAGACTAAACGTATGATGTGAATGTGATTTGGCAGCAGATCTCTCCTACTTTCTTTGCCTTTTCACAAGGCATCACCTTGTCTGCCTTTGCAACCAGGCCTCAGATGCACGGCTCCTAACTACTAGAAGCTACACATTCAGTGTCGTGGGCCCAAGCCTGTAGAACTCCCTCCTGACTGAGAATAGACAGGCATCCCCTTGCTGAACTTCAGGGACATGACAAAAAGCTTGCTTATTCCAGTAGGCATTTGGAGGCAGTGTGCAGGTTTAAGATGAATTTCTATTGTTTTATTTTCTGTATGGTTTATTTTTAGGTACCCTATTGAGAAATGCTAATGATTAAGCAGTATATAATTGTCTTTAAAAAAATAAATAGCAAACAAACAAACCATGAGGTCTAGAAACTTCCTTTTTTTAATAAAAAAGTGAGGATTCTCAGGATGCTAAATTCTTTGCCCGAAGCAAAAATTCTGACGTGCATTGTTGCATTTGTGTGGAATGCACACAGCTCTGACCCACATCCTCACCCACATCCGCCGTAGGAAAAACATGATTTTGCTACAACTCTTGCATCTTCTCAGCCCCTGTTGAGTATTAGGTGCGTCTCCCACCCCTTTTCTCTGCTCCTCTTAAGTGTCACATTTGCACTTTATTGTTCTCAATGCATCCGCCACAGCTGAATTATCAGACTGAATGTGTGAGAGCAAAGACTGCCGTCTCCCATGGCAGGTTTAATTAACAGACTCCACTCCCTCTCAGACAGACAAGCACATGGTGCGGGGGGGGGGAGATGTAGGGCAAAGAGAGGGAAATAGGAAGGAAGTGGAAGAAAGCAGATTTATTTGGAAAGGGTGTGGCAAGGAATATAAACTCCAATCTTCCCTTCACTGTGGAGATTACACAAAAAACAAAACAAAACTACCGCATGAGGCAACAGAAGTTGGTTTATTAGGGCAAATGGGGCACTGCCCCACTAAACTCAGCCTCCCCCGCTCCACCTGCTTCCCTTCTTACTTAAAACAACCAGTCCAGAGAGGGTGGCTCTGGCTGTCAGCTTCCTCCTCCTTAGTCTCAGCGTTGTCCCTTGGAAAACTCAGCAGGGAGGAGGAGGAAGATGGGGAGCAAATCTAGTATTAGTTGGCTCTGCCTGCCATTGGTTCTGGCGCACCTACTGTTGGGCAACCCTGCCTTCCGCCCCACCAGTGCCAATAGGCACCAGCCACCATCGCTCCTCTCACTGGCTCTGGGTCCACTTCATGTTGGGCTCCCTGCTCTCTGCCCTACCAGTCCCAGATGGGCACCAGCCACCACTGGCATGAGGAACATCATTTTCTCAAACTTTGGAATGTGGACACACACACACACACACACTATTTTTTAATTATTATGGCAGGTAAGTTGGAAAATAACAGCACAGCTTTTTTTTTAACCAGTCCCTTATTTTGAAGGAGCTCTTGAAGTCTGTAGAGCAGGGCTGGGGAACCTTTGGACCTCCAGATGTTGTTGGGATTCCAATTGCCATCAGCCCCAGCTAGCATGGCCAATGATCAAGGACAATCATGGGAGTTGTAGTCCAGCAACATCTGCAGAGCCAAAGTTTTTCCAGCCCTGCTGTAAAGAGGGAAGCACTAACTGGCCAGGGATTTGAACTTGCAGGCATGGAGCATCAGTTAGAAGATGCCTTAGAGGTCATCTAGTCCAGCCCCTTGATCAATGGAGGATCTGTAATGAAGGCTGCAGCAGCAACATCCCTAGCAGATGGCCATCCAGCCTCTGCTTAAATGCCTCCAGCAAAGGAGTGCCCAGTCGGTTCCACTGTTGAACAGCTCATATTGTTAAGAAGTTTATCCTAATGTTAGCTGAAATCTTCCCTTCAGTTTCCACCCACAATTCCAAGGTCCTGCCCTCTGGAGCAACAAAGAAGTAGCCTGCTCCATCTTCTGTGTGTCAGAGTTTCAGGGATTAGAAGACCGCTGCCATGTCTTCCCATAATCTTCTCTTCACCAGGCTAAACACACGCAGTTTGTTCAGCTGTTCATCCCATTGGACATACCCTCATTTGTCCTTCTTTAAAATGTAAGACCCTGAACTCTGATGGAAAAACCTTTGCCTGTTAAATTTCTGCCTGCTGTGAAGGTGCTAGGAACCTTTGACCCTCCAGATGTTGCTGACCTACAGCTCTTACCAGCTCCAGCAAGCATGGCCAATGGCCAGGGATGATTATGGGAGTTGTAGTTCAGCAACAATTGGAGGGCCAAAGGTTCCCCCACACATGTGTTACAGGCACAAAGCCCTTCATGAATAGAATATGGAGCTCCTTTATACTGCATTTGACCATTGGTCTATCCAGCCCAGGTCTGCTCTGGCTAACAGCAGCTCACCAGCGTCACAGGTCAGAAGTTCTACTACCCAAACTCTTTTTAAAGTGGAGAAGCCCAGGTATTGGACCTGCAAACCTCTGCTTGCAAAGCACCACTGAGTGATGACCCCCCCACACACTCAATCAGGCAAACGTAGTGGTGATTCCAAACCTCCATAAAGGCGATCCCATCAGCTGAGCTCCCCAGGAACCCTGTGACGCTTGGTAGGCAACAGATACATTACATTATGCAATATTATTTTATTATTATAATGTACTTCTTCTCTTAAATGCTTTTTGCAAGCTGCTTGGAGGCCTTTTTGTGTTAACAACAACAACAACAATAATAATACTTACATTTGGCCGGGAGGCGGTACCCACAGCTGATTTTGGCTTTTCCAGTCTCGCAGCCATTCAGGGTCCGGCATTCCTCTTTGAGCAAAGGGCCTGCAGCACGATGGATACAGCCATCCACTAGCAAATAAAGAGGGGGAGAGCAACTTGTCATTGTAAGAATCAGATTGGGGCTTGCATCAGGGATAGATGACTTGTCCATCTAGCACAGTATTTTTCTACTTTGATTGGAAGCGGCTCTTCAGTAAGAGAATGGTGACATCTGCACCATCCATTTACAGCACTCTTATACCACTCTTAGTTTGTGAAGGTCGCTGAGAGTTGTTAGGAGACCCACTATTCCCTGCACAGAGCTACAGTTCCCAGAATTCCCTGGGAAAAGGGATTGATTGTTAAACCAGTCTGCAGTGCAGGTAGAGCAGGTGCTTACTGCAACATGGTTTCTTCCTTTATAAAATACTCCTGCAAAGTCTCCATTTGCCACTTATGTTCTGGAGTTCAAAACAACTTTGGTGTGTGAGCAGCCCTGGGTGAGAACTGACTCAAGATTAAATCCTAGAAATAGGTACTTCTTTGGACAAATGCACATACCCTGCCTTTCCAATACAGTTAACATCCGAGGATGCTTATGAAAAGTTTAAAAGACCAAACGCCAATAAGCACAGAGGGCTATTGGCCCGCTTGGGAGCTTCCTAGGTGCTGGATTAGATGGGCCTTTTAGCCTGATCCAGCGGGGTCCCTCTTAAGCTCACTCAAAGACAAGCAAATCAAACGTCAACACGGCTGCATCCACACCTTACATTTAAAGCACGATGATACCACTTTAACAGTCATGGCTTCCCCCAAAGAATCATAGAAACTGTCATTCGCTGAGAGTGCTTAGAGTTGTTAGGAGACCTCTCCATTTTCCTCCCAGTGATACAGTGCAACGGACATGAGCAAGGGGCTAGAGAAATTCCCCTGTGAGGAAAGTGTACAATGTTTGGGGGCTTTTAGTTTAGAAAAGAAAGGTAACTGGGTAGTAGTGGCAGTGAAAGGACATGACAGAGGCATATATAAGAATATGCAACATGAGGAGAACAAGGATAGAGATCAGTTTTTCTCCCTCTCATAATACTAGAATCTGGGGTCACCCAATTAAGCTGAATGGGGGGAGATTCAGGACTGAGAAAAAGGAAGTTTCTCTTCACACAGCACATCATTAAACTATGGAATACCATCCAACAAGATGTACTGACAGCCAGCAACTTGGATGGCTTTAAAAGAGGATGAAACAAATTTGTGGAGGATAAGGCTACCAGTGGCTACTAGCCACGATGGCTATGTTCTCCCTCCACTGTCGGAGGCAGTAGACCTTGGAATGCCAGTTGCTGGGAATCACAAGCGGGGAGAGTTGCTGTTGCACTCAGGTCCTGCTTGAGGACTTCTCACTGGGGCATCGGGTTGGCCACTGGGGGAACAGGATGCTTGACCAGATGGGTCCCTGGGCTGATCCAGCAGCCAGGCTCTATTGTTCTAAACAACTAAATGGATCCTCCATGTGAAGGGGCAGTATACCTCAGGATACAAGATGCTAAAATTAAACAACAGGGAATGGCCATTGCCTTTGATGCCTGGATTTGTGAGCTTCCCAGAGACATCTGGCTGGCTGTTGTTAGAAAGAGGATGCTGGACTTGATGGATATTTGGAGTCATCCAGAAATTTTTAGGTCCTAACGTGAATCAAGAAGAAGGCTGGGGGAAAGAGACAGAGAGCGTGGCCTGGAGATCCAAGGCCTGAAGGGGATGGGTGATTAGCTGTCCACTCTCAAGTCCATTAGAGAGAAGAATTGATCAGGAAGGTCCATTATTAGCTCATTCTCAGTCCATCTCCTAATCCATAGAACAATATTTTATCAGCTGTACTCCAAGGGGAGTCAATAAAAAACACAGAGGCAACGGGCAATTTTTTGACCGTATAAAGATGCCCCCCTTTAGCTTTGCTCTCTGTGTGTATATGAGAGGTGCTAAAAATACATACAGCAACTGTAATAAACAGACCATGTAGACAGGAAGTAAGGCCGGATAGAACACTAGGGATGGGCAGAGGGGGATGGGGTGCACACAGCCAATGGTAGTGGTTAGAGTGCTGGACTAAGACCTGGAAGATCAGGGTTCAAATCTCCACTTAGCCGTGCAGCCCAGCCAGATGACATTGAGCCAGCCACTCACTGCCTCTCCGCCTAACTTACATTACTGGGAGGAGGGAGCAAACCATGTACGCCACCTTGAGCTCCTTGGAGGAAAGGTGGGGTATAAATGTAATAATACTATTAATAATGTTAATTATATAATAATAAGTTCTACTCAGGGTAGACCCATTGAAACTTAGTTGTGTTCATTACCTTCAGTGGGTCTCCTCTGAGTACAGTTAGCACAGGATACAACACAGTAGTGGTAGTAGTAGTAGTAGTAGTAGTAGTAGTAGTAACAATAATAAATTGTTGTTGTTATGGTTCTTATTTCTAGAAGACAGAGACAGGGACCCAAGAGAGCATGCTTGCTCACTCTAAGGCACCTTGGTGAGTTAACGATCAACGCTGCATTTGAGCCAGGGATATTTTCAGGCTCATAACTTGCAAAAATGAAACTTTTTCAATAGATACTTTTTTATTGAGTGTTTTATACAATGCAACATAACAGACTTGTGATAACAGCTAGAAATCACAAGCAAATAAATAATCAAACATTGGGTCCATTTTAGACATGCAATGCATACACAGCAACTTGCAAACCTTGAGGCCAAAGCATATGTGATATTAAACACATGGCTTGGCATTGGGTTCATATATTTAAAATCATACATGGCAAATGCTGGGGATCAGGGCTATGGCGCACAGGGTATGGGGGTTTAACTGTATCCTTCTGAGTCATGGTCTACATAAAATCCCCTCTCCGAGTTGCTGTTTGGCTGCAACTTGGGAGAGAAAAGGGGTGAGTGTTAGGACAATGTGCAGAAGGAAAGCATTAAATTTGCCATCCCTCCCATGCATTGTGGTGCTGATCTTGGTCAGGGCCCCTAGCAGATGCCATCTACAGGTTTTTATTTTTAAAGATACATGCAACTTTTAACATCACGTGTGGATTGGCCCTTTGGCCCTCCAGATGCTTGCTGAACTACAGTTTCTGTCATCATTCAGCAACATCTGGAGGGCCAGAGGTTCCCCACACCTGGCGCACTGGTTTTGAAAACTGCAGATGAACTTGGTTCCCATGAAAATGCAAACCAAACTGAATTCCTTCTCCACCCCGAAGCAGGGTATTCCACTCCACCCCTTCTGTTTTCTTATCCAAATGTCACTCTACATTCCATGACTACTGAGTATGATCAGTCCTCACTGTGGATTTTTTGGAGGAAGGGGAGGGTCTTTGCTCCTTAGATTTTAAAAAAATGATTTTGAGTCCTTTTGCAAACCTCAGTATTCCCACAAATATGCTGATACTTCCCTCTTTTTTTCTCAGTGGCCCTGCTGTGGCTGCAATGCTGGTAGCACTCACCATCTGAGTTCATTCTTAGGAGGAGTGATGGGAGGCCGGTTTAAGGAGGGGATGAAGGTGATAATGGGCCAATCCCCATCCTCATCCCAAGGTGGACTCTTAGCAAGTCATGTTGCCACGCACACATGCAAACACATTAAAACACTACCAATCCCCCCCCACAATATTGAGGTGGTCATACGTAAAGATAGGTAAATGGCTCAATTACACTTTTTCTTAGTTTCTCATTTTTCAATCTTAAATTCAGTTCTTCACATTTCTGGATTAGTGTGTGTGTTTCTCCCCTCCCCCCCCTCAAGTCCTCAAGGAAATTGACCCTCAGAACTAGAGTTGCCAGGTCAGAAGCATCCCAAACTTTGGGATTTCGGGGGCAGGCCCTAGAGATGTTATAGGGGCAGGCCTGAATGATGTCATGGGGTGGACCCAGGTGATATCAGAGTGATGTCATTAAGCATGATACAGTAAGCATCAACCACAGTTGCTTGGCATATACAATTCAAACAAAAACATTTCTCACATTGGAAATTAAGATAGAAATCTTAACTAAAAGATGAGTAGTGAACATCTAATTTAGCCAACTTGCTTCTGGCAAAAAGGTTTAAGTGCCCTCAGGCCGGGCCAGTCAGCAGAAGGCCACTGTAGGTAAAAAGGAGCCTCGTGTTGTGGAAATGTTAGATGGGAGCACTCAGGAGTAAAGATGGATGCCCCTGAAGACTGCAATTCTAAACACACTTACTAAGGGACTAAGCCCCATAGAACTCAATAGGACTTACTTCTCAATAGTTATGGTTTGGGTTGTATTGTTGGTAAAGCTTGACTAGCGATCCTCTGCAAAGTTATCCATATCCAAGTAGAGTTCCTGCCTGGAATGCCCTTCCCCTACCTTTAATCTAGCTGCTCCAAATTTCTTTACAGGTTTGACCCTTTACTTCAGAAAGAGGTATAAGAAATGAGTAAGAGTAAGGAGATTCTCTACCCTTTCTGTCTATCCTGTGGGTTGCTATAAACTGACAGCCTACCCATTTCCAGTGAGTAATAATTGACAGAGAGAAAACACACATGGTTTGGTCTACCTTCATAGGCAGCAGCTTGGGAACAACAATTGCAGCAACACTTCCAAATATGTGAATTCTTTTTTACCACTATTGGGCAAGAAACAAACCGTCATGCAACCAACAAGGTGCATCATCAGTGGGTTTAAGGGGGTTGAGCTGAATGCCTGGAACCACTGTTGTTGCTTCTATGGATGTAAGGAAGTTTGGTTAAAGGTAAATGAAATGCAAATAGAAAAAAAACAAAAGACAGTGATGATTTCCTAAATGCTATACCTACCACAACAAAATTCCTATGAGTAAGGCAGAACACTCAGCATCCCACAACCAGTCAGGATTCCTAACCAAAAATCAAAACTAAAAAAAATCCTAGCAGCTAGTCAGCCAAGGTGACAGAAATCCCCATGCTAACTCAGGGGCTGCAATTAGTGCAGAATGCTGTGGCACGATTGCTGGCATGAGCGAGACCCTGTCACCACATAATACCTCTGCTCTGAAATCAGCACTGGTTGCTGAATTGGTACCAGGCCAAGTTCAAGGTGTGCTTTCCATGTTACAGGTGCCACTTGTTCTGCTCTTGTAAGAAATGAGTCCTTTAGTGTGGCAGCACCTACGCTTTGGAACTCCCTGCCTATTGACATTAAACTAAAAAGAATCGCTGTGACCAGTAGGCACTGGTACCAGTTCCATGGCTTGAAATGGAACCCAGGGACTTCCAGGATCTGATCGGGGTGTGAGAGAGGAGACAATGATGCTTCCAAGCCAAGTGTTCCCAACAATGGCAAAAGGAAGGCAGGGTTGGGGTGTCGGTGTCTGGGCTATTTCTGGCAGTGTACAAAGCAGAGGGCATCCGTGGAGGCGCCTGTCATCTCTGTTCACCACAAAGGAGATTGTGCCCAAAGTTAGCAGTTTCTCTCTCTCTCTCCTTCCCCCCAACCCTGCCACTCCGACACCCCTTCCTCCAAGTTTATTCTGGCGCTGTGTTTGACAGGCCCCAGGCCTGAGACAGCAATTCCCACACTTACACAGCTTCCTTGCCTACCTTCGGCAACCATAATCACCCTTCCCCTTGCCAACCCTGGCTCTAGACACCCTGGGAGGCTCTATGTGTCATGAATCGCGACAGATATAACTGCAGAGTAACATTTTTGACTGGCTCAGCCAAAATATTCTCCCCCTGGCCAGTTGCCAGAAGAGCATAAGGATGTAAACGCCATATGTGTGTGCATATGTGTGTGTGTATATATATATATATATGCTGTTTTCCTGCTTTCTATAAAATTTTAATTTTAGAAAGAGAAGCGGGGAAGAGAAGGAAAGAAAGAAAGGAGCTGGCTTCTTCAGAGAGAGCACTCTAGACATGCTAACTAGCACTGTCTTGAAAACTCATTTTGAAAAGCAAGACACTTTGAATTATCAAGCTCAGAAGCACGTCACCCTTAAAACCCTAAAAAAACCCACAACCACCTTTGTTCTCTTCAGTAAAAAGCACTCTGTATATGCTCAGAGGCACCTAGCTGAACTTTGGGGACTATTTCCAAGTAGAACATTTTAAGGCACCCTGCGTGTATATGGCATCATGGGTGATGACTATGTACAACCGCTTTGCCAGGTGTCAACAGGCTCTGTTCTGAAGTTTGCCCCGGGGTGCATATACACCCCCAGCTCTATACCCTCCTCTTTCTCTGCCCTGCCTGCCTCCCTCCTCTCAGCAGCAGAGGAATCCGTGTGGTTGCCTAGCAAATGCATCTGAAAAGCCTTTGGGCCTTCCTGGACTAAGGATGGAGCTCTGGTGATGGCTAAAGGGTCCCTCGTCTGGGACAAACATTTCCCCCCCAAAGGAAGAAGCATCCTCTCTCTATCTCCCCTGGAGTCCCTTGAAGAGCTTCTTCTCAAATGTACCCTCCATCTCTCTCCTCCCAGCCCACCCCCCCAGCCTGCCCTCGCCCCGTGAATCAGCTGTTTTTCTGCCCCAACACCCAACTTGTTAACATGAAGGAGTTTTGCCATCACACATGGTTCCCCATCCCTTCCGTGCATTGATCCTCTCATGCAGAGATGCTCTGAGATGGAGACCGAAACTGACATGTTTAAAGGAGACCCAGAGAGGGTAAAGGGGGGGAGATGGTCCTATCTTAAAGATGGTCCTATCTTAAAGGCAGCAAGAAGGCAGAGGTTAGCAGTGGCACCACATCCAGGCCATCTTAGCAGCAAAGGAGACTTTCAACTGTTTAACTGCCCTTACAAGGACTGCCGCCTAATGAAAGAAAAATTAGCCAGTTGATTGTATTTGTCTAAGTTGACAAAATCAGCATAAATGTTCATCTGAGGAAGTCGGGTGGGGGACACAGTATTTCTGGAACAAAAAACATACTTCCTTTGTGTTTGGATGATGCATTATCATCAGGAGAGGCATTTCCACCACCTTCTCACACTCAGGAAGGCAGCCCTTACCAGTTGCAATTTGTAGATTGTATCCAATGCTAGTCCTCTCAGAGTAGACCCTCTGAAATGAATAAACATGGCTAACTTAGCTCCATTAATTTCAATGGGTGTACTCCAAGTAGGACTTATATTAGATACAACCCTGCATGTATATTGATTTTTAAAAAACAAATAAAAGGCTGGCTGCCCCTTGATTAATCAGGGCCACCCTTTTTAGTCGATCAAAATCTTTTTGGACTGACTAAATGTTGCAGCCCTAATTATCAGTAGTGATTTATATGCAAGTATTAACAGACAGCAGTTCATTACAAACCTCATCTTATCCCCCTCCTGTCAATACTTTGTTGCTAGCCATTGATATTCCCATTTTATAGATGAGGTACTGTGGCTGAGAGAAGGACCTTGCTTGTGCAGTTGCATTTGGACCAGACACTCTTGAGTGAGAGAACCAGTGTGTGTGTGTGTGTGTGCGTGTGCGTGTGTGTGCGTGTGCCTGCAGATCTTCAGCGGGGTCTAAAGGCAATAGGGGTGGGTTGGATAGGGGCAGCAGAGGGTCTCCATTTAAGAATATGGAGGAGTATAAATGAGCATGCACACACCATGGGACATTGATGGCTTTGCCACACCCTCCTTTGAAAAACTATGTTATTTCTTCCAGCCCTAGAATCAAGGATAATATAGAATGCCCCCCCCAAAAAAGAAGCACTAGGGGGCACTGCACTGCAGAGAGTGGAGAAAACCAGATCAGTGTTCATCTCACCCAGTCCCCAGTTTTATCCATGACTCCTCTATTACGCTGAGCACCGCCTCACCATCCAGCATAAAGGACAAGGGAGGGCCAGCTGAGTAGGGTTTATAGGTACATAGGAAGCTGCCTTATACTGAGTCAGGCCAGTCTTCCATCTAGCTCAGTTGTCAGTACTGGCCAGCAGCGGCTCTCTAAGGTTTCAGGCAAGAATCTCTCTCCCAGCCCTCCCTGGAGATGCCATTGGGGATTGGACCTGGGACCTTCTGTACGCAAGGCAGATGCTCTATAAGTGCCACTGAGCTACTATGACGCTTCTTCATTCAACAGGGCCAGGTCAGTCCCCCCCTGAAGCCATTCACAGAATTAGAAGTCACCAACATGTCCTAAGCCCACCCACTCTCTCAGATACATCCTAGCCGCAAGACCAGCTCCTCCTTCTCCCTCTTTCCCCTACCCAAAGATCAGCTTTATAGAGCCCAGAGCATTCGCAGTCAGAGAACAGATGTCCCGCAAAAGGTCTTTGCAGAACAAACAACACCAGATGCCTTTAGTAAGCCACGGCACATCACATGGGGGGGGATGAGGCGAAAAGGAATAGCTCCCCCCCACAGCCCAGCAGTTCAGCTCCTGGTGCCGTTTAATTTCTTATTTTATTTTCCTTTCTTTTATTAGGCCTGTAAAAAAGAATATAAAACCAAACGGAATAACCGTAGATAGTATTTACAAAAGGGAAAAGATAATTTACAAGATTGATGAGTACCCTCCTGACATTGATCACCGTAATGCAACAAGCTGTAACTTAAAACATCCAGCAGATTCAGCTCTAGCGATGCAGAGATTTGTGGGCTCAGGGAAGGGCCCCCACAAATTTCATCTGTTGAATTTTGGAGAGCCACCCATCCTTTACAGCAGGGGTGAGAAACCTCTGGCCCTCCAGATGTTGCTGAACTACAACTCCCATCAGCCCCAGCAAGCATGGCCAATGGCCAGGTATGATGACAATTGTAGTTCAGCAACATCTGGAGGGCCAAAGATTCCCTAATCCTGCTTTAAAAAATCTAGACCTCTGCCATATGGTGACTTTAACACATTAAGGAAATACACATCCATGAAAAGTCCAGGATTCCTTCCCAAGTTACAATATGGCAATCAAACCCAAAGCCTGAATATAATCCATAAATCTCCCAAAAGGATATTTTATTGGGATTGAGTGGAGAGTAAGAATGAGGGAGAAATTCGATTTAGTTCACATTTAAAGGCAAACTTACTTACTTTGCACTTTCCGAAACAACATGTGAACTTAAAAACAACCGTCCTTTGACATTTTAAATTCTGCAATGCAGTTCTCCAGTCAAATAATGTATATATTTAAAAATGCATATATGAGGATAAAATGTGCATATAAATGCATATATTCATGAAAATAACATATAACATGCAATGTATTAAGGGAAATTGCTTTGCAAAAATTGTACATCAGGCAAAATAGCGTAGAAAAATGTGTATGTTTGCACTACAATGCTGAAGAACTTTCATGACGTCTTTTAAAAAGAGAAGAATGCAAACTGATGTGGGCATGCCAAAAACTGAACATAAGATTGGGAAAATGTGAAACTGAGAGAAACCGAAATTGTCGTTATTTGCCCATCCCATACATTACATTTCTATCATATCTACCCACTGTAAACTCAAAGTGTCAATCCTTTTGTAGCCAAAACAGCCCCTCCCATAAGCAAGAAGGAGGAATCCGCTTTGGGGAGCCCTTAGGTTGCAAAAGTAGAAAACAATCTGCAGGGGGGGGGAGAATTCTGGAATGGGGTGGGGAGAAAAACCAAAAACAGCCCAGTGAGGATGCTCATTGGGGTATAGAATGCTGAGTGACTGTTTTGGGGGAAAATGGTAACCCGGCGGAGAGGTGGGAAGGTAGAATGGACTATCCTGGAAAAGGACATAGGTGGGTAGAATGGAGCATCTGGGAAAAGGACATGGCTGCCTGGCTGGCACCCTGAACAGAAGCATGCCACACTGCAACATTTTGTGGCAGGTCCCACTGGTTACTATTATTTTTATAAGCATTTCTATACCACCCTTATTTCTCCATGGCAGTATACAAAAGAAGAACCTAAGAAGAGCCTGGCTGCTGGATCAGGCCATTGGCTCATCTAGTCCAGCATCCTGTTCTCTCAGTGGCCAACCAGATGCCTGTGGGAAGCTTGCAAGCAGGTCCTGACGGCAAGAGCACTCTCCCCCTCCCGTGTTTTCCAGCAACGAGAATTCAGAAGCACGCTGCCTAATGTGTGTGTATATCCATATATTTCTATTTCATTCTTTCTGTCTGTCTATCCACACAAACATATATATTTGAAAGCCACAAAATCATAAAAGCAACATAAAACAGCCCATGCCCTCTCTCAGATGTGAGAATATACCCCACAGGTGTCACCTCTGCACCCCCATCTCAGGCTAACCCAGCCCCAAAACTGACAGACCTGGGAAAAGAACCCAGGAGTCCTGGCATCCAGACAACTCCCCTCCCTAAGGGATCTCCTCATGCCTCCTTCTCCCTCCTGCCCCCCAAACCAGAGAGAGAGTCCAGCTCCCAGCCTTTTCTTCCCTAGACTGGTAAATAAGAATCTGGGACAGCCCCTCTAAGACTCCTTGCTCTACCTTCCTCGGCACTCTGTTTCCCAGGGGGGGAAATACCAAAGCTGGCTGGGCCAGCTCAACTAAAGGCAGTTTGATTTAAATACTATGCACATTTTTATCTTGCAGTGGTAAAACCCCATTGAACATGATGAGACTCGCTTCCAAATAAATATGCACAAGGTTGTGCTGTTATGCGCCTACGTTCTTGGAAGGACCCCAACAGCCCCTCATAGCTCCCCAGTAGCCCCCCCCCATTTTCCTGGCCTGCATTCCTTATCCCTGTATTTTTTACACGCAGATCCAATCCACCACAGCCCATCCTAAACCAGCCTGTTGCAAGCAACCAGCGCTCTCTCTCGCCCCCCCCCACTACGCTTCCTGTGTGCAGGCCTCTAATCCCCTCTCAACGGCAATGGAATGGGATAGTTCCATAATCCACTTTCCCGGAGATCTCCTTACATAAAGGGAGGCATCTGTCAGGCATGGGAATTATCCCCTCAAATCTCATCAGGGTCAGGTTTGTTCCTCTTTCCCTGCCTGTTGCCTGGGCTGTATCAGAGCCTTGGAGCTCAAGGAGGAGAAGCCAGGGTTGTCATGACCCGTGGCCAGGATCGGGGTTCTCAAATCAAACCCCACGTGGAGTTCTATCAGTGTTGAAGAGCCCCATATCCTGACATTTCTGGCAAGGGGACTAATGGAATGAGATGTCTTCAGCATGGATGATGTCACTGGGCTGAAAACAGATGAGAGCTTTCCTGCCAAAGTCTTGACAGTGGGATAGAATCCTAGAATTTCAGAGCTGGAAGGGGTCTCAAAGGCCATCTAGTCCAATCCCCTGTTGGTATGGCTTTATAGGGCCACTGTTGTCTGTGGTGTGGGCACTTATCCCACTACTGTTTCTGATCAAGGTGGTCTTGAAGGTTTTCATAAAGCTTCCAAAACCTGCAAGGCCTGTTTTGCCCAAATAGGATGGTAGGATATAATGAAATGCAAGCATATGGCACACAGGCTCCTTCAGTTTTCTTTAAAAAAAAATTTAATTTGTTATTTCTAGCAAGAAGATGTTTAGATGTTTCTGAAAAATAAAATAACCTATGGAACTCTCTTCCCTTAGTAGTGCTATGAGGGGGTGGGGGATGTTTTCAGGGTTTATATGGGGCCTGGAGTATTTTCCTTGATTATGTACACTGTCTAGATGGAAGAGGAGAGAAGAGTACCCTGCAACATTCCACAGGTAAAAACAGGCATATACTTGTAGTCTTCAAGGTCATAGCTCAGTGACAGAGCACACCCTTTGCATCACGGGAGGGGAACCTTTGGTCTTCCAGATGTTGCTGAACTACAACTCCCATCAGCCCCCGCAAGCATGGCCAATGGCCAGGGATGATGGGAGTTGTAATTCAATGACTTTTGGAGGGCCCCGAAGGTTCCTCACTCCTGCTTTATACGCAAAAGGTCTCAAGTTCAATCACTAGCATCTCCACTTAAGGAGGAGGAGGAGAGGTAGCAGGTAAGAATGGATAAATCTGTCGATTTCAATTTCTCTGTTTCTCAGTTTGCCAATCTTAAATTTGGTTTGCTGTATTTCCCCATCAGTTTGCGATTTTTGTATGTTAAAAAAACCCTCACAAAAATTTATTAGCATTTTAGTCCAAATTTCTACTTACATATTTTTATGCAATTCTTGCACACAAATAATTTTCCTAATATAATACATTTGTGTACTTTGATTTCACTAACATATTCATTTTAAAGCATGCTTTCCTCTAATAGTCACTTTTTTGTATGCTTTTTTTGGGGGGGTGTCGGAGAACTACCTCGCAAAATTCGGAGATGTGCAAATGTGAAAGGACATCTGTGTTTCGATTTGCATATTGTTTCAGGAAGTGCAAATTAGGTAGGTTTGCATTAAAATGCAAACCAAACAAAATTTATCTCCTATCCCTAGAAGCAGGTGGATGGGAATTATGCTCCCTGGAGCCCTGGAGTACCAGTCAGTGGAGACTGGTTGTTCCGGTGTCAATGGCGCATTGGAATCCACTCCGGGTTTTAGTTCAAACTTTTAAGGAGCTGTCCAAGGTGCTTCAGTAGAGAGACCCCGGTCAGAAATCCTGGAGAGCTATGGACAATCAGTGTAGATAGTACTGGCTGGTCAAGGGTCTGACTAAATAAGGCTATAGATTTTCTAAGGCTATAGATTTTCCAGTTTCCTAAATGGTTCCGTGAATCTCTTGGTTATCTGAACATTGTGTTCTTTATGTAGCCTTGTGTCTGCATAATCTGCATAATGTATGAGTGGCCAGTTGATATGTTTGAGGTAGTGAATGATGGTATCGGTTGCACAGTATAAATGGTGAATGGTTGTATTGTGCTATGGTGCTTGTTACTTATATTATACTGCTTGCAATACTCTGACTTTTATATTGTGTTTATGTACATATATATTGTTGATGTATTTTGCTTTGTAAATTAATTTGATAGGTTTTTTATTGTACCTTGTGTATTCTATTGTAAACCGCTTTGGGATCTTTCAGATAGTGAGCGGTCTATAAATGGAAATATCATCATCATCATCATCATCAAATAAAAGGCAGCTTCCTTGTTCCAATTTGGAAAGGGTTGTAGCTCAGTGCTTAAAGTATCTGGTTTGCATCAAGAAGGTCCCAGGTTCGATCCCCACCATTTCCAGGTAGGAATGGGAGAGACCTCTGTGTGAAACCCTGGAGAGCCATTGCTGCCAGTCAGAGTAGACACTACTGACCAAGATGGACCAATAGGCTGACACAGTATCAGGCAGCTTCCTATGTTCCTATTCCTATGAGAATATACCCCACAGGGGTCACTTCTGCACCCCCATCTCAGGCTAACCTAGCTCCAAAATGCACTGGAAAAGAACCCAGGAGTCCTGGCATCCAGACTACTCTCCTCCCCAAGGGATCTCCTCATGCCTCCTCCTCCCTCCTGCCCCCCAAACCAGGGAGAGAGTCCAGCTCCCAGCTTTTTCTTCCCTAGATTGGTAAATAGAGTCCGGGACAGCCCCTCTAAGACTCCTTGCTCTACCTTCCTCGGCACCAAAGCTGGCTGGACCGACTCAACTGAAGGCAGTGTGATTCAAATACTATGCACATTTTTATCTTGCAAACCCCATTGAACATGATGAGACTCGCTTCCAAATAAATATGCACAAGGTTGTGCTGTTATGCGCCTATGTTCTTGGGAGGACCCCAGCAGCCCCTCATAGCTCCCCAGTAGCGCCCCCCCATTTTCCTGGCCTGCATTCCTTATCCCTGTGTTTTACACACATGGGTCCAATCCTGGCATCCACCACAGCCCATCCTAAACCAGCCTGTTGCAAGCAACCAGCTCTGTGTGAACCTCTGCCTGAAACCCTGGAGAGCCTCTGCTAGTCAGTGTAAGCACTACTGACCAAGAATGACCAATGGCCTGACTCAGTGTCAAGCAGCTTCCCATGTTCCTATGCTCTTTCCCACCTAGTTATAAGTTGCCCTGGGAATACTGAAGGGCAGGATATAGATTTGTTTTAAAAGTAAATAAACAAAAATGTACTCTGCAACAGATTCTCTTCAATTGACTTAAGAACCAGGAGGGTTTTTGTTCTTTTGTTTAAAGATATACTTCTTGACAAAACTGTCCTGTGATCTGTTATCTACAAAATGTACCACAGCAGCTGCCGTGCGTGTGAAACGGCAGGGCATGCGCCTGTATGCTAGGAAAAAAGATGCAGATGCAGCTGTTCTCCACTCAGAGGTTTTCCTTCCAGTGATTCTGGGAGAGGACCTGAATGCTAAAGAATGACAACACTAGCAACTCATGCTAAATGAATGCTAACAAAAAAATGAGGACAAAATACAGGCGGTGTTTTTTCTGGGGGTTGGACTAGATGACCTCTGCCATCCCTTCAAACACTTAAGGTTCTAAAACGTGAATATAAGGACTGTCCCTTGTAAGTAGTGACAGTTGGAGTGTATGATCACAGCTCTGTAAATGTTGGCTCAGCTTAATAGCCAGTCATCATCTGTGGTCCTTTCCCCTCACTCAAATCCTCGGGCATGCACAGAGGGCTTGGCAGAGAACCAGGGGGGCATTTCTCATTTGTGCAACACATGAAAAAGGTAAGAGAACAGCGGGAGTCTCTTCTACAGCTCAAAAACTGCACTGGAAGCAAGACGTCCCTGAGAGGGACTTGTGTGATACCAGGTTTCCTGCTTGCCACAGGGCTGGGTACCCTCGCCCCTGACGAGCTGGCAAATGGATCTGTGGATACCTGTGTGGATGATGACCACAGGCCACATTGTGTAGGGATGGGCGGATCTGTCAATTTCAGCTTTTCACAGTTTTCTATTTTTCCAGTTTTCAGTTCTCCACATTTCCACATCAGCCTCTGATTTTTTAAAAAGTTCTCATGAAAGTCCACCAGTGTTTTAGCACTTATGTCTCCTATACATATTTTTGCAAAGAAATTTCCCATAACATAATGCATTTTGGTATGCTGTTTTCCCTAACATACGCATTTTAATGCACCTTTTACCCTGGTATATATGGGAGGCTGGGCCCAATAACCTATAGGAGGACCCTGCAGAGTTGCGTAGCGGAACAGAGAGTTTTGAGTGAGCTTATGTGTGTGTGTTCAAATCTTTGCTAAGATTCTACCTTCCCTGCAAATTAGTCAGACAGAGACTTTAAGCTTAAAAATAAGAAAGAACTACTTTATTCTGGAAGTACATACTTGATAGGAAAGAGTTCTAGATCTAGCTAACTAGCTATGTTGGAGCAGCCGGCACTGGTCCCAGTGCTAGCCCTCATGCTGCTTGAGAGGAGAGACAAAGGAAAGATGTCTGCTCCCCTCTCGAGGAGAAAGGAAGGAGGGTAGGAACTGAGATCAACATCCTTTGCATATCAGTCTAGCAGGAAGGAAGAGACAGCAGGAGATCAAAGGACAGGTGTAGCCTAGCAACCAAGAGGTCTCCTCTCTAGCTACGCCCCACGCAGCCTCAACCCACAAGTTGGAGTTGAACCCCATATGTTCCAACAGCATATGCATTTCTGTCCACATTACCTGGCTGGAGAGCTGCCTCGCAAAATGCTGCGAACTGCAAATTTCGAAGGAGGGCTGTGTTTTGGTTTGCATGTTGTTTCGGAAAGTGAACGTTCAGTAGGTTCGCCATTAAACTTGAACTGAATTGAATACATCCCCCCACCCACCCCAATCCCTACAGGTATGCGACAGCTCCTGGCTCCCTGACCTCCCGAAAGCAATGTGGCTATGGGAGGAGGTGCCAGTGCATTCAATGGGGGTTTCAGGCTTTGGACTGCAATGAGCATTGGCAAGCAATCTTGCTCCTTTGGTCCATGTTTGGTGCATGTTTTGCTATGACCCCTTCCTGCCTGCCTTTCCTCTTACTCACCAGAACTCTAATTAAAGATCAAAGCCTACGTGTTAAGCGCAGGCATTCTCCGATGAGGATCACAAGTTTGTATTCTTAATAGCCACATACTGGCTGCAGGCAACAGCAGTTAGTACCAGTCTCTAGGTAAGGGCTGCAGTTGGAGTAGCGGGGAGGGGGGAGAATGAGGGGGGTGGCAGCAGCAGCTAATGGTCAGGGCCGTCTGCAGCAAATGTAGTCACTAATCAGCCTACCAACACTGCCTGTTTCCCCCCCCTAGGCATTAATTAAGTCTCAGAGATTTCCTCCATCTACCAACCACCCTCGGAATAGATCTGGGGACACAATCAATACGGTTTTCCCGGCTACGGCAAATGAGGATGGAGGTTTGAATGGAGTTGAAAGGGTTAGCAAAGGGTTTGTTTGAATACACATCTGCAGCCCCAAATGCAGAACTCTTTATCCCCGCTCCCCAACCTGGTGGTCTCCAGATGTTTTGGACTACAACTCCCATCAGCCCATGGCCTGACCGCTGGTCAGGGGTGATGGGAGGTGTGGTCCAGAACATCTGGAAGGTACGAGGTTGAGGATGGCCGCCATAGGATGCCTGTTCAACTTGCACTCTGCCTTTTTTTTTTTAGGCTTCCACCAGTAATTGTGCCCACAGTCACAAACATCTATTTACAATCATGATGGCTAGAAACGTGGTTTATTAAAAGAAAACAAGGAAGCTGAGGTTCTTGCTTTGCACTTCTGCAGAACTGCACAAATTAAAATTCTGCATGCTTTACATTTTCTAAATGAACATGTCAAATGGGGATGGGGAACCGCTGGCCCATAACTGGGCCCATCAGGGGTCCTAATGTGGCCCATGAAGCCATTTTCCCCAAACCAGGGTGCCCACCTGCCCAAGGCCTGATGTCAAGTGTGAGGCAGGTAAAGGCATGGTTGCCATTCGTTTGAAGTCCTCTTGCACATGATTTGTACTGAAACCACTTGCAAACGTACTTAAAAGTGACATCCCTCAGTGCCCATCAGTTGATCGGCATTGAAAGGCATTGCCTTTGAAGTCTATTTCCAAGTGGTTTGTATTGAAACCATTTACAAATGGACTTCAACAGGTGACCCCCTTTCAAGTTGTCACCTGACTTCCTAATGATGACAGGAAGGCAGCCCTGCCCACCTCTCAAAGGTGGCCCACAGCGGATAGGGGAAGGAGGGATCCTGCCTGCTGGCTAGATCCAGTTCCCCACCCCTGACCTAAGCATAGCATGCACCTAATAGATTTAAGCTGCACCCTACATTAGGGTAGGGAGGGGTGAGATATTCAGTTCAGTTAGCACTCCAAGTTGAATCTATCAAACGTGCACTTTCTGAAATGATATGAGAACCAAAACACAGCCATCCTTCAAGATTCACACTTATTTGAATTTTGCAACGCAGTTTGCCGACCAAACAATAATTATAAAAATGCAAATTTTTATATGTGCATGACAACTCTGGACACATAACACCTCTTTCTTTTCAGGATTCAGCCTCAATTTATTTGCCCACCTCTAATCACTGCCTCCAAGCACTGGTCCAATACCTCAGCTGCCTCTCCCGATTGAGATGGAATAGAGAGATAGAGCTGGGTGTCATCTGCATATTGATGACACCTCAGTCCAGTGGCTTCACACAGATGTTAAATAGCATGGGGCACAAGATGGAATGCTGAGGAACACCACAGGACAGCTCCCACAGTGCCAAAGAATAGCTTCCCATGACTACTTTCTGGGAGTGGCTCTAGCGGTATGAGCAGAACCACTGAAGGACAGTCCCACAGCCCCACCTCCCTGAGCTGCTCCTGAAGGATGGTCAACAGTATCAAAAGCCACCAAGACATCAAGGACAATGAGCAGGGTGACTAAAGTGGTTTCAATGCCATGGCCAAGCCTGAAGCCAGCCTGGAACAGATCCAAGTCCTCAATTTCCTCCAAGCATGCTTGAAGCTGGACCATCACCACCTTCTTGAGCACCTTGCCCAAAAAGGGGATATTTGCTACTGGGCGATACTTGTTTAACACTTCTGGGTCCAGGGAGGTCCTTTTAAGGACAGGACACACTACCACCTCTTTCAAGGCAAATGGTACCTCCCCCTCCTCCAGTGAAGCGTTAATCACCCCTGGACCCACCCAGTCAACACCCTACGGTTAGCTCTAAGAAGCCACGATGGGGAAGGGTCGTGGAGTCGGGTGGTTGCACTTCTTCAAGCACCATATCCACATCCTCAAATCGTAATAATTGAAACTGATCCAGTTCAGAAGGAACAGACAGTGCTCTGGACGCCTCCATTGGCCTTGCTCTAGATGAGGCAGATTTCATCTCTGTCTGAATCTGAACGATTTTGCCCCTAAAGTGCCTTGCAAAATTGATACAGCAAGCTTCTGAGGGTGTCAGAGCAGCACTCTCTTGGCCAGATGACAACAGCCCATTCACCACTCAGAAAAGCTCTGGCAGACAGCTACCTGCGGATGCAACGGTGACAGAGAAGCAAGATTTCTTCACTGCTACCACGGCCACATGGTAGGCACAATGGGGCAACCTTCCCATATTCTGTCAAGTTTGGACCAAGGGTTACACCATCTGTGCTGCAGTTACTGACCCTCCTGTTTCATTGCACACAGGTTACTGGCGTCCCAAGGTGACCTAGGTGCTCCACAGTGACAGCGAGGGCACTCAGGAGTGATCGTGTCAATGGTTCTATGCATCTCACCATTCCACAGTGAGACAGGAGCACCTGCTGGAAGATCCCCCACAGTATTCAGGAATCCATCAGATTCCAAAAGTCTCTGCGGGAAGACCATCTCAATGGGCCTCCCACCCTTGCAGAGTGGAGTACATTTAAAGGACATTTAAAGCACATGGCTTCCCCCAAAGAACCTGTAGTTTACCCCTCACAGAGCTACGGGTCCCAGCATCTTTAACCAATGAGTTCCCAGGATTCTTTGGGGGAAGCCATGTGCTTTAAATGCGCTTTCATTGTATAGTGGTGTACGCAGCCTTCAAATCCTCAAAAGTTCAGGGTTTCAAAAATCCACCCCGCACCACTAAAGCAGTGACATCCAATTCCTGACAGACAGACTGGTGTCTGGATTAGCTAGGGAAGTGCCAGTATTAGGCACATGAATTCAGAACATGCACACAGGTAAGGAAAACACGTTTGGAAAACAGGTTCACTTGATAGGGGCTGCCAACACAATCCCAGGAAGCAGGCTGGGTTAGCAGTTTAAGAGTGGGATGCAGTGTCAAAGGAGCTTGCTTTATTTATCTGAGGACAACCCCAGTGTCCTTAATTGGAGTTGGGGAGAGGGGCTCTGTAGTGGGGGAAGCCATCTCCCCGGCACCTGTTTCCACGGCTGATCTCCGCTTGCGCTGGCTTTGCATTCACACTTCTGCACAACCCTCCACAGAATCAATTTCAAAGTGCAAATTGACTCTATGCTACAATCACAAATCTTGTGTCAGGGACCAGGCAAGGGGTGGGATTAGTGTGTGCATGCCTGTGCATCTGCAGGTTGCGTGTAAAAGAGAGCCACAGAGTGCAAAGATTTGGCAAGGATTGCCTAGCCAGGGTCAGAGTGGGAGACATGAAAGCTGTCTTAGGGCAAATATTTAAAAGGATGTCATGCAGGAAAGAGAGCAGTTCTCTCTTGCTCCAGAGGACAGGGCTAGAAATTAATGGGTGGAAATTACAAACAAGCAGATTTTGGCTAAACATTAGGAGACACTTCGGCCAAATGCACACTATAATATCACTTAACATTTAATAAATTTAATTCATTAAATTCACAGTTTGCGAAAAAAATGAGCATCGAAACGTAGCGATCCTTCAAAATTTGCACTTATAAGAATTTTGCAATGCAGTTCTCCAACCAAATAATATTTATAAAAATGCATATATTAGGGGGAAATGTGCATAAAAATGAATATAGTGGTGAAAATAATATACAAAAATGCATTATATTCAAAGAAATTACTTGCAAAAATATGTACATTGGTCAAAACTACATACAAAAATGTGTGTATTAGGGGAAATTCATACTAAAACGCTGAAGAATTTTCATGAGGATTAAAAAAAAATCACAGATTGCTGCAGAACTGGATTTAAGATTGGGAAAATGAGAAACTGAGGGAACTGAAAACTGACTGATCTTTCCATCCCTAGGTGCTGGGAATTGTGACCCCTTCCATTCCCCTCATAGAGCAACTATTCCCAGAGTAGTTTAACGATCAATCCCTCTTCCCAGGGATATGTAAGGAGAGCTGCATTTTGGTTCACATACAATTTTGGAAACTGTTAATTAGGCAAGCTCACATTAAAATTTGAACCAAATCAGATTCTTCCCCCATCCCTACTCCAAATACCAGTGGTGGAGAGTCGCCGTAGCACTCAGATCTTGCTTTTGGACTTCCCAGAGACATCTGGTTGGCCACTGTGGGAAACAGCTAGCTGGACTAGATGGGTCTTGGGTCTGATCCAGTAGAGTTCTTCTTAATTCACTAAAATAAATCTGCTGTTACTATAATAACTCGTATTATTATATAATACGATTCTATTATATGAGGTCATGCTGATGAATTATTCAAACCAGGGATCTCCTAGTTCAGGGGTGGGGAATCTTTGGGCCTTTAGATGTTGCTGAACTACAACTCTCGTCACCCTCAGCAACTGTGGCACTGACCACGGATGCTGGGAGTTGTAGTTCAGCAACATCTAGAGGGCCAAAATTTCGCTACATCTGCCCTAGTTCATAACATGGTCTCATGCAACAGAGGTAAGTGTGTTCAATGGGGATTACTCCCAGGTAAGGGTGCACAGAACTGCAGATTCTGTGCTTTTGATATATTTTCTTTCTAAAAACAGGATTTCCTGGTTTTTTAAACCACTTTTCTGACTTCTTTGCCTCCCCCCCTCCCAAATTTCTATGCCCTTCCTGGATATCATTTCAATCCCCACCTCTCCTCAAGAGCTAGTTCAATCCAGCTTAGTTAGGGGCTTGTTATCTCAGCCACAGTTTAATTAAAGCTTGTTTATCCACAACTTGTGCTCAGCCCCTCAAGAGGCAGGAGGGCAAGGCTGGGGATGCCCTGGGGAATCAGAGGACCTACAAAACAACCCTGCATTCTACAACCTGAGAGAGAGCATTTGCTTTCATGCACAGATATCTATCTATCTATCTATCTATCTATCTATCTATCTATCTATCTATCTATCTATCTATCTATCTATCTGTCTGTCTGTCTGTCTGTCTGTCTGTCTGTCTGTCTGTCTGTCTATCTGTCTGTCTGTCTGAATTTTGCATATGTTCATTCATGAGTCTGTTCCATTTCATTCCAGATTAATCTGTTATTTATTGATTGATTTTAAAAATCAGCATGAAAATTCAGACGTAAATACATATTTTACAATAATTATTATTTAAATATTTGGGGTTGTATCCAGCAAAGTCATTAGCACTTCCACCCGTGCAAATGGGACCTCCTCTCCCCACGTGCCCCTCCAATCTGCACCAGAGAGTTGTGGGAAACCCACAGGGGCACACAGGGAGAGAAGTGGGGAGGAAGTCCCACTGTGCAAGCAGAGGTCATTGTGCTCACAGGACAACTGTGTTGGAGAGAACCCATTATCTCAATGTATACATTTCTATAAGTGTTTTATCCTACCATATGCTCCATTGTTTTTTTCTACACATTCTGGTACTTTTTTTGAGCCAAGAATTGTATCACAAAATTGGGACAGGTGTGAAATCTGAAGGATAATTACATTCTGATCCGTATATTAGTCTGAGAGGTGCAAATTAATCAGTTATTTTACAACTTCAGTGCAAACTGTCTGTCTGTCTTATCTACCTATCAATCTTATCTATCTAATCTAGCTTATCTATGTATCATCTATCTTTCACCTGTATATCTTATCTAATCTGTCGGTCAGACTCACACTCACTCAGTGAGGAGGATATTGTTGAGGTATTTCCACAACAGATTAGAAAGCTGGCATTTGTGATGTGCCCAGCTCAACACAAGACAGCTAAGAAGGACTGAAAATTACAGTTTATTGGTTTTTGTCTCTCTAGAGACTCAGGACAAAAAAAAGAGAGACTATCTCACTTGTTTAGGCTACTCAGATGCTAAAGAATACAGGACTGCTGCATCTTTAATACTTGTGTGGGAGAGGGCCTTTCATCAAGTGTAGATGTACCTTTTCCGGCTTAACGTTCTATTTTTTTGTGATGAGGTGAACAGGATTGCATATTGTTCTCAGAATGAAATACTCCACCATAGATTTGCATAAAGGCATTATGATGCTGGAATTTTGAATTTTCAGTCCTTTTCCTAATAATCCTTGGCATGGGATTTGGCTTTTTCACAGCTGTTGTTCATTGAGTCAATGCTTTCATGGAGCTATCCTCCAAGATCCCAGTTCTAAGCATCTTGATTCTGCTTAACAAAATAAAGAGCCAAGCCATTATGACAGGGATGGGGAAGCTGTCAGGCCCTCCAGACGTTGCTGCACTACAACTTGCATCATCCATGACAGAGCTTGGAAGTAATTCGTTACAGAAACGAATTACTTGTAATTCATTACTTTTTTGAGGAACGAGTGGGCAATTCCTTTACATTTTGATTGTGATAGGAGTAGTTTTATTACTTTTGAGGAGTAATTGTAATGTTTCTAGCATTATTTTGGGCCGTTACTGCGGGGCAGGGGAAGTCTTCTGTTCCTCTGATTTGTGGATGAAAATCATGTGCCTCAAACTGAGCTTCTGTGCAGTGTCGTTCTTCCCTCGTGCTCTGTGGGTGTTTAGGAGGTGACAAGGGAAGAGATGGAGAGCAAGACGGGGATAGAGTGGAAAAATTGTTTTTAAAAAATGGATGGCGGCGGAGAAAAATGGGGGGGAGGGAGAAAGGAGCCAGAGGGCAAGAGCATAAAGGAGAAGGAGGCAGCAGCAGAATGCAGATAAACAACTGTGGAGGTGAAGGTGACGTGTGTGTGTGTGTGTGTGTGTGTTTGTGTGTGTGTGTGTGTGAGAGAGAGAGAGAGAGAGAGAGAATGTTTGCTTGGGTGGGTGTCCCTTAGTAGATGGAAGGGCAGGGTCCGGGAGGTGGTTAAGTGAGAGTAATTATGCTTGCTGGCTGAGTGTGTGTGGGAGTCACACTTGGTCTGACGTGCAAAGATGTGAGTAGTGGCCTCTGCCTCCCTTCCCTCCTCCCTTAACAGCGGAGAGACCACCACTGCTATCTTATGGCTAAAAATAATTATTCTTCTACCTCTGTGTGTGTGTGTGTATTTTTTTATGTTGTTTTAGGTGATTTAGGTGTGCAGCAGCCAAGGCCAGCACCTTGTAGACACTCTAGGTTTTTTTAAAGTAACTTAAGTGTAATTGTAGTGATTACTTCTGAGTAACAGTAAAGTAATCAATTCCTTTCAGAACAATTGTAATGGTAATGGTAATTTATTCCTTTTTGGAGCCATGCAACAGTAATTGTAATTTATTACTTTTAAAAAGTAATGTTCCAAGCTCTGATGCATGATGACTGGAGTTGATGGGAGTTGGAGTTCAATAATCGTGGAAGAGCTAGAGGTTGCCCATGTTGAGAGTAAAGCCCCAATGCTTGTAACAAGTAAACTGAAACGGGGGGGGGAGGGTTAGTCAGAAAGGGAAGTCATTCACAGGGATGGGAGAGGTAGGTGGGACACGCAGGTGGGCTTATTAGTCCTGCGTTGCCTTATGGGGGGGTTGGGCTATGACGCTGCGGGTCCAGGGCAGGCTGGTGCCCAAGGGCTCAGTCATGCCTGGTGCCAGCCCTGCCCATGGGACTACTGGTGGAGTAATCAGGAGGAGGAGGAGAAGGAATGGGACCCTGCGGAGGGGCCCAGTGGACTGCAGAGGGAGGGGGTTGAAACAGGAGAAGGCTTCAGCAGTTTAGACAGCGACGGCTCCATCCCAAGTTCCAGTTACAACTGAAGAAATGATGTCTGACAATGAGCTGGCCCTTGTCCTGCCTCTGAGCCTTGCCTTGTCGCCTGAAGAGGAAGAATTGTAGGCTCAACCAGAGGTGGTGTCACAGGAGGATCTGGCTGAAGAGCCGCCACCGAGGACACACCGGCAGATGTGCAGGTGCTCACAGATGGCACCAACTTTTCAACTTGCTCATAGAAATGCCAGCCAGATTGCTAGCCCAGTCCTGTTCAGAGTCCCCATGAAATTAGAAAGCCCAGCCTGAGTCTACTTAAAGGGCCTCAAGGGGCATGTCTAATTACTGCAACAATGTCTGAGCTTGAGTAGTCAAGGCTAGTTATGCTGTGTAGAGATGCAGAGCCCTGTATAATCTGTAAACTGAGATTTCACATTAAACATAATGGAGAAAACATACCGATGAGTCTGAGCCTGAATCCAATGGGGTTGGCCAGGACAAGTTTATTCTGTGCTAGTTCTGGATTTTAGTGCCGAATTTGATTGTTTCAGTGTTATGTTTTTAATTCAGCTTTTGCATTTAATTTACTGTATGTCACCTAGAGAATTAAATTGTGAGGCAACTAGTAGACATAAATAAAGAATAAATAAATAAGTCTGTGCTCACTATGGGAACTCCACAGCAGTAACAGATTACCACAGATACACCCCCTGTCCTAGCCCATCCACTTTTCAGTCATAAAGGAATTTTAAAACACCCTCATAGTCTAAAAGTCTCCTGCGGGAGCAATTTTAATAAAAACCATTTTAACAATCTGTTCCAGAGATATTTAGGGTCCTTGTAATATTCATGAAGGGGAGATTAAATATTGAAATTTATGCTAATAATAAAAAAAATTAAACAAATGACGAAGGGGGTGAGGCAGGGGGTGAAGACTCGCATGTCATTTATGCTAAAGAAGCACATCAGCATGCTTGGTCGTTAATAATTTACGGGAGCAATATTTTTTAAAAAATAAAATTGTGTTAATAGTAAGAGGCCTCATGCAGCATGGAGGAAGAAGCCAATCAGAACAAATCACAGGCTTATCTGCTTTTTGAGGGAACACTTCTACAGCTAAGGTAAATCAGCCATTAGATTTAATCTTTTTTCAGCCCAAGGGCCGCATTCCCTTCTGGACAACCTTTTCAGGGGCCACATTCCAGTGGTGGGTGGGGCCAGAAGCAAAAGTGGGTGGAGCAACGGATGTAAATTTTACCTTTGTACAGTAGGCAAGTGTCTACTCTTGCACACTCATACATTATTATTATTATTATTAAATTTATTAGTCGCCCATCTGGCTGGTTGTCCAGCCACTCTGGGCGACGTACAAGATAAAAAACAATACATTAAAACGTTAAAATTTAAAACCATAACAGTAAAAACCTAACCCACCCCAAAAGCCTGCCTGAAGAGCCACCCTTCTCTGCCATCCATCCAGGCAAGCAAAAGGCATGATCACATTCTTGCCAGGCAAAAACACTAAAGGATGGTATGAAGTTGGGCTGAGGGGGAGTGAGGCTTGGGAGAGGGTGCTGGTATCCTGGGGACAGTTCCGAGGGCCAGAAAGAGAAGACTGGAGGGCCATATTTGGCTTCCGAGCCTGAAGTTACACACTCCATGTGGCCAATGACTTTGTGTGTAGAGCTCATAGCATCCACAGCTTAACTGTTGTGGCTTCCTCTAAACAAACAAACAAACAAATTCTGAGGATTATAGTTTGATGAGATTCATGGTATAGAGTTCCTTCCTTCCTTCCTTCCTTCCTTCCTTCCTTCCTTCCTTTCAATTTAAAAGAATTACATACCACCCTTCACCATATCAGATTTCAGGGCAGTGTGCTATATAAAAGATTCATGCAATAAAACACAACATGAATCCAATAAAAACCTTAGAACAGGCTCAGGAGAAGTTACTCCTACTGAGTACAGTGGGACTTACGCCCAGGTAAGTGTATATAGCACTGTAGCCTGAATTGGTTAAAATCTGTTGAAACACTCGGGTAACATGAACATGTTTCTGCCTTGCACTTCAGAAAGGAGATGGGTGAATCTGTCTGCTTTTCTCTCCGTTACTCATTTTTCCAGCCTTAAATTCAGTACTCCACATTTCCACATGTTTGTGATTTTTTTAAAGTCCTCATGAAAATTTAGCAGCATTTTACTGCGAGTTTCTCCAAAGCAATACTTTTTTAAAACTTTCTTTTTACAATTTTACCTAATAAACACAAATTTTTCAAAGCAATTTCCCCTAATATAGGCATTTTATGCACACTCTACCCCAATATAAGCATTTTTGTATGCTTTGCTGGGCTGGAAAACTGCACTGCAAAATTTGGAGAAATGCAACTTTTGAAGGATGACTGTGTTTTGGTTCGCGTATTGTTTTGGAAAATATAAATTAGATGGTTTGCCTGTACATGTGAAATGAAGCTAATTCCCCACCCCCTCATCTGTATCTACGAACATAGGAACCCATGAACCTATGAAGGAGATAGTAAACTAGGGTTGCTGCTGGTGTACTGTCCACCCTGCTGCCCAGCAGCTTCTCTGACTGAGCTGGTGGAGGCCGTCTCGGCTGTGGTATCGGAGGTGCCTGGAACAATAGTCCTGGGTGGTTTCAATGTCCATGCTGCGGCTGCCTCTAGTGTTCCAGCTCAGGACTTCATGGCCTCCATGATGACTATGGGGCTGTCTCAAGTCGTCACTGGTCCGACACATTGGGCAGGGCACACCCTCAACTTGGTTTTTGCTCCAGATGGAGGAAGGAGTGGTCTGGAGATGTGGGGGGGGTGGATGTCACCTCATGGTCAGACCACTTCCTGGTGAAGTTTAGACTTATGGCCCCGATCCTCCCCTACAGGAGTGGTGGACAGATTAAGATGGTCCTCCCCCGGGAGACTAATGGAATCCACAGGATTCCTGAATGCCCTGGGGGAGTTCCCAGTAGATAGAGCAGGTGATCCTGTGGAAGCCCTTGTCATGCTGTGGAACAGCGAGACGAGTTGGGCTCTTGACACGGTTGCCCCTGAGCACCCTCTCTGGCACTGTGGAACCCGGTTTGCACCCTGGTAGACCAGTGAGCTAAGGGAAATGAAACAGGCTGGACAATGGCTAGAGTACAAGTGGCAAAAGACATGCTGTGAGGCTGATCGGGCATGAATAAAACAAAACCGTGCCTACTGTGAGGCGGTGAGGGCAGCAAAGAAGGTCCACTTCTCTGTCACCATCGCATCCTCAAGTAACCATCCAGTGAAGCTTTTCTGTATTGTCAGAGGTCTGTTGACATCAACTCCGGGAAATGGAGTTTTAGACCCTTCAGAGGCCCACTGTGAATTTTTTGCAAGGAACTTTGAAGGTAAAGTTGTTCACCTCTGTAGCAATCTTGATGCCTCATCCACTTCTATAGTAGTTCCCAGTGAGGTGTCCAGTGCAACGTCTGCTGCAACTTCTTGGGAATGGTTTCAGTTGATGCGGCCTGATGACGTGGACAAGTGGCTTGCAACAATATGGCCAGCAATGTGTCCTTTCGACCTTTGCCCTTCTTGGCTTATTAAAGATGGCTGCAGAGCAGGGAATTGTGAGGTTTTCCCCTTTTGGTATTCTTTTGATAGCCTGAGATCCTGAAAGATTAACAACTGGTTTTGCTCACAGGCGTGAATTGGCCATTTTACAGCTCAGCTGAACCCGATTACAAGCCCCGGCTAACACCTTCTCATCAGCAAAGGGGCCTGGTTCCGTCAAGGCCATAAAACTTGGGAAGTTTTAGGGAGGATTGCTGCCATATGGCCGGGAAACGATGAGTTTTTCCATCTCGTCGTCGTGATGTCCTTGATTGGTTAATTGCTTCCGGCTGTTGCTAAACTTTTTGCCATAAGTATGGGCAAGGAAATCTAAGTTTTGTTCCTCTTTGGGGTTCCATCATGCCTACCTGATGTGACCCGATTAGGATCCGTCTTACCATCAGCTATCCCGACCCAAATCTCTCTGAGGGGAGAAGGCTATTCATCTACAAGTCTCTTAGTTCTGTAAGTATAGAACAGGCTAGCTAGACCTTGTTATTTTGTTTTGTGACTGAACTCTCTATGTACTTTATTGTACCTTGCCCCTTTGGGTGTGGACTTTAAGGAATTATTTTGCTGCTAAACCTTGTGCACCTCTCTTACCCTTTTTGTATTTTTACTCTTCTACTTTTTTATTCTTTAATAAACTTTAATTTTATTACCAGTGTGTGTTCATTTCACTAGAAGGCCAGTCCTGAATTCAGTCCTTGCCATCGACCACAACTACCATGTAAGCCTAAAGTGTTTTGCCCGAGGCTTTTAGGAGCAAGGAGCGTATCTTGGCTCTTGCCCTGTAAAAGCCAGAGTGGGTGACTGGGCTCTGGGTGTCCCAGTGGCTAACCAGCAAGAAGGGTGATGGCAGTTGACTACCTTGCAAGGTTGTTGTGAGCGTGCACAGCCTTAGCAAAGCAGGATATTTGCCAGGATCAATTGCCCTGGAGTGGGAATTGACTCCTGGGACAGTGAAAGGTCAGGGGGAGTATCCCCCATCTTCCATTACAGAGAGGGTTTGACCGAATGGATCCAGGGTGTGGTCAACGCATTGTTGTGGGAAGGAGTCATTCCAGTCACCCTGAAAGAGGCGGTGATCCAACTGCTCCTGAAAAAGCCCACCCTGGACCCATCGGTTTGCAACAACTACCGCCCAGTCTCAAATACCCCCTTATTAGGGAAGGTGGTTGAGAGGGTTGTGGTGCAGCAATGGCAAGTCCTCTTGGATGAAACAGGTTATATTGACCCATTCCAGTCTGGGTTCAGATCTGGTTATGGGACTGAACTGGCCTTGGTCACCCTGATGGATGAACTTTTTCGGGAGAAGGACGGGGGAGTGCGACCCTGTTATTCTTACTTGATCTCTCAGCGACTTTTGATAGCATTGACCATGGTATCTGAGCCGACTTGGTGAGATGGGTATTGGAGGCACTGTATTAGAGCGGTTCTGATCCTATCTCCAGGGTCGTTTTCAGATAATAGCATTGGGCAATTGTATTTCGGACCCCTGGCAGTTGTGCTGTGGGGTGCCACAGGGTACCATCTTGTCCCCCATGCTGTTTAACATCTATATGAAGCCCTTGGGAGCGGTCATCAGGAGATTTGTGGCAATGTGTCATCAGTGCGCTGATGATACCCAGCTCTATTTCTCTGTAACACGCAAATCAGGAGAGGCCGTGCAAGCACTGGACCGGTGCCTGGACTCTGTGTTGGGCTGGTTGAGAGCCACTAAAGTGACTCTCGATCCTAGCAAGATGGAGATGCAGTGGGTTGGTGGTTCCTGAGTTCAGATAATTGGTCAGTTGTTTGATTTGGATAGGGTCGTACTTCCACTGAAAGAGCAGGTCCGTAGTCTGGGGATGCTCCTGGATCCATCTTTGTCACTAGAGGTCCACGTGACCTCCATGGCTAGGGGTGCCTTTCACCAGTTTCAGATAGTAAGACAGCTGTAGCCGTTTCTGGACAGGGATAGCCTAACCACTGTTGTCCATGCACTGGTGACCTCCAGGTTGGATTACTGTAATGCACTCTATGTGGGGCTACCCTTGAAGTTGGTCTGAAAGCTGCAGCTGGAGCAAAATGCAGCAGCAAGACTGCTCACTGGAGCAGGTTATCGCCAACATGTCACTCTGCTACTGGAAGAATTGCACTGGCTACCTGTTAGCTACTGGGCTAACCTCAAGATTCTAGTTTTGGTGTACAAAGCCCTGTACAGCTTGGGACCAGGATACCTGAAAGACCGTCTTATCCCTTATATACTCAGTCGATCACTGTGCTCTGCTGGTGACGGCCTCCTGCAGATACCATCTTATCAGGAGGTCCGTTCCACACAACATAGGAAACAAACCTTTAGTGTAGTGGCGCCTACCCTTTGGAATTCCCTTCCCTTAAATATTAGACAGGCGCCATCTCTATTATCTTTTCGGTGCCTACTGAAGACCTTCCTCTTTCAACAAGCCTTTTAAGTAGAGACCTTATCCTAGTCTGCATCTGTGTTGGAATTGCTTTTTAATATATTTTTAAACTTTTTTCAAAATGTTTTAAAAGCGTTTTAAAAAATGTTTTTAAAGATGTTTTGTTTTAATGTTTTTAATGGTTGCTGTGTTTTAATATATTTTAAAGTCTGTCTTTATGATGTTTTAAAGTGATTTTAGTGCTCCTGTTTGCTGCTCTGGGCTCCTACTGGGAGAAAGGGTGGGATATAAATCAAATAAATAAATCAAATAAATAAGATGAAGAGCCAGGTCCATCTCCACCTAGTCCAGCCTCCTGTTCTCACGGTGGAGAACCAGATGCCCATGGGAACCCTGCAAGCAGGACCTGAGCACAAGAGCACTCTCTCCTCCTGCCATTCCCAGCAGCTGGTATACAGCAGCATACTGCCTTTGACCATGGAGGCAAAGCACAGCCATTGCAGCTAGCAGCCATTGATAGCATGAATTTGTCTAATCATCTTTTAAAGTCATCCAAGTTGGTGACCATTACTGCCTCCTGAGAGAGCGAATTCCATAGTTTAATCACGCACCGCATGAAGAAATACTTTATTTTGTCTGGCCTGATTCTTCCAGCACAGCTTCAGGATGGTCCCGAATGCTAGTGTTGTGAGAGAGGGAACAAAATGTTTCTGAAAACCAGTTGCCGGAAGCCTCAGGAGGGGAGAGTGTTCTTGCACTCGGGTCCTGCTTGCGGGCTTCCCCCAGGCACCTGGTTGGCCACTGTGAGAACAGGATGCTGGACTAGATGGGCCACTGGCCTGATCCAGCAGGCTCTTCTTATGTTCTTATGTTTCTCTATCCACTTTCTCCCCGCCATGCATAATTTTATATGCTTCTTAAAAGCCACAAATGCTGCAACCTTTCCTCACAGGAAAGTCACTCCCTCCCCTTGATCAGCCTGGTTGCCCTTTTCTGAACCTTTTCCAACTCCACAATGTCCTTTTTCAGGGTTCCTTGTTAGGAAGCTGCGACAGTTAAGGAGGGCTGAATCTGGCTTAAAATATGCAGCGTAGACACAATAACTGTCACAGCCCTGGTGCCGAGAGGAACACTGTGCGGAGGGAGTGGAACCCCCAAACCACCAGGTGAGAGGGAGCTTTTCCTGGTCCAAAGAGTGACCAATCAAGGCCTGTTTCACAGATGCAACTCACCACAGAATGGTGTGGAAAGCTGTGGGAAGTAGTGGACTAGATACCAGAATAGGAGAAAGGAGGGGCAGAGGAAAATATCTCCCCGGTTAATCAATTCCCCATTAGACGCCTGCATTTTTATACGGGTTAGTTGGTTCCTGTTACATAGCCATGGGGACTTAACTCATGTGGATTAAATGGATTTCTCCCTCCCCAATTAAGATTAACCCAGTTTGCAAAGGGATTAAGTTTAACTCAGAAAAGGGATTTAACATGTATTAAGAGTGCCGGAGGCTTGCGGTTGGCAGGAGGGGGGGGGGAGATTGAGGAGGGGAAAGAGGAGAGTTATAATCATCATCATCATCATCATCATCATCATCATCATCATCATAAATTTAATTTCTTCGTCACCTATCTGGCCAATGGCCACTCTAGGCGACTTACAAAATTGTTAAAATACAATTGATAAAATACAGTAATACAATATAAAAACAACACATCTGCAGCAACAATATTAAAACTGGGCAGGAGGCATTTCAGTTATAACAATTAACCCTCCCCAGATACCCCGAAGGCCTGCTGAAAGAGCCAGGTCTTTAAGGCTTTCCGAAACACATTTAAAGAAGAGGCGTGCCGGAGATCTTGTGGGAGGGAGTTCCAAAGAGTGGGGGCCGCCACTGAGAATGCCCTCTCTCTTGTACCCGCCAATCTGGCTGTTTTTGTTGGCGGGATTGAGAGAAGGCCCTGTGTGGCCGACAGTTAATCAGTACTGTCTTCCTTCTATTAAGCATACACTCCCAGTTTTAATAGATTAAGGGGGGGTGACCTCAAATGCATTTACAAGTGAGTAAATCCCATGGATTTTCAATAAGATTAACTCATCAATAAATGCACTTAGAACTAGGGCCAGGGCGGCGGCAGGGGGAGAGATATTTCCACTCTGATGTGAATCTATTAATTCCACTGATTTTGATTGCAGGGATTTCCAGTTACTGGATATGTACGGTTTTTTTAAAAAAAACCTGCAAATCCTCTCACATTTCTCAGAGAAAAAAGACCACATACTTGAAATAACCCAATTTGCAAACTGAGGACCACTTTGTAAGCCCCTCCCCCCAACTACACATTGCTGAAAATTCCATTACCTCCCTCTCTATGCTGTATTCATTTACATCCAACTTTGCCAACCTGGTGCCCTCTGGGCTGGCTGGGGCTGATGGGAGCTGTAGTCCAAAATATCTGGATGGTGCCAGGCTGGCGAAGGCTAGTTTACAAGCTGGGCCTGTGTTGGTTCTCTTGGGTGAAACATTGATTAGAAGGCACAATTGTCCCACAGTGTGTTTTCAACCGATCAAAACATCCCTCGGTAACTGAAGCATGTGTGAAATGGTGCACTCTGCGCTGTTAGTTCGCCTCAGTGTTCATGCGCATGCATTTTCATGCATGTGCACACTAGAGACAAAAATCTCGATGGTGCCGTTGTGGGCAGAGAGGAAGGGGCCCCAAGCCCCAAGTCTTTTCAACTAGGTCCCAAAACGTCTGCCCATTCCCACCGTTTGAAAAAAACATTAAGGGCCCCTCCAGAGTTCCTTTTCATTGTGCATTTAGGATATTGTGCCGGTTATATAAGCAATCCTGTTTTCAATACTGTTTGTGCCTGCAAACGTTTCAGGGTGGACATATTGCTACGTTCCAAATCGGTGCATGACCCGTAACTTCCTCCTGAATTCTGGTAACTTTTTATACCACAATATTATTATTTTTTTGTCCTGCTGTGGTTGCACTATACGCAAATGTGCCCCTTCAGGCAGCAGCAATGCAATAACACTGGGAAAGCATTGCAGAAGAGTGAATAAAGCAGAATGATGTGTGTGGACATTCCAGTACAAATCCATCTCTGATATAACAATCTAAGCTTCCTGTTGTCACCGCAGCATCTCTGCGGCGCTGCAGAGGCACTGCTGCATGCAGAGTCCAGCCGCGCACGGCGCCAGCTGTGGAAGGTGTGTGGGAGGGGGACAGGCACCTCAGGCCTGATGCTGGCTGACACTGATTGTGAGAGCAACTCAGAATCCAGCCCCATCCTTGGAACGTCTAATTTTAGGGCTTTCCACTCTAAATGTGCAGAAGAGGGAGGTCTGCACCGACAGAACGACGCTTGCGTCACTCTGCTGCCACTGGTTGGTGGAAGGCTGGCTGCATTGGCAGAAGCAAGCGGAACAACATCCCCGCTCAGTCCACACCCTGCACAGCCTGGCGTAAAGGGGGTTTGGATTGCAGCCTAATGCACTATTATTGTGCTAGTGACATGTTGCTGCGCTCTTGGCAGTTCCACTGCCCTCAGAGGTTAGGGGTGTATGTGGCCAGGGTGAGGGCCTTCTCTGTAGCAACCTCTAAGTTGTGGAATTCTCTCGCCACGGAGGTATGTCTGGCACCTACACTGTACAGCTTTCATCATATGCTGAAGATGCACCTCTTCGTCCGGGCTTTTCAACCCTTGAAATATATTTTAGGACCACTCCAGTTGTGAGTGTAATTTGTTTTAAACTGTTTTTAACAATCTATTTTATATTGCTGTGAGCCATCCTGGAACCTACTAGTGAAAGGCAGGTAATAATAATGTTATTATTACTTATCAGATTTATTAGTCACTTGTTGAAGCTCTCCAAGCAACCTGCAACACTGTTAAATACAAAATTAAATGTACCATGCCATAAAAACAAAATAATAAAACAAACTCTACCCCCATATAGCCGCAGGAAGCTTTGGCAGTACATTTATTATTGTTGTTGTTGTTTGCTTGAAACCTGAAGGTCTCCAAGGGACTTACAACAATATTAAGAACAACACACACATATACACCCATACAGCCACAGGAAGCTTTGGCAGCATGCTAATAAGAAACTACGTCATCTCAGGCTGTCAGATGCCTGGGAGAAGAGCTAAGTCTTTACCTGGCACCAAAAAGATGCCAATGAAGACTCCAGGTGGACCTGACTGAGTAGTATATTCCACATATGGGGAACCACAACTGAAAAGTCCCTCTCGCTCATCACTACCCTCCAATCCTTCCTTACAGGAGGGAGCTGGAGAAGGGCCTCTGAAGAGGGTCCGGGTAGGTTTATATTGGGAATAATAATAGTGATAATTATACACCAGCAAAATAAAATAAAATAAAATAAACCACCAGTCTGGAGTGGCCCTAAATGTGTGTGTGCTTTTGGACACAAAATGCAGAAAGTGGCGCCTTCTCCCAAGTTGTTCTCCATTCACCCCGGAGCCACTGCATGGCTGCCTTGCTAATGAGAGGCCCAACAGCAGTTAGAGCTATACTGAAGCAGAGTTTTTAATGGAGCGGGCATTCATGCTTCAGCAGTTCACCATTGTGTGTGTGCTTCTGAAAACGGGCTTCCTTCTTCTCCCAACTCAGGCTCTTTGCATTTTGCTCATCATGTTACACAGGACAGATTCATTTGGGAGGTTCATGCATATAGACATGCTTCTCTTCCTAGCAGTAGCACCATCAGGTTAGGACTCTGAGGCAGGTGCCCAGGGTCCCATTCAGTGGAATGAGCAGGAGCCCCCCCCCCAACATTCCACAGGGCTAACTTGACTTCATTTTGAAGTAATACAAATCACATAAAAAGCCCGGAACAACACAAGATCAGGTTACCTGAAAGACTGCCTGCCCCATACAGGAGGGATGGAAAGATTTGGGTCTTTCCGTTTCTCATTTGTACAATCATAAATTCAGTTCTTCAAATTTCTTCACATTCCTTCAGCAATTTTCAATTTTTTTTTAAATCCTTATGAGAATTCTGCAGCATTTTAGTTCAAATTTCTCCTTGTAAACACATGTTTATAGGCAGTTTTGAATAAAGCACACATTTTTGCAAGCCCTTTCTTATTGCATGTCATTTTCACTCATCTATTCATTTTTAAGCACACTTTCCCCTAATATATGCGTTTTTGTAAACATTATTTGGTTGGTGAACTGCATCGCAATGTTTGAATGAGTGTGAATTTCAAAGGATGGCTGAGTTTCGGTTCTCATCTTGTTTCAGAAAGTGTGAATGTGATAAATTAGGCTTGAAATGTGAACCTATTTGAAATTCTCACCCATCCCTACCCTGTAGAGATCTGTAAGATCCCTTAGATCATCTGGTGACGTTTTACTTGTGGCATTGGACTGTATCGTATAGAACATCACAGGGTGGTGGCCTGAAAACTGGCATTTTCCGCCATCACCCCAGCACTGTGGAATTACTTTCTCTCAGCTGTACCTGGAGCATCATAAATCAGTTTCAGGACACACAAAAGAAAGTCCTTTTCCACGCAGCACATAGTTAAAACTAGGAGGACGTTCAGTCCCACAGGAGGCAGTGGTGGCCACCAACCTGGCCACCAACCTGGGTGGCTTTAGAAGAGGATTAGACAAAATTCATGGAGGATATGCTCACTTTTGCCTCTGGCCCCCACCCTCCATTGGCATGTGGCCCCTGGGAAGCTGCCCAGAAGGGAATGCGGCCCTCAGGCTGACGAAGCACCCCTACCCCTGCTGTGTATTGAAAGAGCCTGGAGGATAAAGAAAACTGGAGTCTGCCAAGTTCAGTGAAAAGGACGCCATTTCATATCCCCTAGCCACACACTTTTTATTCATCGTCAGTCCAGCTTGGCGTGTGTTGGTGGAAATACACTTTATAATGGCAGGGAGCGGCTGCTGCAGAAAGCCCTTGACATTCCCCCCCACCTTCAATTTGGCTCCTGGTGCTGCCACCCCTGACGCTCTCCCCGCTAGTCCTCCTTTCCTCCCCCCTTTGTCCTCCCCGGCTCTTCAAGTGCTGTTTGTTTTGTTCTAGGAAATGTGTTCTAAATGCCGGGCTCGGCAGTTTCGAGTCCATGAATCACCACCACATGTCAGGCCTTGTAGCTGCACTATATCAGCAGAAAGAGAACGAGGGAGCAAGCGCCAGGCTCTGATGGAAATTAACGGGCTCTGTATTGATTGTATATGCGTGTGTGCAAGCGGAGATGGCCCCCGCCATGTGCACCCCAGCCCCGCACCCACACAATGCCAAAAACTGCTGGTGTTGCTACCCAGTCTTTGACAATTCCCTAAAGCAACAGATTTTAAGGCTGTGTACACACCATACTTTTAAAGCACATCCAAAAAAAGAATCCTGGGAACTGCAGTTTGTTAAGAGTGCTGGGAATTATAGCTATGCAAGGAGTAAACTACAGTTCCCAGAATTCTTTGGGGGGAATGTGCTTCAAATGTATGATGTGTACACAGCCCAAGTGGGGAATCAGTTTGCAAACAATTAAAAATGCAGAGATTTGACCATACGGACCTTTATTTATTTACTTTTCAGGTGGTACCCCTTAACTGGGCCATTTACAATAAAGGAGAAAACAATTTAAGTCTTAAAACTGGAAGTAGCATAAAACTCCACACACACACCCAAAAAATTAAAACACAGGTTTAAAAACTGTAAATGGTCACTTCCATATCATACATTTAAAGCACATGACTTCCCCCAAAGTCTCTTGGAAACTGTAACTTGCCCTTCAGAAAGCTACAGTTCAGAACTATAAAGGGTGTAGCTTCTTCCCCTTATATACCCAATCCATCACTGTGCTCTGCAGGTGCTTGGAGCATACTATTCAAACAAAAACATTTCCCTGATTGGATATTAAGATAGAAATCTTAGCTACATGAGAGTGTTCCCAGGTCCAGCTAAAGTGATGGGGTCATTCTTTTTAACCTGCTTAGAGAGCCTGGGTAAAGAACATTTACTGTAGCCTACTTGTTTCTGGCAAGAAGAGTTTAAGTGCCCTCAGGCCAGGACAATCACCAGAAGGCCATTGTAGGAAGAAAGCCTAGTGTTGTGGAGATGTTAGATGGGAGCACTCAGGAGTAAAGATGGATGCCCATGAAGGCTGCAATTCTAAACACACTTACTAAGTGACTAAGCCCCATAAACCTCAACAGGACTTACTTCTGGGCAGATATGGTTAGGATTGTGCAGTTGGTAAGGCTTGACTAGGGATCCTCTGCATCTATATCTATATCAAAGCAGGGTTGGCAACCCTCTGCCTGGAATGCCCTACCTGCTTTTTAACGTGGCTGCTCCAAACTTCTTTACAGATTTGACTCTTCACTGCAGAGAGAAGTTTGAGAAATTAGTAAGAGTTAAGAAGTTTCTCTACTCTTTCTGCTTACTCTGTGGGCTACTATAAACTCACTTTGACAGCCAATCCAATTCCAGTGAATAGTAACTGACAGCGAGGAAACACATGGTTTGGTCTACCTTCACAGGCATAGACTGGGAACAACAGCAGTTGAAGCCACACTTCCCCGTATGTTAATTCTCTTTTACCTCTATTGGGCAAGAAATAAACCATAATGCAAACAATAAGGTGCATCATCAAGGGGGTTGAGCTGAGGGCATGGAACCACGTTGCTTCTATGGATGTAAGGGAGTGAGGTCAGAGATAAATGAAATGCAAACAGAAAAACAAAAACAAAAGACAGTGATGATTTCCTAAACGCAATGCCATATCAACCACAACAAGATTTCTATGAAGAAGGAAACTGCATCCCACAACCAGTCAGGGTTCCTAACTGAAACTAAAAAAATTATGGCAGCCAGTCAGCCAAGGTCACAGAAATCTGCATGCAGCACAGCCTAACCCAGGGACTGCAGTTAGTGCAGAATGCTGCAGCACGATTGCTGACATGAGTGAGACCTTATCAGCACATAATACCTCTGCTCTGAAATGTGCACTGGCTGTCGATTTACTACCAGGCCAAGTTCAAGGTGTGTTTTCCATGTTATGGGTGCCACAGAGTACTTGTTCTGCTCTTGTAAGAAATCAATCCTTTAGTGTGGCAGCACCTACCCTTTGGAACTCCCTGCCTAATGACATTAGGTAGGTGCCTTCATTCTACTCTTTTTGGCACCTGCTAAAAACATTTTTGTTTAGGCAAGCCTATCCAGGCATGTAGAAGCTCTTAAGGTTTTTTCTGTTTTTAACTCATTATTGGTTTTATTATTTTGAATGTTTTAAATACCTGTCTTTAACTGCTTTTGCCAATAATTGTATTGTTTTAATTCTTTCTATAAATTCCTTTGAGGGTTTTTTTTAATAATAAAGCGGTATATAAATGTTGTAAATAAAATACATAAATAAATTTCGAGTCATTGTGACCCTTGGGTCTCTTTCCTCTTTTAGGCACAAAGGAATCTACCTTATACCATCTGGTACCATCTACCTCAGTACTGATGACATGGATTGGCACTGGCTCTCCAGGATTCCAGGCAATAGTTTTTTCCAGAGATTTAACTTTGGACTTCTGCATGCAATTCAGTGATAAGGAACTTCACTCATTCAATCCAAAATTCAGAATTATGCTACTTTAAGCTGTTTTGCAACTGTTTTATACTTGTCTTATGGTTATTGGATTTTAAATTGCTTTATTTCTTGTTGTGAGCTATCTTGGTTTTCAACTCTACTTCACAGGGTTGTTGGAAATATTCCATATATACACACACTGGAGATGTAAAAATACATACACCCCATATAATAGTTTATTGTCAAAACACCCCATATAATAGTTTATTGTCATTGCAGAACATTTTTTAAAAAAATAAGTATTAGTTTCCTGCCAAATAAAAGCAGTGACACCTAAGTAACCCCTTCCTAATTGCTTAAAAAAAGGATTGGAGGTGGAGAGAATGAGTTACACCACAATCCTTTGCTATGTTCACTCAAAAGTCCCATTGATTTTCAGCACAACCCTAACCATGTCTACTCAAATGTAAGTCCTACTGAATTCAGTGGTGTTAACTCCCAGGTATGTAGAATTAGCATTGCAGCTTTACTCCCAGAAAAGCTTCATATTGGGAAGGTTTTCCAAACAGGTTATGAATAAGACAAATAAACTGCCCTCTTCAACAGTCCAGTAAAAATTGAACTTCTTTGATTCCTTAATTTGAAAAGTATAACACACTGTAATGGTATCACATGCTGCAACATGTACTGTTTTTAAAATTTCTGTTCAAAAATTATTTGAAAGATAAAATGCATAATATGCCATTTTTGCAAGTAACTAAAAAAACCCTGAATGTACACTTTTATTATAATTATAACTAAAATTGTTTACTGTGTATGCCTACTAAGATCCTATTGTGATCTTCTGTTCTAGTGCAATCCTATGCATGCTTACTCAGAAGAGAGTCCCAATGTATTCAGATCTCCTGTACAGAGAATGTACTCTTTATGCTGCTGAAGGCTATATATTTACTGAATTCCTGATGTGAGACAAGTAGGAAAAGGAAACTCTTTTCAGAACTTGAAATGGGGTTTAGCTATTGCCGGGAAGTCAACAAATCCCTTGTCAATCACAACCCTGACTTCACTTATTGGCTAAAAACCTGAAAGGGCAGGGATTAGAGCATCCAGTAGTAACCAAAGGGGGGGCAGCAGCTGACATCTTGTTGTATATCTTTTGAGCCAGACCACCTAAAAACTTAATTTTAAAAAAATGAAAGCTAAGAGTCTGGAGATTGGGGTGACTCACCCAGAGACCCAGAGAGGACCCCCAAAAATTGGAGTCTCCAGGTAAAAACCAGAGATCTGGCAACCCTACTGCAAAGCACACCCTTTATATCAGTCCTGAACCTACCTCCAATCAGCATAATTGGGTCCAAGGGCCCCCTCCAGACCCATAGTATTTGGGGGGGTAGGTGTATTCCACAACATGTCATTCATGCAATAATAATGCATTAGTGGACAGGGCTGGTGCCAGGTATGCCTCCATAGGCCTCCAACCCCTCCATATAGGTGGCACAGGGCTAATAAACCCGCCCACATGTCCCACCAACCTCTATTGTCCCTGTAAATGACATGTGCACTGTGCGCACATGCCTGCCACCAACCAAGATGGCAGCCCCTTAGAACAGCCTCAGCCACCATTTTGGTTGATGGCAGGCATGCACGCATAGCGTGCACATCATTCATAAGGATGGGAGAGGTAGGTGGGGTGTGCATGCAGGTTTATTGAAGCCTGCACTGACCGTATAGGGGGGTGCCTGGGAGCTCCTTCTCTGTGATCTGTCACAGAATCCAGAGCTGACACTGCCGCAGATTGTAGAGCAGGGAAGCTATCCTCCCACCTAAGGAGAGTCCCCTCAGGGGCCCACGGCCAGGGCCCAAGCTGGCTGCCCCTGGTGCCAGCCCTGGCGGCGGATTTATACTGGACTGTCCACACATCATTTCCTCTTTATAGTTGTTCTGCAATGCTTCTTCAGGGTCACTGCATTACTGCAAGTTTCCTTGCACTCTCCTTTTAAACCTCTAACATTGAGGGTTTAAAGGGGGAACGTGGAGAGACTTGCAAAACCATGTGAAGGCTTTTGACATGTAGGCGGCCCCACCACCTGTCAATCGTGTGATGTCATAATTACATCATGTGATTGACAGGTGGACGGCCTCGTGAGGCCAATCTTGATCTGGCCTATGGAGCCGAAAAAGGTTTCCCACCCTTGGCATAGATAAGAATGAGTTAGATGAACCAAGGGTCTGCTTATAGGTTACTACTGAAATCGGCCCTTTACACAGATCTGTGAGGTTGGAATCTTACTTTCTTTGTAGGCGGAGTGGCAGAGCAGCTGCTTTGCATGCAGAAGGTCCCAGGTTCACTCCCCAGTGGCATCTCCAGGTAGGGCTGGGAGAGTCCCTTGCCTGAAACCCTGGAGAGCCACTGCCAGTCAGTGTAGACATCACTGAATTAGATGGACCAATGGCCTGACTTGATATAAGGCAGCTGCCTATGTTGAATACATTCATACATCTTTATTATGAGCACTGGCTGTTCTTGATCCTATCACTGGATTTTGCTGTATTAGATGAATTTGGCTGAATTGGATCAACACTGATCTGAAACAAAATTGATAGTGTTTTTTATGGTCTGAATAAAAATGATGGGGGCTGGGGTAAGTGTCAAAGCCACAAATTTGTAGCCTGCACCGACATCCTGAAACCCAAAGCGGAAGTCAGCTAAACGCTGCCGTTCGTCAAGATGCAATTCCGAGGCCGTTATTAAGACTGATCAGCTTCCTTGATTGATATTTGAAAACATTAAGCTTTCATAATGGGAGGAAAAGCGACGTCTCTACATTCATCATGGCATACAATAATTTCCTTTATTAAAAACCCCATCACATTCCTGCAGCATTGCCACCAATCAGGTGGCCCCAATTCCCAAGCTCAGAAAGACTGTCCTATTCATTACAGACAACCGCTCTGGGAGGGAGGGAGGGAGAGAAAGCAGCCGAGCTAGTTAAGGCAGGTCCTGTTGGGCCTATCTGGGGTCAGTGGAACAGTGGCTGAATCAACAGAACCAGGAGTCTCCCTGGAATCTGTGGGTGTCAGCAAGGGGAAAAGATGTGCCTTGGAATTTACTCTGTATATATATTATTCCATTTATGAATAGACATCCCAAAGTGATTTACAATATGATTATGTAAAACAGTAACATATATAAAGATTTAAAACAAATAGCACATATAAGAACAATTAAAAACAACAACTATCATAAATCTAAAAACAGTTTAAAACAACAACAACACGTAAGAATGTAAGGAGAGCCTGCTGGATCAGGCCAGTAGGCCAGTGGCCCACCTAGTCCAGCATCCTGTTCACACAGTGGCCAACCAGATGCCTCTGGGAAGCCGGCAAGTAGGACATGAGCGCAGCAGCAACTCTCCGCTCTTGCAGTTTCTAGCAACTGGTTTTCAGAAACATACAGCCTCTGACTAGGGAGGCAGAGCATAGCCATCATGGGTAGCTGCCCTTGATAGCCTTATCCTCCATGAATTTGCCTAATTCTCTTTTAAAGTCGTCCAAGTTGTTGGCCACCCCTGCCTCTTGTGGGAGTGAATTCCACGGTTTAACATGCGCTGTGTGAAGAAGTACTTTCTTTTGTCTGTCCTGAATCTTCCATCATTCAGTTTCATTGGATGTCCATGAGTTCTATTGTTACGGGAAAGGGAGAAAACTTTTCTCCATCCACTTTCTTCACATACATAACGTAAATTTAGATCCAAGACAGATACCAACTAGGAAAAAGATCCAAGAAGAACAAAGACAACAGAGAAGGCGCCTGTCTGATATGCAGTGGAAGGGAGTTCCAAAGGGTAAGTGCCACCACATTAAAGGTCGTTTCTGACATCGTGCTGAACGGACCTTCTGATAAGAATGCAGTGATCAGTTAGGTCTGTAAGGGGATGAGGCAATATTTTAGGTAACCTGTTCCCAACTGTGTAGCGCCTTGTACACCAATACCAGTACTTGAACCTAGCTCGGTAGCTAATCAGCAGCCAGTGCAATTCTTTTCAGCAGTGCTGTGATGTGATGGCGATGTTCCACTCCAATAAGCAGTTGCGCTGCCATATTTTGCACAAGCTGTAGCTTGCAGGTCAGCCTCAAGGGCAGCCCCACACAGAGCACATTGCAGCGGTCCAATCTGGAGGTCTTGGCTGTATGGTGATACAGATATAATAGCAACACCCCTTCTGACAATTCACAGACAGAAACAGCGATGTGCCTGCAGTGCCCCAATGCACATTCCAAGGGGCAACACTCACGCGAGCCTAGCTTAGTGGCAGAGCACAAGCTCAGCATGTGGAAGTTCCCCAAATCAATGCCTAGCATGTCCAAGTAAAAGGAGGAGCAATTTTGCATCTGTTGCATTCATGATCCATTTTGCATCCGTTGCATTCATGATCAGGGATGTCAGAGCATTCCGAAGAAAACAGGAATGGGAGCAGAAACTGCCCAGTATTTTTGCTGGATAAAAATCCAGCAATTACAATCTGTATTTGCTGTTGTTGTTGGTTTCAGTCTGCACCTGCCTGAGACCTTGCAGACCCCCTGCCACTCAGCGGAGGCAACAATGGGCTAAACAGACCCCCGCTGCTTCAAAGAGATTTGCCTGCTTTGCATAGCTCAGTGCACAGAGCATCTCCAGTTAAGAGGACTTCAGCTAGATGACAGAAAAGACCATTCTCTACCTGAGACCCTGGGAGAGCTGCTGCCAGTCAGAGTAGACAATAATGGGCTAGATCAACCTTCCCCAAGCTAGTGCTCTCCAAATGTTTTTAGACTGCAACCCCCACAATACCTGGTTGCTGCCCATGCTGCCTGAGGCTGATGGGAGTTGTAGTCCTGCATCATCTGGAGGGCAGCAGATTAGGGAAGGCTGGGCTGGATGAACAAAGGGCTCTGGAGTTAGGCAGCTGCTTCCTGCATCCCAATAGGATGTCCCCAGAATGTGTATTCAGGATTGCAACATTCATAGTCATGTACATGCCTGTCTATATATGTGTGTGCATGTGTGTGTGTCCATGTCTGTGTCTGTGTGCTGGAGAGAAGATTTATACTTGTAAATGTAAGATCACTTATCTCATCGGGGGAAATTCTACCCATAGCATTACATGCTATAGAATATCACACAGCGGTGACCTGAAAACAGGGTCTTTTCTGCTGTTGCCCCTGTTAGGTAGAATACAGTTCCCTCTGCCACAATGTGAAGCAGTAACACCAGCTGCTTGAGACGTCTTGTGAAAGACTTATTTTTTATGCCCAGGCTTCCGCTGGCCTATAAGATTGCGCTCTGCCCTGTTTTACAGGTTTGAATCTTCTGAAGGTTATGTGCTTTCTAATGTGTTTTTACATTGCTGTTTCAAAGCTGTTTTTATGTCTGAACTCTGTCTCTTTTTTTCTTAGACTGTACACCACTTGAAGGTTTCTGAAATGTTAAGTGGTACATAAATGTTTCTTAAATGAAAATAAACAAATAAATACGATGCATCCATTCCCAACTCAGAGATTTGGATTTCTAGAGGCCTTGGGAGGGAACTGAACCTTGAGGAATGACAACTTGAGTGATGTGCACACAAGTATGCTTTTTGCAAGGCATCCCCCAAAGGCAAGAATGGGGGGAACTGAGTTACCACGGACAGCGACCAGAAAAGAAGACCACTTGGAGCATAGATAATAAACTAAATAACTGACAACAGGATGGCCTTTAATGGCCCCCACGATTCTCCAACCTGGGGTGGACCATCTCCTACTGCCTGCACGTAGGTTCTGCTGCTGCTAACTCAGCTGACAGTTTCATGTGCCTAGGTGAAGGCAGTGCACTTGAACAGGGGTGGCGAACATTTCCTTCTGGGGGACTTTATAAGGGCCACATGCCAGTGGTGGGCGAGGTCAGAGGCAAAAGCAGGCGGAGCAGCAGATATAAATTTTACCTTTGTACAGTAGGCTAATTTCTACACACGCTCACACCCCCTTCTCTAGCCTTCATCCAGACAAGGAAGAGGCATTTTCAGAGTTCGAGTTACACATCCCAGCCAGGAAAGAGCACTTGGGGTGCGAAGCAGAGCCACCAAGGAGTGTGGCCTGAGAAGTATTCCAGAGGCCAGAGAGAGAGGCCTCAAGGGATTTGGCCCCCAGGCCTGAGGGTTCCCCACCCCAGGTGAAACCATTGGGAAGTCACTACCCGTGATGACTGTACACGCTTGCTAGGGTGGCAGCAGAATGTGTGAACACACTTGTTACTTGTCTTGCACGTGAGATGCGGAAATCCTTACCTGTGCTGCATTATATGTGTGATGGCCTGTTCACACAAATTGATTGCCACTGGATGTCACAGTCATTGAGGGACAAATGTGTGAGCTGGGCTGGAGAGATGTCCAGAGGCCTTCCAAGAGGGGCTGGACCCTTAGGCCTGGTTCATACACAGATCTATCTATCTATCTATCTATCTATCTATCTATCTATCTATCTATCTATCTATCTATCTATCTATCTATCTATCTATCTATCTATCTATCTATCTGTCTGTCTGTCTGTCTGTGATATGAATAATAACTTGCCTCCACTATGAATTGTGCAAGTTCCAGTTGCTCAACCCCACTTCATTGCCTCAGAGGACCTCAGTGGGAGAATGTAACAACAGCAGAAAAGCCTGGCTGCTGGGTCAGGCCAAAGGCCCATCTAGCCCAGCATTCTGTTCTCATAGATGTCGATGAGAGCTGTTGCCTAGCAACTGCCAACTGCCGGCAAAGGAAGACTTGCCTCCATGCCCCACAGACCTACCATACAGGGGGATTGGGAAAATGTATACCTGCAGGTAAAGAAGTACTGTGTCAAAGCAAAGTCTTTTTCCTGTGCTTTTAACAGTGCCCTGATGCAGGCAGAAATTCAGCAAGCAGTTTTTCCTGGCATGGGGATAAACTTATGGGGGGGGGAGTTTCACTTGTTGAGCTTCTGCCTGCATCAGGCGCTTACAAATGGCCCAGGGGCAACGGGAGTAAAAAGTAAGAAAAAGTTAGTACTTCAATCTGGAGGTAGAATCCATAGCTCCTGGCCCCACACTCAACCTCCTCCACAAAAACAGGGGTGGAAAACAGGAATCCTGTCCACTTTTCCCCACGCTCAGTCCCTCCTCTTCCAACACCAAGAGATCTGAACAGACCCCACCACCCGCCTTTCCAAAAGATTCCCATGCCACTTCGAACTTTTGGCACAATCTCCTTTTTCTTTCTAGGGCGCCGGAGTAAAGGAGGGCTTTGCTGTCTGAGAGCCTGGGGAGAAACATAAACAGGCCAGCCATGAATGCCCCCCATTCATGCCCCCAAAGCAGCCAAGGCGCCATTCCCAAAGTGCACGGAAGGTTATTATGAAAAGGGGCGATGAATCCTTCCCTTGTCCCCTGCTGGGGTGCTGGTCAAGGCAGCCGCAGTGGAACGTCTCACGAGACAGAAAGGATCTGTTTCTTTGCTGCACTAAGGCATCCCTCTGCAGGGTACAGCAGAGGGCAGAAAGAGCTTGTTTCAGGTCTGCGTGAATTATCGCAGGGTAGGGACACTGCAAGCCCTGCAAGCCAAGAAAGCATTGCATTGTGGGGATTTGCTGCTCGGATGGCCATGCTGGATCAGGCTATCTGGTCTAGCACAGGTTGAGTTTGCCTGTCACGATAAGTCAAGGTTGCTGGCTTATCTTGGTTTATCAAGAATGACCACTGGGCTGCTGTGCTGCCCAATTGCTTCTGCTTCACTCCTCCCCTAATAGAAGTGAGAGGAGCATAGCAAGAAGCCACAATTACACTCAGCTTTCTGTGACATCCAAATCCAGGAAGCTGCTTTATACTGAGTCAGATCATTGGCCTATTTACATAAGAACATGAGCCTGCTAGATCAGTCCGGTGGCCCATCCAGTCCAGCATCCGGTTGTCACAGTGGCCAGGCAGAGGCCTATGGGAAGCGCATAAGCAGGACCTGAGCACAAGAGCACTGTCCCCTCCTGCAGTTTCCCGCAGCTAGTATTCAGAAGCATACTGCTTTCATTTAGCTCAGTAAGGGATGTAGGCGCATTCTGACAAAAACAAAAGTAGCAGCAGAAATTGCCCATGTTCATTTATTAGTCCAGTGTCTGGAATGGAAACGAATCCACTGAATACGATCGGTATTTGCTGTTGTTACTTGCAGTCTACAAAGATACGCAATTGATTATGTCCCCCCCCATTTGCATTGTGTTTCCTTTGCAGTGAAATAAACGAGGCAGAAGAACATAATGACAGCAAAATTAGATAATTTACGTAATTAATTACATATGTTATGTAATTTCACCACAGTGGACAGGGAGACAAATAATGTCGTTTTTAACAGAAGATGAACTGCAGTGGAACAGAAGCAGTGCTGCATGCAATGAATACAAGGTGGAATGGAAAATGCAATGCCTTCTTACATCCCTAGTGTACACTGACTGGCAGTGGCTCTCCATCGTTTCAGACAGGGAGTTTTTCCCAGCCCTACCTGGAGATGCCTGGGACTGCACCCCGGAGCTTCTGCATGTAAAGCAGATGCTATATTGTCGAGCTATGACCTTAGTGGTTTGGTTCTCCCTATCGCTACCCAGGCCTTAAAGCATGGTTCGCTGCTGGCTTACAAATCCTGGCTTGTCAAGACAGAAACAAACCAGGTTTTGGCATCATGGTCTGTTCCCAGCACTTGGGATTGGAAGGTATACTGCCTCCAAAGACGGAGGGCCTATTTAGCTGTCATGGCTAATAAGCTGCTATAGACCTCTCCTTGTCAATCTTTTTAACTTTTTTTAAAAAGGTGAGTTGACATAATCCTTGGGCTGCCCTGGGCTCCTTCTGGAAGGAAGGGCAGGACAGAAGTTTAATAAATCATCATTATCATCACATATTGTGGCAGCGAGTTCCATAAGTTGTGTGAAGAAGGGTGCATCCTTTTCTGAGTCTTGGACCAACTACCAGTCTTCAGGTGATCTCAAATTCTAATACTCCAGGGGTGGGGAACCTTTTTCAGACCGAGAACTGCATTTCCTTGTGTGCAACCTTCTCTGGGCCACATGCCAGTCATGGGCGGGGCCAGAGGCAAAAGTGGACAGTAGGCAAGTGAAATGCATAAGACTGGCACCTCTTATCCACCCCTCTCTATCCTCCATCCAGAAAAGCAAGTACACATCCCAGCCGGGCAAAAACACTCAGGGTGCAAACCAGGGCTGGTGAGGGATGTAGCCTGGAGAGAGGGGTGGTGGTCCGAGGAGAGTTCAAAGGACCAGCAGAGAGTCCTGGAGGGCTGCATTCAGGCCTGATGTTTCTCACCCCTGCTCTATACCATTTGTAGGTTTATGAACTTCTTTGGTGTGCCCCACACCCCACTATTAAGTCGCCTTCTGTTTCTAGCTCTATTTCAGCTAGGTTGCAGCAGTAATGCTTTGTGTGGGACACCCATGATCGAAAAGGAACTAAACTGAGCAGAGAGAGATATCCTTCTAATTAACGGGTGCATAACAACTTATACCTTCTTTGCCCAACATCCAGTAATAATCTTACCACTAGCAACTGGCCACTAGTTATAAATCAAACAAGAGAGAGAGAGAGAATAAAATATATTTTTTACTATTATTATTATTATTTGAGAAAAAGTAAAAGAAAACAAAATACTCTGACAAATCTTGTACTGTCCTAGTTGAGCTGAGTAACAAATTTACCTGGCTTTACCAAACAAAAGAGCAAGCGCCCCAGGTAAATAGAGAGGGGATTAACATTCAGTATATTTGGGGGGCATGACCTCAGAGAGCCGCCAGTGCAAGGAGGGGATTAGCCACTGTGGGTTCATGGGGCTGCTTTATTAGGCAAATATGTTTTAAAAAAACACCTCCCCAGAGTGAGTTCTCTGAGCCAACTCCCCACCCCCCACCGCCTTTCAACATGCTAATCTCAAACTGAGTAGTTTCCAAATCCCTTGGAAAACCAATAGGGTCTCTTAGGCAGATTAATGCTGATTGAAAGAAAAGATCTCTGCAATCATAGGCTTACCAGGGGCAGAGGGTGGTGGAAGGGAGGGGCGCATTGGTGGAAAGGCAGGTTTGAGAAAATGAAAAGGGAAAAAGATGGTACCCAGATAAACTGTTTAAAACATACATAATCTCTCATGCACAGCCCCAAATCCTGCCCCCTTCCCTGCCAGATCTGTTTCCCACATCTTTTTCTAGGGGATGGGGAGGGCAGTCGATGGATGGTCTGAATGGAAGCTGCTACACCCCAGCTGAAGTTTTTTGGGGCCTGGGAGGGAAGAAAAGGATTTAACCAGGGAGACATGGGCAATTATTTCTTTAGTAAATGTCTTCCCCGTGTTTCACTCTGAACTTTTTTTTTTGGGGGGGGGAGAAAATGACGGAGCTAGATTTTAACTAGGGAGAAGAGGGGCATTATTTGTTTCTTTAGAAAATGTCTTCCCCACCTGTCAATGTGACACAAAGCGGTTCAAAACGGTAAAAACAAACAAACATTAAAATGCAGTAAGAATTGACAAAATACAATCCTGAAACAACCAGCAAGATAAAAATAAAACAGCTAAACCAGCAGAAGAGAGTAAATGATTTAAACAAAACAAAACAAAACAATGGATAAAAACACCATTAAAAGGTATCTCAAATACCACCAAAAGCACAAAGAGATAAAATTTCACATTCCACTTGGTTGTAATAATAAATCAGGGGTGCCAGATGATATCTGATTTTTTTTTTAGGCCCTAAAAAATGTAGGGCTTTGTGCTTTGTTCCAGCTTAAAACATACTCCTCAGCAAGATTGCCAAACAGCCAGGGTTATACTGGTTGCTTAATTCAACCAGTGCTGGTTACCTTTCTTTAGTGACCACGACAGGAGCTTTTAAAAAAGTACAATCCAGATTCCACACTGGCTTCACCCCGGCCCACAACATTCCATCCTGGAACCACCCCCAGGCTTATAGGTTCTGCCCTGGCTCTGCCCACGACCTGCCAACTTCAGGGGCTAAGATAATAAGGCCTGGTCCATGCAGGCTACATTACATGCTAGACTCGATATGAGGTGGTGGAAAGAATTGTGCAACTTTAGACTGCAGATGAGGATATGATTCTTGAGTGCTCCTGTATGAAGAAAATTAATGCCACAAGAATGGGCTGGCCTAGAGCCCTTCTCATGATGTGCTAGCTTTATTTCCCTTTGCTTGCAGGCATTTTATTTTTGTAACTTGTTGAAGCACTCAGAAATGACATCTTCCATCTGAGCTCTGAAGTCATGCAATCCACTCTGCTGCTAGAGCTTTCCACCTCCTCATTCTGCTGTATGTGGAAACTAGGTCTACAGTTCAGGATCGCCATCAGCACCCAACAGCCTTGGGTAGCTGCTGGGGCTCCACTGCCCTGGCAGAGCCCACCAGTACTGATGCCTGCCTTAGCCCCAACTGGCACTGATGCCTACCGTGGCCCTTTCCACCCTTCTCCTCCTCTGGCTACAGGCTGACCCAGCTATAGTGGTTGGGTCTGGAAGGCCACCCGCCATTTAAAATTCCCTACAATGCCCTGGAGAGACCTGATGTAATGTCGCTCCAAGGCACTGTGGAACATTAAACAATGTGACTTCCTGGACGCAGTTGTGGCTGCCAGGTAACTCTGTGGTTGGGGGGGGTACTCTGAGGGGCTCAAATCTGGAGGTCGCCCTGCCAAAGTGACTGGTCTAATTCCACCTAGTGTTTTTCTATCCATGGTGGAAGTTGAACTCAAGACTTTCTGATTTACTGCTCAGTGCTCTTAGTTTCTTCCCTCACAACATTTGAAACCCATATTGTGGACTGCAGCATGACTTCTGTGTGGATCGCATCAACAATACTAACACAGGGTCTTCCAAGGCGGAAGGTGGAATCACAGCTTAAGTGGAAAGAAAAGGAAGGTGGAAGAAATGAGTGGAGGGAAGAAAAGAAAGGAAGAGAGAAAACTCAAACCAAAAGAGACTCTTGAATTAAACTGTCAACGGTGCGCAGCAGCAGCAGCAGCAATGGCCACGGCGCGTCCATGATTTAGATGAATAATTGAAACACTCCAATACATTTATTATCCCTTTAGTGCAAAAGTGGCAGAGAAAGACGAGTGGTAATTGAAAAATAGAACACAAATCTCCCAGTGAAAGCGCCGTTTCTTATCGCAGAGTAAACATGTCAGGCCTAATAAACAAGAGCGAGATGCAAGTCTGGGCGCTTTGCGTTGATGTAGCAGCTGATTTAAAGCCCCTGCCCCCATCTTTTGGGTTTCTGGTGTGGTTTTTTTGTGATGAGAAAAGTGTCCGGTGTCATTTTTATTGTTTTGGGGTGTGGAGGTTATAATCATAATAGTACTCATAAAAAGAGAAGGTCCTCCCTCCCCCCGTTGTTTTTATCGATCTAGTAAAAAGCCTTTTCCAGCTGGCCTGGAAGAGTGTTCAGCCTGACACTCTTGGCAGTGCCCACAATGCAGGCCCTAGTCAACTTTGGCACCGCTCTGGTCCCCCGGCGCCAGCTGTGTGTGCCATGGAAGTAAGCTAAGCAGTGCTGAGCCTGCTTGCAGAATGGATGGGAGCTGTTGGGACGCAAGACACAGCAACAGCGGTCAGGAATGGGCTCAGAAGTGCTGGTGGGTGCGTCCATCTGGTGGGTGCGTCCATCTGGTGTACGGTGTATGTGTGTGTGTGTGTGTGTGTGCTGTATTAAGGTTGCAGCAAGAAAATGCCTTTGCTCTCCTTAATGCTCACAGGGGTGAAGGTCTCTGAGATCTCTCTGCCCTCCCCCCCCAGAGCGCTGAGGAGGTGGGAGTGCTGGGTTGTTGCCAAACTTCATTGTGAATGGCGGGTGCACAATTCGGAGCCTTTGCTGCATGTGAGAAAACGCAGTGGATCCAGGGAGCACTAAGGATGGGCTACTCTGCCAATTTCACTTTTGTTTTTTCCAATCTTAAATTTAATTCTGCATATTTCCACATCAGTTTGGGGGGGGGGAAGTCCTCATTAAAAAATTATGATTCGGTTTGCGAATTTTTTAAAATAAAGTGAGCACATGAAGATTCCTCAGCATTTGGGTGCACATTTAATATACATATTTTTGCAAAGCAATTTCCCCTAATATAATACACTATGTTATTTTCGATAATATATGCATCTTAATGCTCAGTTTACCAGGGACATGCATTAATGTGTATATGCTACTTAGCTGGAGAACTGCCTTGCAAAATTTGGAGGAGTGCAAATTTTGAAAGGTGTCTGTGCTTCAGATTTCGTATTGTTTGGGAAATTGTGAATTTGGTAGGCTCCCTGTTAAATGAGAACTGAATCAAATTTCTCTCCCATTCTTAGGCACTTCATCTCATTGCAAAAAGAAACGGCAGGGGAAATTAAGACAGGGTATTACACATGCATGTTATTCAAAAAGGAATATAAAATAACAACAACAACAATATGCCCATGTCTGCTTCTGCCTTTTCCTGAGTCAGGCCCCTGGTCCACTTAGTGCAGTATTGTCTACTCTATACACAGACAGGCCCACTGTATCTGATGCTGGTTTCTGTAGTATTCTTCCTGCCTTCCAATTTTTTGGCATGTTTTATAGTTGGGGGTGGCTGACCATGCATGTGCATGGCTATCAATGCTCTTTTTGTTTTTTTAAAAAATAATCATTTTCTACAACAAAATGATGCTTATTCCCAAGGAAATGTGTTTAGCATTGGAAACACGTATCTGTGTTTGTGCAGCATAAGCCATCTTATTCATGGAGTAAAAATGGAGCTATGATTCAAGTAAGTTTAAAATGCAAAACTGCACATGCTCAGAGGATATCTGTCTCATTTTAAAACCAGGGCTGGCAAATTATTTGTTTTGCTTTGATTTGTTTGCTGACCTAACAAATCAAGAACATAGAACCAGTTGTAAAGTGTGGGATAATGGCTGGTGTGTGTGTGTGTGAGAGAGAGAGAGAGAGAGAGAGAGAGATGTTAATTGTGTGCTTGACAACTGAAGTAATGTGCTTGGGGTTGTAGTCAACTAAGTCTTACTCAGAGTAGACCCACTGAACATAATGAGCCTGAGTAAGTCATATCCATTACCTTCAATGGGTCTACTCTGAGTAGGACTAACACTGAATACTACCCATGGCCAACTGAGGGGGTGTCCCTGTAAGACTATTACATCCACACCATACATTTAAAGCACTATTTATACCACTTTAAAAGTCATGGAGAATCCTGGGAACTGTTGTTTGTTAAGAGCACCCTTAACAAAAACTACAGTTCCCAGGATTTTCCATGACTGTGGTATAATAGTGCTTTAAAAGTATGGTGTGGATGTGACCTATTCAGTCCAGGGTTTAAACCACAGTAGGAAACCTCTATTCATTAGGCCATTTTGGTCAAGTCAGCCCCCCAGCCCCACACTGGACATCATATATGACATCGGGTCTGGGGCTTGTAAAATGGCAGCTGGACCAAAAGTTGGTTTGTGAAGGGTGCTGAGAGTTACTGGAGATCCCTATTCCCCCTCACAGAGCGACAATTCCCAGAGTGGTTCAATCCCTCTTCTCAGGAGAATCTGGAAATTGTCGCTCTGTGAGGGGAAGAGGAGTCTCCTAACAACTCTCAGCACCTTTAACAAACTATAGTTCCTAGGATTCTTTGGGGGAAGCCATGATTGTTAAAGTGGTATCATATTGCTTTATGGTGCAGATAGGGCCTCTGACCTTGCCAAATTTAAATTCCCCCCCAAAACATGCTGTTACCCTTCTCCATCATCTCCCATACCCCTGCGTTTGATTGTTTATTATATTACCCCTCTCTTCAGCCAAAAAGGCTTACATGCAGTCAGTTAACACAAGACAGCCCCGACTCCCTGCCCACAGGCTTCCAATATGAAAAAAATGCGACAGACAAGGGGAAAGGCAGGGAGGGAAGAGGAAAAAGACAAACTCAGGCACCAGTTCTTAAATGGCAGTTCTTATAACGTTCAGCTGTCATAGACACAATCCAGGGCCAAGAGGTGCCTGATGGGGCTGGTCTTCCAACAGAGCTGATGGAATGATTTAATAACCTTTCTATCTTATTGAAACCAAATCTTCCAGTGCCTTGTCTCATAAGGCACCAATCAGCACCACTATATTCTACATTCCTCCCCGCTATAAGAACATAAAAACATAAGAAGAGCCTGCTGGATCAGGCCAGTGGCCCATCTAGTCCAGCATCCTGTTCTCACAGTGGCCAACCAGGCCAACCAACTATGAAGCAGCTTAGTCTTAACAGCTGCCGACATTGGTGGTGTGGGGGGCAAAGCAACCTTATCACCCACCCACAGGGACAGCACCTCTGTACTGGAGAGGAGGGAAACTCCATGCATTGAAAGCAGGGGCTGAGCAGCAGCTAAGTGTGAGCAGCTGAAAGTGTGAGCATCGTCGTCCAAGCGCATCTTCTGAGGGAAGCCATTTTTGCTTCAAAACAATTACACAACACACTCTCTCTCCCCTCACCCACCTCAAACCCAAAGGAAAGCACTGGTGCAAAAATTCTTAAAGAACCTGATTGTTTCCCCTGAGGAGCGTAGGGTTGCAGGTGGGGCGGGTGGGAAAGAGGCTTAAACGGCTGACTTCTTGTGAAGTGGTAGCAGGAATTCCTTTCTAGCCTATGGCTGAGACGCCAAATCCCTCCGGGGAGCTGAAGGCCCAACCTGCACGTTCGCCGGCTTGTTTACGCCTCACTGTTGTTGTTGGCAGGATGAAGAAAACAAACAGCACATGCAAAATATGAAACCAAGAAGCCACTCTCCCCAAATGCTGTCGTCTCACCCTGCTGATTCCCTTACTGCCATTTAAAAAATGGCAGCTGGAGGAGAGGGCACTTACTTGGCAAGAAACACATCCACACAAATACAAACACGCACACTTGCTCCAGTTAGCTAGATAAATGCTGGTGAGAATGGAGAGCAACAGGGCAAATGAGCCAAAACCGGCCTGAGGCCTTGTCTTTCTCCGCAGTCCCCGGGGTCACATAATTTGGTGTGGAAGAAACTCAGAACCTGGGTACTGTTCTGCTTTGGGTGAACATAAGTTGCCTCCAGATAAGAGTTGGGTGAAATCTCTCCATCTTGGTTTCTCTCCGCTTCTAATTTTTCCAATCTCAAATTCAGTTCTTTGCATCAGTTTGTAATTTTTTTTAAGTCCTCATGAAAATTCATGAGCATTTTTGTAAATTTCTCCTAATATCCGCATTTGTATGCAATTTTGCCTAATATGCACATTTGTGCAAGGCAATTTCCCATAATATAATGCATTGTTAATATATGAATTTCAATGCACGTTTTACTCTAATATGTGCCTTTTTGTACTCATTACTGAACTGGAGAACTGCATAATTCAGATATGTGTGAATTTTGAAGGATGGCTATGTTCCAGTTTGCATGTTGTTTCAGAAAGTATGAATTAGGTGGGTTCACCTTTAAATGCAAACTGAAACAGATTTCTCCCCCATTGTTACCTGTGGACTGTCACTGTGCTGTGGAAAGAATTTATTAGCATACTGGAGATTTAGGTTTGTGCAATTAAAGTGCTCTGGTATAACAAATCCACTTTTAAAAAACAAACTAATGGTCTTTTTGCAGTTAGGAATCACGGGGAAATATACTAAAAAGTATGGGATAAATGACTGAATAATCGGAATAAGCATTGTGCAAGCAAATCAGGATGAATGCTTATAGTCATCTAGCCTCCTTGTAAACAAATCAGAATGAATGCTTAATAAAGACTGGACATTAACCTCTGCATAAACTTTGTGCTCAATAAACAGATCATTTGGAGCAACCCAAAGATGGTGTGTGTGTGAGCGCATGCGTGCGTGCGTGCGACTGTTGCACCTGCAGGGATCCCTGGGGGTGCAATGCATCCATGTTACAGAGCACCGGCTGACCTCACCCAGAAGTCAGGCATTTAGTATCTCCAGTTTCATGCTGTGGAACACTCTTCAAGCAGAGATTTGGCAGGCATCCTTGCTTTTGGCTTTCAAGACTTTTATGCCATCATGCCTTTGCAGCTGTTTCATTTTTAAAATGTTTGTATTAGCCAATCGCTTTAATGATTATTTGTATTGTTTTTACTGGTTATATATTTTATTGTTGTTTACGGCCCTGATATTTTATGTTATGGTGGAACAGAAATACTTTTACAAATAAATAAAACAAATAACATGTATTTATTTATTATGTCCCCATCCCATCCTTCCTCCCAAATGATACAACAGCAAAGCAATATAAATTTTAAAAAAGCCAACAACAACTTAAATAACATTTTAAACATCTGAAAACAGTTTGAAAAAGTCACATATCCCCACTGCTAATAATGTCAAGGTTGCCAGGGACAGTGGGTTCTGTCTAGCTAGGTTTTACTCAGAGCAGCCCCAGTGAAATTAACACAAGTTAGTCATGTCCAGTAATTTCAATGGACATGACTAACATTAGATACATCCTAGTATCTTTCAGCTATCAAATGCCTGGGAATTAACAGGAATGTTTTAAAATGTCTTCTGAATGTTAGCAATGAGGGAGGGAAACACATCTCACCAGGGAGGGTATTCCACAAATGCAAAACTGTTACTGAGAAGGCCCTGTTGGTGACTGAGTGGGCAGCGCCCGCTAGTGGCACAACCAACATGATATGCGTTTTACGCGCACACATGCCATGAGATCTCTGTCAGGATGGCCAGGCCACTTGGAGACAGAGACAGAGAACTGGGGCAGTCCACAACAGCATCCCCTATGGCAGAGCTTTTCATTTCTACACAAGACTAAGTGGAAATTTTTACTTAAGTGGGAGAAAATATTTGGATCTTCTGAGTTAAGATTTGTGACAAATTTCTGATGCTGCTATGTGCTTTCTGTTTTGGTTTTATCCTCTGGTTGTGTTTTTAAAAATGTTTTGTTTACTTTTTCAGGTTTTCCCTTTTTTATTTATTTATTTATTTATTTATTTATTTATTTATTTATTGCACTTGTATGCCGCCCCATAGCCGAAGCTCTCTGGGCGGTTTACAGCAATCAAAAACATTAAAACAAATATACAATTTAAAAGACGTATTTTAAAAACTATTTAAAACGCAATTTTAAGAGGATATTTTATCTAATTGTTATCTGCGCTACTCCAAAATGTAGATTTTTTTAAAAAATGACTTTTATTTGTGATATTTTTAGGCTGCTGGAAATAGCTTAATAGATTTTCTTTGAAATATGAAGTGGTATAAAATTACATAAATACATAAAATGAGAACAATTAGGAAAAGGAAAAAGTTTTTTAAAAACTAGCACATCAATAAATAGTAATTTAAAAAAACTATTAGAAACATAGGCAATTGCTTTAAACAGAGTTAGACCATTGGTTCGTGTAGCTCAGGGTATCTATTGAGTGGCAATCACATCATGTTTCAGTGAGTTCCCTAGGTTAACAACATGTCTATAGGAAGCAGCTAGGAACTCAATCTAGCCCAGTCTCCGCTGACTGGCAAGCCGCTCTCTAAGGTTTCAGATTGGGGATAATCTTGGCCCTACCTGGAGATGTTGGGGATGGAACCCAGGACCTTAGGTGCTCCCCTTCCAAGTGAGGGGATTCAGGCAGAAAAAATGACCAATGCTGCAATCCAATACACACTTACCTGGGAGCAAGCTCCACTGGGTTACATCTGGGTAGGCATGCACTGGATTGCAGCCCAAGTCTCTTACAAAGTTTGATACTAGAATGCAGGGCCACCCAATGAAACAGAACATTAGGAACATAGGAAAGCGTCTTACACGCTGGTCAGTCTAGCTCAGTAATGTCTGCACGGACTGGCAGAGGCTCTCCAAGGTTCCAGACAGGGGACATTCCCAGCCCTGGACCTTTTGCACGCACAGCAGATGCCCTGCCACTGAGCTGCGCCACTTTCTTTGCAAAAGATACTTCTCTGTTTGAAAATAAACATACTTGATATCCTGCTTAGACGATGAGAAAAAACAATTTCTTTTCTAAGTGCCGCCTTCCGGCCTGTCCTCCCCACACCTGCTCACTGGCCACAACAATGGAAGGTGGAAGCACGCACGCCAAGGACGAAGGACTGGGCTAGGATAGGGCAGGGCCACCTCGGGACTCCCATTAGGGGTGGAAAAGTGGGATATAAGTGAATTAAAAGAAAATGGCATGCAAGAGCCTGGCTTGAGAAAGGCATCCCCCCTTTAGTCTATTAACATTTTCATTTAAATATATACAGAGGAGGTGAAGTAGCCAATTTTTACGCTATGGTACCACAAAAAAGACCTACAACAAAATGTTGCAGTGTAGATCCTTGCACATAACAAGAGCGCACCTGTTAATTCAGAATTACACGTGAAAGTAGTTCCTATAATTTCGGTGAGAACTCACCTTGAATTAAGTTCCTTTTGCTGTGTAGGAAGAACACAAGCAGGACATGATGGTGCTATGTAAACCAACCAACCAATAAATAGATTCTTGCCCATTGCCTTGTGCAGTTAAAAGGAAAGGTTGTGCAGACAGTATGGACAGGGAGAAATTTGATTCAGTTCGCATTTCAAGCCAAATTTATCAAATTCAAACTTTCAGAAACAATGTGAGAACCAAAACACAGCCATTCTTTGGAATTCACACTTATTTGAATGTTGCAATGCAGTTCGCCAACCAACCAATGTTTGCCAAAATGCATATGTTAGTGGAAAATAGGCATAAAAATGAATGTAGGAGCATACAAAAATGCATTAAGTGACGAGGCATTGCTTGCAAAAATGTGTACAATACTCAAAACTGCCTACAACAATTATTTATTTTTTAAGGAGAAATTTGCACAAAAATGCTAAAGAATGTTCATCAGGATTTTTTTTTAAATCACAAATTGCTGCAGAAATGCGGAGAATTGAATTTAAGACTGGAAAAAATGAGAAACAGAGAACCGAAACTGATCCTTTAATCTCTAGCAGACAGTATCCTCCCCTTTTCCTCACTCTCACCACCTCCAGCTTCTCAGTTTTTTGTGGGAGGGATTCAGCCACATGCCAGTAATTTAGGTTTGCCCAATTAAAGTCGATTAACGCACTCTGGCGTGCTAGCACAACAAATCTGCTTTTAAAAATAGACAGCAAACGACTGGTTAACTCAAAACATTGGACTGTTTTTTTTCTTTAGGACAGTAACAGGGAAATGCATTGAAAAAGTGTGGGATGGACGAATGGTTAATGGGAAGGTGTATAAACACTGCACAAGCCAATCACGATGAATGCTCATTGTCACATAATCACCCCACAAACTAATCAAAACAAATGCTCAATAAAGCCCAGAGATAGTCTAACCTCTGCGTAAGCTTTGTGCAAGCAAATGGGAAGAATGCTCAACAAACAGATTGTCTGGAGGAAATCTACAAAGCAAACTTTCTCGCCTCCTCTAATGTTCTGGCCAATGAATGCAAAAGCACAGGGATGGCAAGTAGCTGCTAGGGGCCCTTAGTTTTTAAATTTCAGGAAACGTCAATTGGATGAATGTTAAACCTTGTTCAGTAATGTTAACATATCAGGCTACCTGTATTTCTGTTCTGGCCATTCTGCAACAATTCCTTGCCTGCTCCAGGACCCGCTTCCCACACAAAATCCCTGGCTACAGGCCTGCTTGCCTTGGAGCGTGCCCGGAATGGAAGGCAATCAGACAGCCCATGCTCTGCAGTCCGTCCACAGCCGTTTCCCTGGGCATCATCTCGCTTCTTGCAGAGCTGAAGCAGAGGTCACAGATTCATGGGATTGAAACTCAGCGCTTTCACAGTCTTTGGTGCTATAAGCCTCCCCCCCCCCAATATGCTCCTACCGTAATGCATACGCTAATGGAGTAGCAGAAGCAGTTGGCCCTTTGCCTTTATTTTTTAAAAAAACCACCGGGTTGGCATCCGGTGTGAGAAGATATAGTGGACGGCAGGGAGGGGCCCCTCTGGAAGCTTCCCCTATTGACAGTTTGTTGTTCTCTTCATTAGCCTGGGTTGACAGAGATTTATGGTGGATTTTTGTGAAATAGCCGAGTTCCGAGGTCCAGCTTTTTAACACCATGGCAAGATTTATGGCACTTAACAGCGAGAGAGTACATTAACGGAAGGGCAGTTTTCCTCCCCTCCACCCTCCCTGTCCCCATCTTTCTTCCTCTCTTTTTTAATATGATTGCAAAACAACTTTTAAAGGCAGGAAAATAAAATCCAAGGTAATGGGCTTAATTGCATTTCTGGACAAGGACATCTGGGAAGTGACACCTGAATGCTGGGGATGCGGAGGGGGCGGATGGAAAGGAAAGGACGAGTCAGGATGTGTGGATGAGGGGGTCGTTCGATTTAAAGGGTACTTCAGTCAGATTAGTTTAGAAGAATTAGTCATTAGTGTAACCTGCTAGGAAGGTTATATTAAATGCTGTAGGAGTAGGCTTCCTTTTGGTATCAATCACACGGAGACTTTTGTTATAGAAAACAAGACAGGTTACTTTATTATAGGAAATGCATACTTGGATAGAAAAGAGTTCCCAGTTCTAACTAACTTAAGTTGGAGGTGCAAGGAGCCCTGGTGGCTCCCTTGATCTCTGGAGAGAGAGAGATAAAGCAAAGATTTCTCCTCTCCCAAGATGGGACAAAGAAGCAGGAAGGGGAGGAGCAGAAAACAAGGTCAGCAACCCCTAAGAGTATCAGTCTAACACCTGAAGGAAGGTCAGTGCAGGTTAGGTCAGAAAGACATTCTAGGAAGCACGGAGGTTCCCCTCTCTCTACCTAGTTTAACCCCAGGCAAACCCACCAACAAGCTGAGTTGCAACCCAACACTTCCCACAACATCCAGACAGGTGTTTATTGTGGGTTCGATTGCTACCCGTGTATGCAAGTTTTTGGCAGCATCCACATTAAAATGCCAGCCTGCATTTTTTTCCTCATTAGTTCAGATTTACCCTTTCCAGGGGAAATCCAGTAAGTAAAAAACCCCGAAACCACTGTTACCAATGACCCATCTGCAAATTAAGCCCCCACCCCTCAATCTGGAAGCACCCAAATTCTAAGACAATCCGTCAATGTTGGGTTTATAAATGTTAGAGAGACTTCATCCCCTTCAACCTCAAAATTGATATCTTTGTGTTAGCCCATTACGGCAAACACACATACAAACAGAGAGTCTTGATAAGATGCTGCAAGATTCTTCTTTGTGTATTAGCCTTAGGAGGGGAGGGTTACATCTTTATGGAGGCCACAATGTACTGCAAGGTCACCTAACTGGAATACAAGCTAATATTCTGCCTTAAAAAGGCTGCTAGGTCGGTTGCAATGACAGTCACCTGCTTTTTATAATTGTGTGTGTGTGTGTGAATTCAATAACTTGTAATACTTAGCATTATCTAGCATTCAGAGTATTCAGAGCCCTGCATCAGCCAGCGCGTATGTGCATGGTCTTGTAGCCACCAGTCATCAGAAGCTATCAATGCTCACTTCAGCAAGCACCTTCGAGTGACCGGAAGTCCACTGTGCAACTATCTTCAGCTGTCCAAAAGCTTAAAGAAAAGGCCCCCTTCTAGCTTTGTGCAACCATAACATATCTTTATATATATTCTTCTACTCCGTGTTTTGGTCATCTCTCGCCCAGATTTGTGTGGTGGTGGTTTTACTGTTTAGTGAGTATACTGAGCTGCCTTTTCAACCCAGTTTTCTTTTTAAACAGATCATTCTGGAGCTTCCCTGACATGCTTTCCATATATATCCACAAACATTCAATCCCATTCTGTTTCCAGGTGTTAGGCGAACATCTGGATGAACACTCACCAGCACAGATGTGCCCCTACAGAAGCATTTTGCAAGAGCTATTTTTAGCCCTTCCAGTAGCTGCAAAAAGCGTCCCCAGTTGTCAGGAGGATTGCTCTTTATGGCATCAATCTTACCATGGTTTTAAGTGAGAGCTGTCACTTCCCATTTAGGCAGAGATATACGCATATCCTCCTGGAGATGTAGAAATTGATTTTGTTCTCTCTTTTTTTCTTTTAAGTGTCAAGCTATTTTGCTGATTAGGAGTGTAAATCCCCCCCCTTTGTTGGTCCAAATATCTTTTGGCTATTCAAGGGAAAAGATCACATAGCATTTGGCAAAGAGGTTTTAATGGCAGGAACAATGCACTTGGCCTCTTCTCGGCTAACTAAGGAGGGATCTGTCTAGGACCCCATAGCTCAATGGTAAGCACACAATTTGTATACAAGCTCATTGATTTCAGCCAGGTATACAAAGGAACATGGGAAGCAGCCTTCTTCCGAGTCAGACCACTGGTCCATCTAGCTCGGTTTTATCTACAGTGGGGTGGGGTTCCTCAGGCATGGGGGCCAAATGCAGCCCTCCACGCCTTGCCTCTGGCCGTTGGGACTCTCTCCACACCACATCCCTTTTCCAGAGGCCACGTCCCTCACTTGCCCTGCTTCACATCCTCCTTGAGTCGCCCTGGATGAAATGTTTTCTTCAGTTATGATAGTGCCTTTAGCTTTCTGGATAAAGAATAGAAACAGGCTTGTGCGTAGAAGTAGCCTACTGTACAAAGGTAAGATTTACATTCGTTGCTCCCCAGACCGCCACCAGTTTAGCCCTGGCCAAGGGCCCCTGAGGCCCAGAGGGGTCCCTGAAGTGTCCCTCCTTAGGGCGGGAGGATAGTGCTCCTGTTGCATGATCCGCGGCAGAGTTGACTTGCGATCTTGCTGCAGATCACAGGGTGGGGGTTCCAGGCGCCCCCCACCGACTGTGCAGGCTTCCATAAACCTGCATGCACGCTTCACTTACCTCTCCTGTTGCTGTGAATGCTGTTCATGCTGCACATGCATGCCTGCCATCAACCAAGATGGCAGTGGAGGCTTCCCTAAGGGGCTGATGTCCCTGCCGCCATCTTGGTTGATGGTAGGCATGTGCGCACATAGCGATGGGAGAGGAAGTGCAATCTTGAACAGCGCTGATTCTTTGTACATATTTCCAGTGGTGGCTGGTGTCCATTGGGACATGTAGGGCGGAAGTAAGTAAGCGGAGCCAGAGCCGACGGCAGGCAGAGCCAACTAATTCTAGTTTTGTCCCCATCCGTTTCCTTGCTGAGTTCTACAAGGGGCAACACTGAGATTGAGGAGGAGAAAGCTGACAGGCAGGGTCACCCCTCCGGACTGGTTATAAGTAGGAAGACGGAGGGTTGGTTGAGGGCAGATGGAGGTGGGTGAGGCGGTGCCCCATTTGCCCTAATGGACAGGCCTCCACTGTATATTTCTAAGAGCCTTTGCAGGGAGAGAGGATCAAGGTGGGGGATGGACAGGAACATTGTTCAAAATGCATGGACGGCATGTTTTTTACTATGCCCAAATGACCATTGTACATAAATCCTTTTGTTGTTGTAAGTTAAGAGTTGCTATTTTGAGGATTCTGCCTTGTCTTCCATCTCTTCCTCTCTCTCTCTCTCTCATTCTCTCTCTCCCCTGAGGTTAGAATCTCTGAAGGGCGGAAGATGTCAATCCAGATAATAAATGTTGCTAAATGCATTCTGAGTTGCAGCTATCCTGAGATAACAACATTCTAGATTCACTGTGAGATTAAACCGTCTGAAGTCATCTTTTATTTATTTAAAGAAAGAAAGCATCTGCGGTTCGTTTGCTAGCAGACCATTCACCAGAACACCAATTGTGTGTGGGGAGAGAAAGGGTGGGGGGAAGTGAACTGGGGTGGGATTCAAGATCAGTGCGAGGTGCAAGGATCTGTGCAGAGACTGAGACCAACGGATGCCAACTTAATTTGTGTGGGTTCCCCCCCCCCCCAGTATTATCAACCATCTCAGGCAGGGGAGGCCCTGTCGGTGATGGTGCTGCTGCTGGGGTACTACTTGGCAGCACTTACCCACGACAGACCTCCATGGTGGCAGTTCCCCATCTGCAGAATGCTCTCCCCGTTGAGGTGCATCTGTCTCCCTCAATATTAACATTCAGAAAGAACTTAAAAACATACCTGTTTACCCAGGCATTTGATGGCCGGAAGATGTTCTTTTCACTAATGCATTTACACGTACACTTTACGCTAGGATATGCATTTTTGTACAAATTACTTGCCTGGAGAACTGCACTGCGAAATTCTGTGAAGAGCAAATTTCAAAGGATGGCAGAGTTCCAGTTTGCATCTTGTTTTGGAAACTGCAAATTAGGTAAGTTCGCCTTTAAATGCGAACTGAATTTAATTTCCCCCTTGCCCCTACTTTGGACAAAGGCTCCTTCTTGATCTGCCCACTGCTGGCTACCCACCTCTAAGGGCCATACTAGATGTCACATTTGCATTGTGGTCTATTCATTTATTTGTTTTCATTTATTTGGACAATTTACATACAGCTTATATATTTAAACAAAACTCTAAGTGGTTGATAAGCCTTTTTTGGAAACCACTTAGAAGTTTCTACAAGCAGTATATAAATTTTGTTAAATAAATGAATAAAACAACACAGATGAAAATGTCATAAATAAACAGCAAATAGAAAAAATGCCAGGGAATTTCTACATTCTCTAAAACACAATTAACAACTAAATAGAGCATCCTCTAGAACAGCCTTTCCCAACCAGTGTGCCTCCAGATGTTGTTGGATCACAACTCCCATCAGCCTCAGCCAGCATTGCCAATGGTCAGGAAAGATGGGAGTTGTGGTCCAACAACATCTGGAGGCACACTGGTTGGGAAAGGCTGCTCTAGAATCAAAATAGGCATTACACACAAAAATCAGCTACAAAAGTACAAAGATAATTAATTATTAATAATAAACATAGCAAACATCCCCAAGAGGTAAAAAGATCAAAAAGGCAAAAAAACAACACCCCACCCTAAACAGTCTATGCTACCACCACCACCAAAAAGAGGAAATGGATTTCCATAAAACATGCATATGCTAAATTATATATATGTATAAATGCAAATTTAGAAACATAGGAAACTATACAGCTCAGTTCCTAAGATCCATCTAGCTCAGCATTGCGCACACTAACTGGTAGCAGCTTTTACAAGATTTCAGACAGTGTTCTCCCCCCCTACCTGGAGATACTGGGATTAAATCATGGGCTCTTTTACATGCAAAGCCTGTGCTCTACATTGCCTATCCTGCAGGCAGAGGAAAAGATAGTCACATAGTGGAGACGCACCTGGGTAAGCTCTGGTTTCAGAGATTGGGTACACTGCTTCAGCATCTCCTCTGACCCAAGCAGCCAATTGTGTGTGATCCACACAGAGGGCTTCCTGAAGAGAGGAAGTGTGGTGGCATTGCCTGGGAAGGGGACAGGAAGCCTACTTTTCTCCAGGATGCCTTTTGCTGCTCTGAGCTGAATGCTAAGTTGATCGCCTGGAAGCACTGGAGAGACTATCTGCACACTTCCTTGCATCAGTTTATCAGCTACCCAACACTGTCCATCTTTAGCGATGGGGGATTACAATTCTGCAGTAGCTGTTAATGAGAAGAAGCTCCTTGACACCTTAGAACCAGCACCACTGCAGGGCAGGTGCTCCTGCTAGCCAAGATGTGTCCTGGGTAGGGAGGATGGAAAGATCTGCCCATTTTGGTTCTCTCAGATTCTCATTTCTCCAAGGTGAAATTCAGTTCTCCACATTTCTGCAGTAATTTGTGATTTTTTTTTTAAATCATCATGAAAATTCTCCACATTTTAGTGCACATTTCTCCTAATAAACACATTTTTGTAGGCAGTTTTGACTAATGCACACATTTTTACAAACCATTTCTCATCATATAATGCATTTTTTTATGCTATTTTCTGTCATATATTTATTTTTATGCATACTTTCCCCTAACATATGCATTTTTGTAAACAATGACTGACGAACTGCACTGCAAAATTTGGTTAAGTGAATTTCAAAGGATGGCTGTGTTTTGGTTCTCATATTGTTTCAAAAAGTGTGAATTGGATAGATTCAGCTTGAAATGACAACTGCATCGAATTTCTCACCCATCCCTAGTTCAGGGACAGAACAGAGGAGGACACAGTCTGGACTACACCAGTTGTAAGTCACTGCTTTACTAACCAGGCATGGGTAGTAGTTCTACCTTCAAATATTGAAGGGCCGTAGCTGAGAAGGTGAAGCATTTGCTTTGCATGCAGAAGGTCCCAGGTTCAATCCCTGGCATTTGGTAGGGCTGGGAAAAATGACCCCTGCCTGAAACCCTGGACAGCAGGTGCCAGCAGGGATGTTGGAAAATTCCATTGGAAACGGGAGGAGAAATTGCTGCAATTTGCATGTTTGTCCAAGGGCAGAAAGAGAAATCATGCAAGCAAATACAAGCAGCATTCCCTATCATTGCTTTTTCAGTCTGCAAATGTTGTGTAATAATTGTGTCATTTTTTGCATTGTTTTCCTTTCTATTCAAAAGCACTGAAATTAATTACATAATTAATTACATTCATTTTGTCCATAATGGATAGCAAGATAAGTAACATAGGTTTTAGTGAAAGCCGAACTGTAGCAGAACAGAAACAGAGGCGATCACAATGAATGCAGAATGGATGGAAATCACTACCTCTTTACATCCGAGTTGCCAGTCAGTGGAGACAACACTGAGCTACATAGACCAAATGGTTTAACTCATCATGAGGCAGCTTCCTGTGATAAATACAGAGATTATTTACTGCCCACTAATCAGCGGTGTATCTCTTAAAACTTCTTGAACATCTCTCCAGGCACAGAAAAGAGGGCAAAGGTGATTGAGATTCCTCAGTAACTAGCAGCTAGCTCACTAGGATAAACCCCAGGCTCCTGGTTCAAGGCCGAAATTCCTGGCATACTACCTGCATATTTTTCTCAGACCATGAGGACTAGATTCTTAAACCTGCACATTTTCTCTCAGACTTTCTAGACTAGATTCTTTGGAGCACCGCATTTTCTTTCAGACCATGAGGACCAGATTCTTAGAATCTATACATTTTCTCTAAGTCCTTGCAGACTAGATTCTTAGAATGTGTACTCCTTCTTTCATACCTTGTGGACTAGATTCTTAGGAGCTGCATGTTTTCTTTCAGATCATGAGGACTAGATGCTTAGAAAACCAGACTCTTCTTATACCAGGTTTCCCACTGCAGAACAGAAAGAGTTTCTTTGGCCAGGCTGGCTGTGCTGTGCCTCCCCCCTTCCATTCCTGCCCCCCCTTGCTGCTGCGTCTGCAGGACTGGTTAGCTAGGGAAGAGGGTGGGCTAGTGGGTGGGTCGTTAGGGAGCCTGCAACTTCAGCGTTTATTTGAGAGCAGAGAGATCACAGGTTAATGGACGGGAGGATAAATCCCCGTTGGTTCTTGTTTATCACTGTACAGAAAGAAAAAAACCACTGGCGACAGGTCCAGGACTTTAAAGAGTGGAAATAAAATGGGATCACTTCGGGTCAGGCATAAATAAGGGGCCCATTAACATTGGCAGTGATGCTGCTGAGAGCGGGTGGCCTTGGGACGGGGCTTGTTTGTTTGCCTGACTCCTTCATTTCCTTGCAATTTTCTTCTCCTGCTGGCTGGCTTGGCTTCCAGACTCCTGCCACCTTCGGCTTTGACTTTGTGAAATCTTGGCTGAGCAAAGCTGGCACTGTGCAGCACGGATAGGATACAGACGAGGGGGCTGTAGTGGCACAGACCTGTAAAAGGCATCCTTGCCTCTGGGGGTGCTGTACTACAGGTCAGGGCAGTTTCAGCCAGAGGGCCATCTGCAAGAGCAGCGACCCAAGAGGAACCCCCATGTATCTTTGCTATGTTGGGAGTCCCTAGGAAATTGTTCCACCTTTAATATTTGACCGCTACTTTATTTGTATTTGTTGCTGATGTCAAACTTTTTAAATTTAATTTTTAATTGTATTGTTTACCACTTTGGTGTTTGTGACCCTGGGTTCATTTGGGAGGAAGGGTAGGACAGAATAGTAATGATCATTTGTACGTTAGTTTCACCAATACAGGCATTTATAAGCACACTTTACCCTACAGGGGTGGCGAACCTTTGGCACTCCAGACGTTGCTGAACCACAACTCCCATAATCCCTGCCCATGGGCCATGCTTGCTGAGGATGAAGGGAATTGTAATTCCGCAACATCTGGAGTGCCAAAGGTTCACCACCCCTGGGGGATGCATGTACACATTACTGGGCTGGGAGAACTACATTGCAAAAATTCTGAGAAGCACACATTTCAAAGGACAGCTGTGTTTCAGGTTCCGTATTGTGTCAACAGTGCACATTTGGTAAGCTTGCCTTCAAATGTGAACTGAATCAAATTTCTCCCTGATCCCTAGTTTGAAACCCATTATCACATTTGCTGGACCTAGGGATGGAAGGATCTGTCATTTTTGGTTCTCTTGGTTTCTTGTTTGTCCAATCACAAATTCAGTATTGCAGCAATTTGTGATATATATTTTTTTAATCCTCATGGAAATTCTTCAGCATTTTAGTATGAATTTCTTCTAATAAACAGATTGTTGTAGGCAGTTTTGACAACTGTATACATTTTTGCAATCCATTTCTCCTAATACAGTGGAAGCTTCAAATACTTGAAAGGTTGTCACAGAGGGGAGGGTCAGGATCTCTTCTCCATCATCTCAGAGTGCAGGATACGGAATAATGGGCTCAAATTACAGAAAGCCAGATTTCAGCTGAACATCAGGAAAAACTTTCCAACTGTTAGAGCGGTACAACAATGGCACCAATGACCTAGGGAGGTGGTGGGCTCTCCAACATTGGAGGCCTTCAAGAGGCAGCTGGACAGCCACCTGTCAGGGATGCTTTTGGATTGCTGCATTGAGTAGGGGGTCAGACTCGATGGCCTTATAGGCCCCTTCCAACTCTACTAGTCTAGGATTCTATGATTCTATAAGCTCGTTGTAATACGGCTTGCTGTACCACTGACTGAGATATATATTCGGTATGACAATGTCCCCAGGTACAATACTGTATACAGTACTGCAGTTTTCATTGTAACACAGAACCCCTATAACACAAGTGCATCCTTTGTCCCCCAACCCTTGCATAATAACAAGAACATACGAAGAGCCTGCTGGATCAGGCCAGTGGCCCATCTAGTCCAGCATCCTGTTCTCACAGTGGCCAACCAGGTGCCTGGGGGAAGCCCGCAAGCAGGACCCGAGTGCAAGAACACTCTCCCCTCCTGAGGCTTCCGGCAACTGGTTTTCAGAAGCATGCCGCCTCTGACTAGGGTGGTAGAGCACAGCCATCATGGCTAGTAGCCATTGATAGCCCTGTCCTCCATGAATTTGTCTAATCTTCTTTTAAAGCCGTCCAAGCTGGTGGCCATTACTGCATCTTGTGGGAGCAGATTCCATAGTTTAACTATGCGCTGAGTAAAGAAGTACTTCCTTTTGTCTGTCCTGAATCTTCCAACATTCAGCTTCTTTGAATGTCCACGAGTTCTAGTATTATGAGGGAGAAAAACTTTTCTCTATCCACTTTCTCAATGCCATGCATAATTCAACTATAGCTTCCACTATAGTCCATTTTTGTATATTACTTTCACTACTATTCATTTTTATGCACATTTGCCCCTAAAATATGCATCTTTTGTAAACATTTGGTTGGAGAATTACATCACAAAATTCAGATAGGTGTAAATGTTGAAGGATGGCTGTGTTTCAGTTCCCATATCGTTTCAGAAAGTGTAGATTTGATAGAATGAGCTTTAAATGCAAATTTAACCAGATCCCCCCTCCTTAGCTGTACCATTTGTGCCCTGCAAAACTGAGGGTATTCATCAGCTTTCAAGGGGGGTAAAATTCTAAGCCCCTTTTAGGGGAAGGGGAGTTTACTTGTCAATGTGAGGTGGGCAAGGTTTTTGTTCTTGGGTTTTTAAAAATGTAACAATGCTGCATCATGCCATAGCCTCATTCCCAATGGGGTATTTTGCTCAGGAACTTTCTGTGCAGCCAAACCACCACTTGAAGCAGCAGCAAGGCTTATTTTTAAGGGGGGGAAAAGAAAGGGGGGGAACCATTAGCCATCTCATAATGAACAATATGTCCTGTCTTCTCCTAAAGTGCACCTACCCTTTGGAATTCCCTCCCTTTAAATATTAGACAGGCGCTGTTTCTGTTATCTTTTTGGTGCCTACTGAAGACCCTTCTCTTTCAACAAGCCTTTTAAGTGGAGATCTTATCCCAGTCTGCGTCTGTGTTGGAACTGCTTCTTAAGATGTTTTTAAATTTTTTTTAAAAAGTTTTTAAGATGTTATATTTTTAAGATGTTTCTAAGATGCTTTGTTTTTGAGATGTTTTAAGATGATTTTAGTGTTTGTCCTTTGTTTGCCACCCTGGGCTCCTTCTGGGAGGAAGGGCACAATAGAAATAATAGTAAGAATAAGAAGGGGGTCTGGGTTGAAGCCAGGACACTCACTGTTAGGGCAGGGTAGGGCAGGGAAGGAGATTGTGACATTCCCTTCAGAATAGGTAGAGCTCTCCAAGGTAAGTGTGTTGCCTCAACAACCTGCTGAAGCCTTATTAAGGCTGGCTGACCAGATGCCTCTGGTTAGTCCCATCCCCTCTGAGAAGCTGTCTGTTCATTTAAAAGGCCACTACCCTATTCTCTGACTCCTGGGATGATGATGATGATAGCAGTAGCAGTTGCAGTTGTAGTAGTAGTAATAGTGCGTCTCTCTGCACAGTGATGTATTGCACCCCCAGCAATTCCTGTTGTTCAGAAGCCATGCTTATACATGTACACGCACACACATACACACACTGCTGCCTCCACCCTCACAACCCCACTCCTGGTTGGGCAGGGGAGGGGGAAGGAAGGCCATGTCCTGTTGTTTAGGAGCACCATGATCTTTGACGTACCCTAGGAGTCCCTTCCAAGGTTTCAGGGTTAGAAAAGACTCAAGGTCAACTTTCTTCTTTTTTGCCCAGATCTACAAGTTCCTGTATTAGGGATACATGTTTGTTTGGAAGGGGAAGCAGGAGAGGGAAGAGCCATAGCTCAGTGGTTAGAGCACCTGCTTTGCATGCAGGCCCCCAGTTCAATCCCCAGTGGCATCTCTACCTAGGGCTGGGAGAGACTCCTGCCGGAAATGCTGGAGAGTCGCTGCCAGTCAGTGTGGACAGTGCTGAGGCAGATGGACCCAATGGTCTGAACTCAGTATAAGCAGGAAGCTACGGAACATGCACTGACTGCAAATGAAGCAGTATGTCTGCCCTAAATCTTTTGCAAGCGCAAACAGTATTGAAAGTGGGATAACTGCCCCAATACTATCATGAGCGCAAATCTCATGAGTACACAATAAAAAGGACAACTGGAGGGGCCTCAGATCAGCAACATCACGTCAGCTACTTAAAAAAAAAAGTCAAGAAATATAAGTTGCAACAATCCAATGTTGTCAGCTGACCGGGCATGTTGCTGTCATCACGCTGCGTGCATCTGTCTGTCTGTCTGACTCTGTACTCATGTGCCAGCAAAAGCTAAGCGAACCACAACCTGGAGCAGGGGCCTCTGCCCGCCACCTGGGCAGCTGTGAGTTCCTGTCACTACCCAAGCATGGCCCCCCTCCCTTTACAGATAGATCCTGGGAATCGCTGGCCCTCTCAGGTGCCACGTCAAAAGCCGAGCACAACCTGCTGCTTGGGTGGGGAACGGGGAATTGGGAAGCGTTCACAGAAGAGCCCTGGGAGATGCGGGAGGCTTCTTATTCAGAGCGCATAGTGCACTGACACTCAATGTTTTGGAAAAGGGCAAAGAAAAGGGAGGGAAAGGACACATGTGCAGGTGAGCTCCTCATCCAAGATCACATTCAGAGTGGCCCACATTTTCTTCCCCCACTGAACATCCAGTAGCACAGTGTCAGGCCAGGAGGTCATCGCCAAAGCACTCGGGACTCTGGCTGGCGGAAAGACCAGCGGGCAGGGGGAATCATACATGATAATTTCCCCCACTTTTGCCCTGAAGGGTCAGCTTTTCTGCCTCCATTATATCTCCTACAGCCCACTATCCTCTGAATGGCAGTGCCTGGCTTCTTTGCACTCATTGTTTAAAGCACATCTCTGCCAAGCTTTTATTTATTTTGCTAGCTTCCTGTATAAGATTTCATGTGTGATGGTTTTTGCTGCATGCTATTACTCAGTTGTTTCATTGTAAGCTGCCTTGTGAGGGGCTTGCCAGCAAGGGTGGGTAGCACTAGGGATGGATGAATCTGCTTGTTTCAGTTTCTTCTTTTTCTGATTTTAAATTAAGTTCTCCACATTTCCATAGCAATTTGCAATTTTCATTTTTTTATATCATCATGAAAATTTCATCAGCATGTAGTGCAGATTTCTCCTAATAAACACATTTTTATATGCAGTTTCAACAAGTATACACATTTTTGCAAGGAATTTCGCCTAATATAACACATTTTTGTATGTTATTTTCACCTACATATGCATTTTAAACCACACTTTTCTCCAATGTATGCATTTTTGTGTATGCAGCTTAGGTCTATCAACGGCTACTTGCCATGATGGCAAAATAGAATCTACATCTACAAAGGCAGTCCACCTCTGAGTAATAGATAGCAGAGTCAAGCAACAGAGGAAAGATATCACTCTTAAGGCAAGGCTAGCCAATGTGGCATTCCTCCAGGTGTCGCTGACTACAACTCCTACCATCCCTGACCATTGGCCATGCTGGCTATGGCTGATGGGAGTTGGAGTCCAACAACATCTGGGGAATTTCACATTGGCTACCTCTGCTCTAGGGAGCTTCCCAGAAGCATATGTCTGACCACAGCTAGGAAAAAGGGTGTCATAAGGACATAAAAACATAAAACGAGCCCAGCTGAATCAGGCCAGTGGCCCACCCAGTCCAGCATCTTGTTCTTACAGTGGCCAACCAGATGCCGATAGGAAGCCTGTAAGCAGGACCTGAGCGGAAGACCACTCTCCTCTCCTGCGGCTTCCAGCAACTGGTATTTGGAAGCATACTGCTTCTGCCAGTGAAAGGAAGAACATAAACCATTGTGACTAATAGCGATTGATTTAGTCCAGTGTCCTGTTCTCACAGTGATCAACCAGATGCCTCTTGTAGAAAACCTGCAAGCAGGACCGGAGCCCAACAGCAACTCTCCCCTCCTGCAGTTTCCAGCAACTGTTGATGTCTAGATGCATCCCTGGTGTGATCCAGCTAGGTTTCTCGTGTGTTCTGAAGAGCCACAGTCAGTATCCAACTCCCTCACCCTGTGTTACCCCCTCCCACACGTCCTTTTCAGACCAGTAGAGATATTAATTTGAAAGCCGTGAAGGGGAAGGAGGGAAATGTATCAATTAAGAGACTCACCACCGCCTCCTCCCAGCAGAGAACTGTTAGCTGCAAAGAAAACACAGAGAAAGACGATGTTATTGAATTGCTACCTGCTCGGGAATCGTTTCAGTTTAGTTCATTCACAAAAGAGAGAGTGGCCTTGCTGCTATGCAGCATGAACCCCAATACAGTTAATGTCCCTTTATGATTTTGGAAGGCTTCTTCCTCGCTACAACCCTTGTACAGCTCCCAACCCAACCCTTGTGGTCCCCTGTGTCCCAGTTTGCACCAAGCTGCTTCTCTTTGGGTACTGAAAATAAGTCCATGTTCTTCCCCTTCTTTGCCCATGTCTCCATTCCTCCTGCCCCACACACTTTCCTTCGGTTGTCTCCTCTGCATTGAATTTTTGATTGTAAGCCCCTCAGGACAGGGACCTGTCGTTTTTGTGCTTCATAACATTGATAGTTTTATATGCATACAAAGCAGGTGTAGGGAAACCTGTGGGCCTCCAGATATTTGCTGAACCACATCTCCCATCATCCCTGGTCATTGGGCATGATCTCTAGGGCTGATGGGAGTTGTCGTTCAGCAACATCTTGGAGAGCTAAAGGTTCCCCACACCTAATTGTAAACAAATGACAGAAAAAATAAATGAACGATTAAATGGCCTCCTTTGGGAGGAAGGATGGGATACAAACGTAATTAATTAAATAAAGTAAATAATGCTCAGACAATCCTGATATTATACCCTTTCCAAGCTGATGTGCTGTGTGTATTCTTGTGTAAGGACGGAAGGAACTGTCCATTTCAGTTCTCAGTTTCTCATTTGTCCAATCTTAAATTCAGTGCTCCACATTTCTGCAGCAATTTGCCATTTTTTTAATCCCCATGAAAATTCTTCAGTGTGAATTTCTCCTAATTAAACACAGTGTATGCAGTTTTGACTAATGTACACATTTTTGCAAGCAATTCCTCCTAATATAAAATAACATTTGTATCTTATTTTCACTACTGTATTTATTTTTATGCCAACTCCCCCCTAAAATATGAATTTTTGTAAACATTGGTTGGAGAATTGCATTGCAAAATTTGGAAAAATGTGAAGAATGGTCATGTTTCAGTTCCCATGTTGTTTCAGAAAGTGCATATTTGATAAATTCAGGTTTAAATGCAACTGAATAGAATTTCTCTTGCATCCCTGCTCTTGTGCCCAAAATAATTCCTGAAAACATTTTTTTTAAAACTCAGAACCTGGGGCAACTCTTGCGAGCCAAATGCCAGCGGTTGTATTAAATGAAGCCCTACTCAGAGTAGACCTGATGAAATTCATGAACCTAAGTTAGTCATGTCTATTAACTTCAGTTGGTTTACTCTGAGTAGGACTGGCACTGAATACCACCCTAGGTAAGCAACCGTGCATGCATCTGTAGTGTTTTATTCTGGATAACCAGAATAACTAGAAGGGGCAAAGAGATAACTGGGAGACCACCAGAAATCTTGCTTTGCTTCCATACAGCAGCCTGATGCTTTTTAGATGTTTTGGACTACAGATCCCATCATCCCTGACGGTCATCCATGCTAGCTGGGGCTGATGAAAACTGTAGTCCAAAGCATCTGGAGGGCAGCAAGTTAGGGGAAGGCTACCATAAGGTACCTGAGATTTTGCTAGAGGCCATGCCAGCCACATGTTTTCAACTGTTTCACAATCATAAGATCTAGATCAGGGGTTCCCAAACTGTGGTCCACGGATCACCAACGGTCCAGGAGCTTCATTGAGGTGGTCCGTGGCATATCCACATTAAATATTCATTCTTATTTTAAACGGTATTTTTATTGCTTCTTTTATTTCTTATATTGTGTTTTATTGCATTACAATTTGAATTATATGGAATGAAAAAACAATTAAAATAATACATCACCTAGCACAGCACATTACAATTGCTACAACAGGCAAAAATATCATTGAGTGGTCCTCCAAGATCATCAGCAATTTTCAAATGGTGCATGGGGAAAAAAGCTTAGGAACCAGTGGTCTATAAGCATGAAATGAGATTACCAGGATATTTAACTGAATTTTGGAACCAATACCAATTTATGTGCTTTCAGCACGAGATACATGGAATTATAGCAAACACACAGGCTTGTTTACTGTTTTGGTTGCATACATAGCAGAGTAGGAGAGATTATTTAAGGGGGTAGATCAGGGCCATTGTTGTTAACATTCTGGTGAGGAAAAGACACTGCTGGCTTTGAGATAGAGATGGGCAGAGTGAGCAGGGGCACAGCCCCTAGTAGTTAAATAAATAAGTAAAGAAACAAAAGTTAGTGCCTATCACTACATCTCGTAACATACAAATATGCAAAATAAATACAATCTAGCAGCTATTAACCACATCTTGTCCACACCCCACCTTAATTTAAACCCTGAATCTGATTCATTGGGAAGCCCTTGGGATGAAAGGGACCCAATTCTACAAACCAACATTGAGGTTGGACATATGGTATTGGTTGTATTCAACTAAGTCATACTCAGAGTAGAACCATTTCAATAAATGAACCTAAGATAGTCCTGTATGTTAATGTCAATGGGTCTATTCTGAGTAGGACTAGCATTAAATACCACCCTCTGTTTCCTCAGCCTGCTGGCACCACTGGTGGGGGCAACCTGGAAGATGACCCATGTTTGTGCTTCAAAACAGCTTGGAGACAGGCTTTCCTCCTCTCCCTGCTCTCCACCCCCTCCCACTCTCCCCAGCTACAGCTGGAAATAAATGCATTCATTCATGCCCTAGCAGTTTGCTGAAGGTTTAGCACCTGTTACCAAGAAGTTACCTTGGTAATGGGAGCATCACGTATGACTGCTGTCACTTTGGAAACACCCACTCCAGAATAAGCCACATACGACCTGGGAACCTGGCCAGGAGATACAAGTGTGCTGTGGTTTGAGCTGGGATAAGTGAGGTGTGTAATGGCAGGGAGGGGGGAGGATGCATGGAAGCTTTGTGTCAGTCTGCACAGATTGCCTTGTGTGTGCATGTAAACAGACAATGGGCAGCTTCTCATTTGGGAGAAACAAAATAGCTGGAAAGAAGCATGCCAAGAGAATGTCAAGAGATGCAACACCAATCAGGTCTTGCAGAATTTGCCTTTTCTTGACATAAGGGAAGCTGCCTTATACCAGAGTGTCTGCTCACCTAGCCCATTGTTGCCTACAGCACAGGCTGGCAGCAGCTCTCTAGGGTCTCAGGCAAATTCTCCCCTCCCCATCGCCTGCTACTTGATCCTTTCTTTTAGGTGGAGATGCTGGGGATTGAACCTGGGACCTTCTGAATGCGAAGCTTGTCCTCTATCACTTATGGGTTCTGTATGAACTTATCAGGGGGCTCCCCAAAGAGAAAATCAGGACAGCCAAAATGTCTTATTGGAAAAGACAGCTCACATATACTCCAATAATAACCCTTTTTGCCACAGGTGATCCCTGCTTTCTGGAACTTTCCCCTGGTGAATCACCGAGTTTCACCTGTTCGGAATATCCTTATTGAAAGTTTTATCATGAATGAGCTGCTACTGTGGTCATTCTTCAGGATTGTTTCCTGCCCAAGGGCTTTAGAAATCAAACCAATGAGTGGGGGAAGGATGGTGCATCTTGTCCTTAGTCCACACACACATAAATACATGTGCATGAACGCAAGATGCCATTAGGGATGTAAAAAGACATAAATTTCTGTTCCGACCTATGTTCGTTACCATCAGTGCTGTTTCTGTTCAGCTGCAGGTCCAACTTCTGACAAAAGTGATGAATAACTAGCATGATGTCTGCTGTGGCTAAATTCTCATTACATACTTCCACACCATTTAATGCAAAGGAAACATCAGAAAAGTGGGAAGGGGGAGTCCTGAATTATGTAACATTTGTGGATTGAAAACAACAACCAATTGTATTTACTGGATTGATTTCCATTCTGGACAGGAGACAAATATGCAAATGTTGGCAATATCTACTTCTATTTCCGTTTTCGTAGGAATTATCTGACATCCCTAGGTGTCATGCAGTGCACAGCCTGCCATTTCACTAGGTATGGGTGAGAATGCAGCTGAATTCATATTTATCACCAGAGTTTATCACCAGAGTTTTCAATGGTCAGCATATTCTCCATCTTTGCAGAGTGATCCTGTTTGATCCAAACTTCAGCAGCTTTTCCCCAACACTGGATTTCCCCCCCTCTATTCCCTTGAATATATTGTTATTTTATTGATTTTATTCACAGCACATCACAGCAGTATGTCTGTCTCTCAGCCACCCCCTCCACTCAAACAAGCTCCAAACAGAGAGGAAGCAAGCCAAGCCTATAATAGCCTATAATAGCGGAGGAGGAGGAGGCAGCAAAGCTGCTTTCCTTTCAAAATATCAATAATTCCTTTCAAAATATTGATAGTGTCTTTCAAAACATCAATTATTCCCAACAAAACATTGATAGTTTCTTTCAAAATATCAATATTATTGATATTTGGGGGGAGGAAAAATTGGACTGGTAGAAGCAATGGACAAAGAATGAATTCGAATCCATATTGCCTGTTAGGTCAAGGGAATGCTTTCGAAGCGGCACTGGTCAACAGATACCATCCTTACATTTCACACACCTATATATGGCAACTGCTGAGATTTGTTTTGTTGGAAGTGTTGGGATGCAGCTCAGCTTGATGGGGGGTTGCATGGGGTTATAATAGATAGAGAGATGGGAATCTCCTTGCTGCCTACACTGTCTTTCTGACCTAACATGTGCTGACCTTCCTTCAGATGTGCAAACTGGTACTCTTAGGGTTGCTGACCTCATTTTCTGCTTCCTCCTTCTTAGTTCAACCTTGGCAGAGGAGACATCTTTCCTTTGTCTCTCTCCTGCAGAGACGAAAAAGCAATCATCTCTCTTTGCACCTCCAACTTTAGTTAGCTAGAAATAGGATCTTTTCTATCCAGTATGTATTTCCTGCAATAAATGTAAGTTTTCTTGTTTTCTGGAAGCCAGAGTCTCAGTGTGATTATATCTAGGGTAACGTGTGATCCTTCAACAGGGATCCTTTTACAGTTCAGCTTCTGCCAATAATTCAACTCCAAATGCTAACATGTTTTGGAACTCTTGAGAACTGACCATGGAGGGTTGGGTGGGAAGCATACAAAACAAAAGTATCCTCCATCCCTGAAAGGAAAGGTTGAAAGAGCTGGTAATGTTTAGCCTGGAGAATACAAGCTGAAGGGGAGAGACAAGAGCAGTTTTCAAATATCTGGAGCAGACACGTTCTCTACAGTCCCACAGGGCAGGAGTAGAAACCCATAGGGGTCGGGAAATTGCAGGGAGTCAGATTTCAGCTAACCATTAGATGAAACATACTAACTCTGAGAACAGTTTGCCAATGTAACGACTGCCTGGGGAGGTGATGGGTTCTCTTTTGCTAGAGGTGTTTAAGGAGAGGCTGGATGGCTATCAGTTAGGGATGCTGAAGATCCCTGGATTTGTTGGAAGTATGGCACCACCACATGTAACAAGTAACCTGAGCCACTGGGGGGCTATAGACAGAAAGGCAACCTATTCTTTCCTCACCGATTTCTTCTTTAGTAACTACTTGTTTGTTTTTTCTCAGGCTTTTCTTCCTCCCTTCCTCTTCCTTTCTAGTCAGTCAGAGATAGTGTCTGTGACTGCAAGCCTCATGGCTCTACAATGGCGACATATATGCCTGTAGTCAGAATGACTTTATTTACCTTAAGTTTCTTTATTCTTATTTATTTTATTAAATTTATTAGTTGCTTTTCTTCATAAAAGCGACACTCTTTCAACACCAGTCTTACCAGACTAATTTCTGCTGTATCTCCAAAATATATTCCAAACTCCAATAGGATTGAGCAGGAGGTTGGACTAGATGAGCTCCAAGGTCCCTCCAAACTTTAAAATTCTACAGTTCTACATTGCAGAGAGGATCCTTGGCAGATCTATAAGGGTTCCTCAGCAGACACGGTGATGTGGAAAGAATTTCTTAAAGATAGAAGGTTTCAACAGATAGAAGACAGAAGTTTGAAAAGTATTGGACCACAGAGTATTACCAATTTTATTTTATTTTATTTGCTTTCAAAATGTGTATGCTACATTTTCCAATGTGCTTAACAGCTTGGGTTGTATCCAACTGAGTTCTACCTATTAAAAATAATGGAGCGGAGTTAGTCATGCTTGCTAAAGACAATGGGTCTACTCTGAGTAAGAGTATGACTAGCTACAAAGCTTTATAGATGGGGGCAGGGAGAGCACAGGGGGAGGAAAAGTACAATGTTAAAATCAATATGCAAACTGTACATTGATTTCACACCAGAGCATAAAAATGTCATTCTCTTTGCTGAGTAAATGTACACCCTTGTGCTTTATCACTTGATGAATGGAACATCCAAGCGATGCCTTAGAAATGTGTGACCCGCTGCAGATCTGACTCACGAGCAAAGAACATGCGCCCGCCCCTACAGAGCCCGCAGATGCAAATGTTTTTTGATGGGAGCCAGTTCACACATTCAGCTGCTGCTAACTGAGGGATGAAAAAAAACCCACACCATGTGACAAATGTGGATATACAAGGCTCATGTCAAAGGCTGGCATTGTCGGGCACTTGCTGGTGCCCAAAGCTTTTTGGACAGCCCTGCTGATCCTCTTCCTTGCTGACACTGACTGTGATCCAGCAGTGACTGAAGCAAGGAGAAGCACAATAGCTCAGTGGTTAGAGCCTCTGCTTTGCATGCAGAAGGCCCCAGGTTCAATCCCCGGCATCTCCAGGTAGAGCTGGGAAAGACTCGCTGTCTGAAGCCCTGGAGAGCTGCTGCCGGTCAGTGTAGACAGCAATGAGCTAGATGGACCAATGGTCTGACTCATTATAAATGACAGCTTCTTACATTCCTAACCAATAAACAGCAGCCTCCACTCGTCTCACCCTCTTGGTGGCCGTGTAGATTGCACCCAGAAAGGGAAGGGAACAGGCAACAGAGCAGTGAAAAGGAAATGTGCCCATTTGGAGAAGGGGGTCCACTGAGGATAGCTTGTCCAATTGCCTTCCAAACCATGAAGCCAGTACTGTGGGCATATGGGAACAGGCCCTTGAGTCAAGGCTCAACCAGAATAGCTCTGGATTTGGGAGTCTTTTCTCTGCCTATATGGCACCCAAAGCATTAGCACAATGTTGCACAGCTTCAGGAAGAGCCATAGTTCAGTTATAGAGCACATGGTTTGCATGCAGAAGATCCCTGGTTCAATCCTTGGCATCTCAAGGTAGGACTGGGAGTTACCCCTACCTGAAACCCTGGAGAGCCACTGCCAGTCAGTGTGGACGGTACTGAACTAGAAAGACAAATGATCTAATATGGTATAAAGCCGCTTGCTATGTTCCTATTTAAATCAGTACTTTTTTCACAACCATGAGGACTGGAACCTTAACTTTACTCAGTGGCAGAGTATATGCTTTGCATGCAAAAGATCCCATTCTTAATCACTGGTATCTCCAGGTAGGGCTGGGAAAGACCCACTTCTGGAAGAAGAAGAAAACCTAGAGAGCCACTGCCAGTCAGGGTAAACAATGCTCAACTTATGGTCTAATATGATCCACGGCAGCAGCAAGACAGCAAAGAGAAGCCCGTCTCTGGAGGAATTTGCAGTCAACATTCAGACAAGGAGGAAGGGGAAGATGAGAGTAAGAAGGGGAGAATGCAAGCCAAATGCAGCTATGCATACTTATGTGTCATTTAGGGCACCTCCAGACAGGCACAATTTTGTGGGAGGGATTCAAGCGCATACCATAACTTTTTATGTTTGCGCAACGAAAGTGAATTAAAGCGCCCTAGTGCCTGAGCGCAACAAACCCCCTTTTAAAAAAGAATTGGACTTTCTGTGGTTTGCAAAGTGTTGGGGAAATGCATTGAAAAGTGAGGGATGACTGAATGAGGATAATCAGGAAGATATGTACACACCCAGCAAATCAGAATGAACGTTCACTGTCGTATAACAGGGATGAGGAACCTGGGGCCTTCCAGATGCTGCTGGACTACAAGTCCCACCATCAGGGGCGGCACCAGAGGGTGGCCAGGTTGGGCCCTGGCCAAAGGCCCCTGCAGCCCAGAAGGGCCCCTGAAGGGCCCCTCCTTAAGATGGGAGGGTGGTGCTTCCATTCCGTGATCTGTGGCAGCGACGGGTCCTGCAACCCAACTCTGCCTTGGGTCGCAGAGAGGGAGCTCCCAGCGCCCCCAATACAGGTCGCAAAGGTTTCAATAAGTCCACATGGACACCTCACCTACTTCTCCCATCAGTGTGAATGCCATGCATGATGTGCCAAAGATTACAGGTGGGGCTTCCCTAGGGGGCTGATGTCCCCATCGCCATCTTGGTTGATGTCAGGCATGTGCACTAATCACACACGTCATTCACATGACACGAGTGGTAGGTGGGGCATGTGGGCAGGCTTATTAGCCCCACACTGCTATATGGGGTGTGTGTGTTGGGCTACAGCATTGCAGGCCTGGGGCAGGCTGGTGCCCAAGGGCTCAGTCACTCCTGGTGCCAGTCCTGCCCACCATCTCTGACTATTGTACATGCTGGCTGGAGGACTGATGGGAGTTGTAGTCCAGCAACAGCAGGAGGGCCACAGGTTCCCCATCCCTGCTGTATAACCTCCTTGCAAACAAATCAGAACAAATTCACAGTAAAGATCAGGAATAATCTAATCTCTGTGGGGAAGCTTTGTACAAGCAAATCAGGATGAATGCTCAGTAAACTGATTCCGTATTTATCCCCCCCCCCCAGTAAAATATGGTGATGCTGCGCTTTGTGGGGGGAGACAGAGACTAGTCTTGCTTAACGGAGTTGTCAGACTCGCAGCCAAGCTGCCAGCACCGCACAAGAGGCCTCAGCAACCATCTTACACACACACATACCACTTTGCAAAGCCCACCCGTGCTGCCTCTCCCTGGGTCAGCATCTGACCCCTTCGTCAGGCATCCAGACAGCCCGTCTCTCCGTGGATGCCTGCGCTTCCACCAGCTCCTGTCAATCACCCTAGCAAACACTTAATCCACCGGCTCCCGAGCGGGTCCGGAACGACTTGCAAAGCTAATTGAGGTTGTCAGTCTTTCCCCAGCTAGACAGCGTCCAGGTGGATGGCGGCCCCGGGAAAAAAGCTTGTCGCTTTTCAATGGGCGGAAGAGCAGCTTCCGAAAGGCAACTGGGATTCCTTTTCGCTGTGATCGGTTTAGAAGAGGGCCACATAAAAAAGAGAATTTGTCTTCCAAGGGCCGTTTCTAACCACCCCCACTCCCGACTTAACAGCAGGGCTGGCACAAGCACCTGCCAGGCTGCTATCACTGATGCCTTCCTTGGGCTCCCCTTTATTTTATTTATTTTAATTAGGGGAGAAGGGCCATAGTTCAGCAGTAAAGCATCTACCTTTCATGCAGAAGGTCCCTGGTTCAACCCCCAAGGACATCTCCAGGCAGGGCTGGAAGAGACTCCCTGCTTGAAACCCTGGAGAGTTGCTGCCAGTCAGTGAAGACAATACTGAGTTAGATGGACCATGAAGTAGGAATCACATGAAAGAAAAGGAAAGAAGTATCCGGCCTCTCTTTGGTTATTTCCCTCATTCTTTTACTTCCTCTACACCAACCTTCTCCATCCTGGTGCCCTCCAGATGTTTTGGACTACAACCCCCATCAGCCCCAGCCAGCATTGCCAAGAGTGGAGGTGCTCTTCAGGACAACCACCATAGACACGATGAGGCCATCAGTGGCTACCAGCCACTATGGCCATGTTCTCCCTTCGCTGTCAGAGGCAGTATGACTAGGAATACCAGTTGCTAAGAATCACACGTGGGGAGCGTTGCTGTTGTACTCAGGTCTTGCTTGCGGGCTTTCCGTGGGGGCTCTGGGTTGGCCATTGTGAAAATAGGACACTGGACTAGATGGGCCACTGGCCTGATTCAGCAGCCAGGCTCATCTTACATTCTTATGATTATTTTTGATCCTACAACTCCCGGCTTATTGGGGCTTTCAAAAAGATTGTTGTTTTTTAAAAACCCTACAGTGTCTGTATGCAAAAAAGTGTGTGTGTACAAACTTGCAAGAGTACACATGCTGAAGGGTATATTTCTAAGCAGCAGTGTGTGTGTGTGTGTGTGTGTGTGTGTGTGAGAGAGAGAGAGAGAGAGAGAGAGAGAGAGAGAGAGAGAGAGAGAGAGAGAGAGAGAGAGACCATGGGTTCATGCTGAGATACCGCAGCCATGTGTGAGCTGGCCTGTTCGGTGCCTGCCCTGATCAAGGAAACCACCTGGGACAAACTGAAAGGAGATTTGTAGAAATATGGGGAGAGTAAATGGGATTGGACAGGCAGAACAGGAGAAGGCCATGTGGAGTGCTCTTGGGAAGGAAGGCTACACAGACAGAGATTAAATAGGAAGAGATGGGACCAACAGTAGAGGGAGGGAGGGAGCCAGGAGCATACAGGGAGAAGGAAGGACCAGCTGAATGGCTAGACCCAGGTAAAAATAGCACTGTATACAGTGGTTTGAGGCAAGCAACAGAACTGGCTGGTGATACTCAGCTACTTGAGAATCTCAACAGCCATTCTTTTCCTTTTCCAAAAAAACAAGTTCCTAGTCCATATCGTTGTAGAGATATGCTTGAAAGTGTACAGGAGGGACAACTTCTGTGTGGAATCTCCAAGACCAGGCTGAAGAAGCCTCAGAGCTCCTTGACCCTTCTTCCATGTAGCAGAAGTTGGAAGAAAAAATAAACAAGTAAAACAAAAATAGTAAAAACAGCAGCACAAACCATGCAAGACAGAAAAAGAAGAAGGAAATATGCAAACTGGATGATGATGATTAATCACAAAATTTGGCACTTCATTTTTAGGTTTTTAGTGCAAACCAACACACTGCCCTGAATGTACAGGATACGGTACACAGTGTGTTCTTAGATGTGATAAGATTTTTAGGGCTCACAAGCCTGTTCCCCTAAAACTATGTCTCCTGAATCTCAGGAAAGCTTGTCCTGAGTTACTTTTGCTCTAAATTCCTCAGCTAGAACACAGTGACATCTCAGTGACTTCTTGCAGAGGGAACACTGTTGACGCGCGAAGCACGATAACACTTGTTCAGCAAAATGCAAGGCTAAAGCGGAAAGGGTCTTCAAACCTATTGCGGGGAATACACAGAGGGAAATTTGCAACTGTTAATTTGCAACTGAATAAACAACTGGAAACTAGCCAGCAAGTGTGAATAATGGGGTATGCCATATATGGTGTGTTTCCTGAAACCCCAGCTCCTGAGGGTATAAGATACCCATGTAGACTGTCTATTGTGGTCGACCCACCCATCTAGCATACTGCTGATGTGTGAGTGCACTGTATTTTTCTCAATAAAACCAATTTTTGTAGTTTTACTCCTGGACTGCTGTCCAGTGTTTTCTTACTTTTGACCAGAGCGAGAATCGAACAGGTGTTTCCCACAACAATTCTGGCGACCCAGATGGGATGCTCGCTTGCCTGAGGACTTCCCTACAAAAGGCCATTTGAAATCTCGCCAGCCGGCATGGGATCCTTTGCATTCTATTGCTGCTGTTGTTTATATAAGCTTAGGCAGGTAAAATTCAAATCCATTGCTCTCAGGGGAGGCTGGTGCCCATTGGGGCTGGCGGGGCTGAAGACAGGGATCCCAAACAGTAGGTGGAGCCAGAGCCAATGAGAGTCAGGAACAATTCATTCTAGTTTTGTTCCCATTCTCCTCCTCCTCCTCCTCCCCGCAGAGTTCTACAAGGGGTAACACCGAGACTGAGGAGGAAGAGGAAGATGACTGGCAGTGCCACTCCCTGGACTGGTTTTAAGTAGGAAGGAAAGCAGGTGGGGTCAGAGGAATCAAGACTGAGGTTGGTGGAGCATGGCCCCATTCCCTCTAATGCACCAGCCTCCACTGATTGCTCAAACCTTCCCCTTCCCTTTCTTAGTGGGTCAGATTTGGCCCATAGCTGCCCAGGGGCTGACCCCCCCCATTGATTCTCTTCCTCCCTGCCTGGCATGGGAATGGAGTGGGCTGCTTGCACAGCTTCCGTGCTTGGAAATGTAGCAGGCTGGGGGCTCACAGCTGGGCAAGGGGTCAAGGCTGAGGCGGTGAGGCCATGGACGAGATGGGAATGGGCTGTGGGCCAGATCCGGCCTAGCGACCTGTGTTTCCCCAACCCTGTCCTGATCTACACAATCCGATTGTGCCTGGAAAACAGAAAAACTTCCAAACAGTTGACTCTACACTCACTAAGGCAGCCTTTCCCAACTAGTGGGCCACCAGATGTTGTTGGACCACAATTCCCATCTTTCCTGACCATTGGCAATGCTGGCTGAGGCTGATGGGAGTTGTGGTCCAACAACATCTGGTGGCCCACTAGTTGGGAAAGCCTGCACTAGGGAATAGGGAGGGACATGTTAATATCAGCTTATCTCCGATTCTCACTTTTCTAACCTTAGGTTAAATTTGCCACATTTCCACATCAGTTTGCTTTAAAAAGAAAGTTCTCACGAAAACGCATCAGCATTTTAGCGAGTGTTTCTCTTAACATGCACATTTTTGCAAGCAATCTCCACTAGTAAAATCCATCTGCATATCTACCTTCACTAATGAAAATTGTTATTTGTTGTTATGCACACTTTTCCCCAATATAAAATTTATTGTTGCTGTTGTTGAATAACTGTACAGCAAAATCCAGAGAAGTGCAAATTTCAAAGGGTAGCTGCATTTTGGTCCGCATATCGTTTTGGAAGGTGCAGGTTAGATAGGTTCACACTGCAATGGGAAAGGGAACTAATTTCCCTCCCATCTCACATGCCAGTCACCCCTTTGTTCAACTTCTCACCAAGGCAGAAAAGAGTGCACGCTGTCAAGCAACTGTCTTCTTGTTCCCTCTGCTCAAACCCAACCTCCTTTCCCCCACACCATCTCTCTCTCTTTCCTCTCCCTCCTCTTTGACAGTCCTGCACTTGGGGAATAATTAATCTAGCAGCCTGAAAGCACGGGGGCTGCTTTTATTTGCCAGATTAATATGAGGAGCTAATTAAGACAGAATGTGGCACTCCCAAACTGCAAAGAGGGAAGCGCAGCGGGAGTTAGAGTGGGGGTGCTAAACCAGCCACCCCTAGCAAAGGACCACAGAGAAATCACGCACACAGATGGGCCCGTCTTATATTTGTAGGGCCTTTGGGCAGCTCCCTCCGCATCCATCCCAAGCACTCCAGCTGATCGGCAAAGTCCCCCCCTCCACCTGTCTCTCCTGTTCTCTTGCTGCCCATTAAAGACACCGGAGTTAAGCTGGCAATGGGTGGGAAAAGGATCTATGCCCACCAGGCCTGGCAGTGGCTCAGAGGTTTTGGAGGTGCCATGACCCCAGACTGTTTGGGCCCACAAGTCCCTTTCAAATTGGATCTGGAAAAGTAAGGATTTCTCTCTTTGGCTCCCTGGCTTGGCTGGCTTCCCTGTTCCCTTGCCAGAAAGGACACATGGCTTCGACTGCCTCTTGCCCCTGGGACTGGAGAGCAGGAGGGAAGCACGCTCTGGCCTCATCTGTCAGCCGTCGGACTATGGCCACTGGAAGCTGCCTCTCCTCCCTCCCAGGAGGAACATCACAGCAAGTGGAAGGCCAGCCTGGCCCCATCCATCAGCCAGAGAAAGAGCAGCTGCATAAGAACGTCAGAAGAGCCCTCCTGGATCAGGCCAGTGGCTCCTCTGTTTCAGCATCCTGTTCTCACAGTGGCCAACCAGATGCATCTGGGAAATCCACAGGCGGATCTGAGCACAAGAGCACTCTCCTCTCCTGCAGTTTCTAGCAACTGGTATGCAGAAGTAGACTTCCTCTGACTGTGGAGATGCAGCATAGCCATCATGGCTAGTAGCCTTTGACAGCCTGATCCTCCATGAATTGGTCTAATCCTCTTTTAAAACTTTCCAAGTTGGTGGCCATTTCTACCTTGTCTGGGAATAAGTTCCATAGCTTAACTATGCGCTACGTGAGAAAGTATTTCTTTTATCTGTGCTGAATCTTCCAGCCAATCTTCAGCAGGGAGCTTGCTTCTTCATCCCCTGCCGGAATGAGCACTCAGCTCCAAGTGCCAGTAGCCCTGAGACTGGAGAGCAGAACAGAGGCACCCTCTGGCCCCATTCATCATCCAATGCTGCTGAGTTGTGTGTCTTCCCACAGGCATCTGCTTGGCCACCGTGAGAACAGGATGCTGGACTAGATGGGCCACTGGCTTGATCCAGCAACCAGGCTCTTCTTATGTCCTTATGTGTGTGCATGGCCACTGTAGTCTGTGGACAGGTAACCTCAAGACTGGATTACTGCAAGGCACTCAACATGCGGCTGCCCTTGTGCCTGGTCCACAAGCCCTAGCTAGTGCAGAATGTGATGGCTAGATTGCTGATGGAGGTAGATGGCTGACAGCATGCAATACCTCTGCTAAAATGTCTGTGTCGGCTGTCCGTATGCTACCGGGCCAAATTCAAGGCTGCTGTGTTAATATACAAAGCCCTCAGCAACCAGCACTAGTATGACACTTCTAACCCAGGCTTCCCCAACATGGGGTCCTTCAGATGTTGTTGGACTCCAATTCCCATCAGCCCCAGCCAACATGCTAAATAGCCAGGAATGATGGAAGTTGAAGTCCAACAATAATTGGAGGGCCCCAGATTTCCTGTTCCTGCCCCCAAAGCAGGGACATTGCCCTGTGACGTCCCGCTAGAAGTCCAATTAGCCCAGCATTGTCTTCAGCAAAGTTTAGTCAGATGGCTTTGTACTCAGAATTATCATTTTCCAAGTAACACTATATTCCTATGAACCTCCCTCCAAGATACTGTTGGACTTCAGTTCCCATCAGCCCCAGCCAGCGTGGTCAAGGCTCAGGGATTATGGGAGTTAGAGTCCAACAACATCTGGAGATAAAGATAGGTGAATCTGTCATTTTCAGTTTGTCTTAGTTTCTCATTTTTCCAGTCTTATGTTCAGTTCTCCACCTTTCCACATCTGTTTCCACACCGCATCATTAAAAAAAAAGTCCTCATGAAAATTCAGCAGAATTTTAGTGCAGATTTCTCCTAATGTACATATTTTTGTATGCAATTTCCCCCTAATATGCATATTTTTGTAAAGCAACATTCTCTAACATTTAATGCTGTTTTGTATATTATTTTCACTAATGTATTCATTTAAACACACACTTTACACTACCATGTGCATTTTTGTACACGTTATTTGGTTGGGAAACTGCACTGCAAAATTCAGAGAGGTGCGAATTTCAAAGGGTGGTTGTGTTTTGGTTTGCATATTTTTCCTGGAAAGTGCGAATTAGGTAAGTTTGCATTTAAATGTGAACTGAACCACATTTCTCCCTATCCCTATCTGGAGGGTGCCAGGTGGTGGTGGGGAGAGAGGATGCTTTCACAATTATACCACACTGGCTCTCCATGTAGATTCTACTTAGGGCTATTTTGATGGGCTATTATTATTTGGGGAGGAAACCCAAATCACCCTCCTTCCCCACTCTCAGCCATACACATGTTGCAGGAAGCTGGTAAAATGATAAAACTAAACTAAATAATGGGATTTTTCCTGGCCTCTTGCAGCATCACCAATCTGCCGCCCAAGGCAGCCCCAGCTCCGATTGTGGTGTCGCTATTTATCAATTTGTACAGTTAATTACTAACAATTATAGTCAAAAGCAAGCCATCATAAAAGAGGCCTGGCAATCAGGGAGCATCTCAGAGGTTGCAGCTCAGCCTGTCAGGGAAAGCTACAACGAGCCTGACAATATCAGGCTTCCTCTGCCACGGTTGCTATTGATATGTAGACCAGCGCCTCTATTTTCTCTTCCCAAACCGCACAGTTTACGCTCTAGTGGCTGTATTAGAAATACCCATCCATCTCCCAGGCACCATCCTCCTTCTCCCACTTCTCTGGCATCAGGCGTTTCTGTTGCCAGGCAACCACAGTGCAGCCAGGCTTTCCTTGTCACTGTTCTATCGTGCCCGCTCAGTTTCAGCAGACGTTTGCTCAGACCGTGGCTCACTACTCCTGGCAGTCTTCGCTCCACCCCGTCTGGAGGACACAGGCAGGCAGGATGTGGCCTGTGTCAAAGCCTCCTCCTGACACAAGTTTCAGCAGCAGCAGCAAGCCAGCAGCCAATTGGATCACCAGAAAAGCTCACAGCAGATCACAAAGCTGCTGTGCTACCCTGTCATAGTGAGATGTACAAAACTAAAGGCAGGCTCTTACCAAGTATCTGAATGGATGTCACAGCAAGAGATTTGGAATTCAAAGGCCAAGAGTGCTTCCAGATTGTTGCTAGGGATGGGGGATAAATTCTATTCGGTTCACATTTAAAGGTGAACCTACTTAGTTTGCACATTCCAAAACAACATATGAATTGAAACACAGCCCCCCTTTGAAATTCACACTTCTCCAAATTTTGCAAGGCAATTCTCCAGCCAAGTAATATGCCCAAAAATGCATATATACTAGAGCAAAATGTGCAGATCCCTGCAGTTTCCCCAAATCATTCATTCATCATTGGTGATCACTTGTGGCCGAATAAGATTGTCTTCCAGGGTAAGGTCTTTAACAGTGGGTCCGTAAGTGACTGTGGAGGCCAATTCTGGATCCACGCAGCCTCCCACAGTGAGGACATAGGTTTCCAGATGGAAGATGGTCACAATGAGGATTTGTTTGATGTGCCTTCCGCTTAGCTCGTTTGTCCCGTTCGCCCTGTATTCGTGCTTCTTCAAAGTCCATAGCACCTTTGTTAATAATTTGGAGAGTTTCCCCAAATGCAGGAAAGACAACTGCATAATCAGTGAAAACGAGATATAAAATTGCTTTGAAACAATGTGCATATTAGGCAAAACTGCGTATAAAATATGTGTGGTTTCTTAGATTTCAGCTTTACAGCAATGAGGACTAGAAACTTGTTCCTTTCTTCTTTCTTTCTTTTTATATGAAAGCTAAGATCCTCAGGCTGTGGAATACAGCTGTGCTGATTTCCCTAGAAAATAGGAATGGCAGCATCGGGGCAGCCTGTGGGGGTGGGGAAATTGCTAGCAGAGGCTGACAGGTTTCCTCCTTCAGCATAAGATACCAATGCAATTGAGCAAATGTCCCACTTTGCATAAACCTGAACTAAGCCCTGGCAATGAAAACTGGTCTCAGGCTCAGAAAATATTTACCCGGCAGTTGGTATGATATAGATGCCCTGATACACATCTGGGTAGCTGGCTAAATTATCAGCAGAGTGCAGCAGCGCCCAGTGCCAGCTACATATGAGATGGCAAACTGATGAGAGGGTTATCTGTAAAACTGGCACAATCCATTGCCCATTCAAAATGTCACGCTTAAATTACAAGCTGCGAACGCTTGTGCAGGCAAGAAAGGTGGGCTTTAACCTGCGATGCGTAGGAGTGTGCTGGGAGAGTGACCAAAGAGATGGGCATCTCTAAGGGCATTTTGCAATCAAGGTTTAAACGAGGGCTGAACCAAAACTAATTTCCATATTCACATACATGCACACACATACACACTGGGGATAAGCAGTTCTAGAAAACACTTTTTTTGTCTTTCTTTGCTCATTTGTTTAAATTACAAGCCCACTCTCAAAATTGCCTTCAAGGGTTGACACAGAGAAAGAAGGCCCACTGAGGAGGACTAGATCTAATGGCTTTAACCTACAAGAGGACAGATTTCAGCTGAACATTAGAACGTCTTGATGGTGAGAGCAGTTGAACAATGGAACCCATGACCTAGACTAGTATAGTGGTGGTGGTCTCTCCCTGGCTGGAAATCTTTAGGCAAAGGTTGGGCAGGCATGTTCTAGCTCTGGGTGTCCTGCATGGTGCAGGGGGTTGGATTAGCTGGCCTACAAGGCCCTTGAACTATATCATTCTACAGGGTCATCATGCAGGCAAACATGATTGGTTACAATTTTTTTTTTGTAACGATGGAGATGCCACGCTGCTAGCTACAGGACCCCTGATTGGATGGGATTGCCTATGGTAAGTATCCTACTAAATTCTACTTAAACTCATTGAGATTGATGGCCTACTTATTCATGCTGATTAATTTTAATTGGTCTACTCTAAACAGGAGTAATATTGGTTACAATGTGACTAATTCAGGAAGCTGGATGGTCTTCAGAGGTAAGCTATCTCTGAACATAAAAGCTTCCCAGAAACTTGGAAGTGGTACTGTAGAGCTGTCATCACCAGTGCTACACATGCTTACTTTGTGTGTCCTTTCACAGTCTCAGATTAAATAGATTTTAGGGTTTTGTAGCTGTCCAAGCTGTACCCTCAAAAAGCGAAAACAAGCCCCTAGCAGTGTAACTGAGACTGCTGCAAATTAGGACATAAGACATTAAGACATATATTTATTTATTTATTACATTTATATCCCGCCTTTCTTTTTAATGAAACCCAAGGTGGCTTACATATGGTTCCCAGGCGGTCTCCCATCCAGGCACTAACCAGACCTGACTCAGCAGGGAGCTGGCCTTATGTGCCTAGACCAGTGGTTCTCAAACTTTTTTGGTTCACGGCGCACTGTAAAACATAAAAATTTTCTGGCACACTTCGTGTACAAAATTAAAAAAATATATATTTTAAACTATGAATAAAAATAACAAACTATAGAAAACTATTACTTACCCCATACAAATGGGTTTCTTCTCATTTTTAAAATATACTTTCATAATATTTGAGGCACACCTAGCCACCTCTTAGGGCGCACCAGTGTGCCTGGGTGCACCGTTTGAGAATCACTGGCCTAGACCGTAGCCTGGGACCTGACTGTCATAGTTGGCCAGTAAGAAACGCCCCAAATGAGTAACGCTTCCCCCACTGCATGGCAAACTTTTAAAACTGTTTTGAACTCCCCCCCCAAAAAAAGTTCTGGGTAGTGTTTTTTAGTATGCCTATATCAGCGGCCCTTTAAAAATAATATTTATGTATATTTTATTTATTTATTTTTCATCCCACCTTTCCTCCAAGGAGCTCAAGGTGGTGTACAAACATGATTCACTGGTGTAAAAAAAACAACTTTTAAAAGGAAGGGTGTTTTTTTTTTTGTTAGGAATGAAATTGTCTGGACCATAAACTACTTGTAATCTGGTCCAGCCAATTTTACGACACCACCACTGAGTCACATAGGACTTATGGCAGTGACTTTCATCCAGTATTCTGGAGAGCCTGAGGGAAGCTCATCAGAGATTCCAGAGTGCTCAGTCATGATGGACAACTTTCCCTGAAAGAGAGCTTGCCAACCACTACGACAGGCGGGTTGCCGGGTGGGGAGAGCACTACCCTAGCTTCCTGGCAGGTGGGTTGCTGTTGCTCACTGAGAGGAACACGGCAGCAAGGACATCAGAGTGGTGAAGGAATGTCAGATTGGCTCTGCTGATGTGCTCGCACTGCGCTGATTTCCCCACACTGTCTCACCCCAATCTTCCTCACTGTAGCAACAGTGACTCATCTGCTGGGAGGCCAGCATCATGACTACATTGCTGCTATGTGGACTGTGAATATGCCCTAGCACACACCCATCACACCTTGTAGGCCCACTGTTCAGGCTCAGCAGTTAAGGGTGGGAGAAAAATTAGATTAAGTTCGCATTTAAAGCCTAAACTATCACATCGGCACTTTTGGAAACAATAAGAAAACAGAAAAACAGCCATCCTTCGAAATCTGCACTTATCTGAAGTTTGTGACACTGTTCTCCAACCAAATAATGTTTACAAAAATCATATATTAGGGGTAGTATGCATAAAAATGAATACACATTATGCTCATTATAACACAGTTCACTCTACCATGAATTCGGATATACCACTGGTGTGACGATGTCTCTGAGTACAATACAGTATACAGTTTTTGTTATAACACAGAAGCCCTACAACACTGGTGCATCCTTTGTCCCCCAACCCCTGCATTATAACAAGCTTCCACTGCATTAGTGAAAATAATATTAAAAATGCATTATATTAGGAGAAATAGCTTGCAAAACTGTGCTCATTAGTCAAAACTGCATACTAAGATGTATTTATTAAGAGAGGTACGCACTAAAATGCTGATGAATTTTCATACGGATTTTGCAAATTGTTGCAGAACTGAATTTAAGACTGGAAAATTTTTGGAAAGCGTGTCTTAGTTGAGTAACTTACAAATGTACATTTGCTCTATACTTTTCCCCTGATACCCTCATTGTAACTCAATTTGTTTGTATTAGTTGAGACTGGTTCTTATGTTTGTCTTGATGTTTATTATTAAAATTTATTTATTAAAAAAAAAAGACTGGAAAAATGAGAAACTGAGAGAACCAAGACTGACAGATCCTTCCATCATTAGCAGTGGTCTGCTACCTGAAAAGTGGACCTACAGGGTATGTTGGGTCTGTGCTAGGGCATGTTCACAGTTCACATAGAGCAGGGATAGGAAACCTCAGCCTAGGGACCAAATGAGGCCCTCCAGGCCTCTCTATCTGTTGCCTTGGGCAGCACAAGGGGAACGGTTCCTGGAGATGGGGTGGTACATTAAATGGTATGCACAGTGTACTGTATTTAGGCAGAGTTCTGCGAATATTCATTTATTACATTTCTAAACAGCTAAATCTTGTTCCTATCCATTTACGTGAACTTGCACTTTGCATTTGTAAAATTTTTAATATTCATATTGTTATTATTCTGCTGATTTATTGGGTTTATTTTGTGTGGTTGGCTCATTTAATTGGAAATGTTGGTATTAAGTATTGATTTCTACGATGAGCTGTTTTTCGACTATTGATTGTTACTTTTGAATCCAGAAGTACTTGATTTGTTTTGTTGTTTTTGCACCATTGATAGGGGATTGTGATTTTGATATTATGTCGATAGGGGATAAATTCACTTAAATGTTATTTGAGTGTTTGGACGCTTTGTCGTTGTGATGGTGGTCAGCTGTTTTGAGCTCAGATTTGTTACTGGGAATGTGGCTTACACTTATTTAATCTAATGAACTTTCTTAAAAATAAACAGCTGATATAGTATGAAAGAGCAATCGTAGGCCCCATCTGTACTATATACTTAAAGCAGTATCATACCACTTTAAACAGTCATGGCTTCCTCCAAAGAATCCTGGGAACTGTAGTTTGTAAAGGGCATCAAGAGTCAGTAGGAAACCCCTTACTTCCTCTCACAGAGCTACAATTCCCAGAGTGGTTTACCATAAATCCCTGTTCCCAGGAAACTCTGGGAATCATGGTTCTGTGAGGGGAACAGGGCTCCCCTAACAACCTTCAGCACCCTTTACTAACTACAGTTCCCAGAATTCTTTGGGGGAAGCCATGACCATCTCAAGTGGTATGATGCTGTTTTAAATGTATGGTGCAGATGTGGCCTTATACTGTACTTAAGATGATGGCTGAGGAACCATAGTGGGGATAGCCTGTGGGATGGATATGGGACTCTAGGTCTCTCTAACCAGCACCTTGGACAGCTCCTTGAAAGTTCAGACTAAAATCCGGAGTGGATTCCACTGCCCCACTGACATTGAGCCACCAGCTGCTGCTGTTTCCTCAACAGGTTTTGCCTGGCAGGAGCATGTCCGTGAACTGTGACAATGTCTCTTGCTTAGCTGAGTGGAGGTGTGTGTGTGTGTGTGTTTGTAGAAATCTCTGGCTTCTGTGTGACTGGAATGTAGCCTACTGTACAAAGACTCGCATCTTTTGTCCCACCCACTTTTGCCTCCGACCCCACCCGCCACTAGGAATGGGGGTGGGGAATTCAGTTCAGTTTACATTTTAATGTGGATGTATCTGATTTGTACTTGCTGAAACAATATGCAAACTGAAACGTAGGTATCCTTCGATTCTCTGAATTTTGCAACGCAGTTCTCCAACTGGAAATATATGCCCCCAAATGCCTAGATGAATGTATTAGTGACAATGACATACAAAAACGCATTACAGTAGGGGGAGGTTTCTTGCAAAAATGTGTATATTAGGGGAAAGTGCACACAAAAATGTATACGATAGGAAAAACGCACACTAAAATGGAATTTTCATGAACATATCCTTCTGCTGTGAGTTATGCTAGTGGAATACTTGGTTGGTTGAGCTCTTCTGCTGACTAAAATGGGGCAAAGTTGTGGGCAGAATGGGGTGGGGAAAGGGGAAGAGCATATTTGCATATCCTATATCCCTTCAGTCCACGACCACATCCCTGTCAACAGTGTAACTTAACACCAGAACACCAGCTGGTGCAGATTAGCTACCCACACCATACCCCCTCTCTACAGGCCACATTCCTCACCAGTGCATTCTCCTAGAGTGTTTTTGCCTGGCTAGAATGTGTTATTGAGATCTGATCATGCTTCTTGCATTCCCTGGATTGATGATAGAGAGGGGGGTGTAGAAACTAGCCTACATGAGAACAGGCCTTCTCAATGGTGGCCCCCCACTTATGGAATGCTCTCCCCAGAGAGGCACGCTTGAAGCCATCATTATCTATCTGGCAAAAACATTCATCTTCTCCAGGTATTTGGCTTTTAGTGTTTTGGAGGGTTTTTGGAGGGCTTTTGACATTGTAGCCTCTTTTAGGGGGTGGGTTGCTCCCCCATCTTATCCATGTATTGTGTTTTTAAAAGTCTTTTTATTTGGGTTAAGGTTTATATTGGCTTTAATATTTTTATTGTATGTCATTTTGGGCTCATTTTTATGAAGAAGAGTGACTAATAAATTTAATAAATAAAATAAATAATAAATAAATAGTGTGTGTGTGTGTGTGTGTTATGTGCCTTCAAGTCGATTACGACTTATGGTGACCCTATGAATCAGCGACCTCCAAGAGCATCTGTCATGAACCACCCTGTTCAGATCTTGTAAGTTTAGGTCTGTGGTTTCCTTTATGGAATCATATAACATCTCACAACCAAGGATTGCTTGGCTGAGCTCCTCTCACCTCCCATAGTGTGTTCCTAACGGCATTGTTTTCTCCCCCTAGTCTGATTTCCTCTGGGGTGGAGTGTTCCTACAGCTCTCAGCAGGGATGTTGCTACAGGTAGATTTGCCTTTAAATATAAAGTGAATCAAATTTCTCCCCCATCCCTACTGCTGGGCCCAGTCAGACCTTGTGGGCTGCAGGTTCCCCATTCCAGGTTTATCTATTTATTGCATTTGTATACCACCCCATAGCCGAAGCTCTCTGGGTGGTTTACAACAATTAAAAACATTAAAAACAAATATACAAATTTAAAAACACGTCTTTTAAAAAGCAATTTAAAAACACATGCTAAAGTGCCTAGGAGAAGAGGAAAGTCTTGACCTGGTGCCGAAAAGATAACAGTGTTGGTGGCAGGCGCATCTCATAAAAAAAAAATCATTCCATAATTTGGGGGCTACCACTGAGAAGGCCCTCTCCCTTGTTGCCAGACTCCCAGCTTCCCTCGGAGGAGGCACCCAGATGAGGGCTTTTGATCTTGAATGTAGTGTACAGGTGGTTTTGTGCCGGGAGAGGCGTTCTATCAGGTATTGTGGTCCCAAGCCATGTAAGGCTTTATAGGTTAAAACCAGCACCTTGAATCGAGCTCGGAAACATACAGGCAGCCAATGCAAGCAGGCCAGAATCGGTTTTATATGTTAGAACCGTCTGGATCCTGATACCAATCTGGCCGCTGCATTTTGCCCAAGCTGCAGCTTCCGAACCATCTTCAAAGGCAGCCCCACGTAGAGCGCATTGCAGTAATCTAACTTGGAGGTTACCAGACCATGGAGATCTGAAGCCAGGTTCTCCCTGTCCAGATGAGGGCGTAGCTGGGCCACCAACCAAAGTTGGTAAAAGGCACTCCGTGCCACCGAGGCTACCTGAGCCTCAAGTGACAGAGGTAGTTCTAGGAGAACCCCCAAACTATGAACCTGCTCCTTCAGGGGGAGTGCAACCCCATCCAGGACAGGTTGGACATCCACCATCCAGTCAGAAGAACAACCCACTAGCAGCATCTCAGTCTTGTCTGGATTGAGCCTCAGTTTATTAGCCCTCATCCAGTCCATTGTTGCTAGGCATTGGTTCAGCACATTGACAGCCTCACCTCAAGAAGATGAAAAGGAGAAATAGAGCTGCATGTCATCAGCATACTGATGGCTACGCACTCCAAAGCTCTGGATGACCGCTCCCAAAGGTTTCATGTAGATGTTGAACAGCATGGGGGACAAAACTGACCCCTGCAGAACCCCATACTGGAGAGTCCAGGGTGCAGAGAGCAGACACCTCCTGCCCTGGACTCCTTTAGAAGAAAGAGTGGGATAATAATAATGATGATGATGATGTCATCATGGAATTGGTTTATAAAACGATGCATGGTATGGAGAGAGGTAATTTTTTTGCAGTATTAAAAGGGGCTGGAGATTCAGGTCAGGCAAAGAAAGGACTTATTTTTACATAACTGATTGCAGCCACAAGATGTGGTGGTGATGATGGCTGCCTCTCTCCAAGGTTTCTGTCAGAGGGAGGTTTTTCCCAGTTCCGCTCCTCAACACCATTTTAGCTAGAGATGCACGAAAAGCATGTGCTGTGCCACCTGAGCCGTAGGGTCTCCCTGTGCATGTGTGGTTAAGCGGAGAACACATTAGTTGTCGTCCTGTGAACCTCGGAGTCCAGCCTTCCCAGCTCTGCCACAGAATGTGATCTCTCAGTCTCAGTTCCTCCTTGTCTAAAATGTGGACAACAGTGGTCTGCCTCCAGGAGTATTGTTGTGAAAGCTACATATGAAAGGGTCTGGTGCTATAAGCCAGGTGAGGAGAACCCTTGGCCCTCTGAATGCTGCTGAACTATAACTCCCATCATCCCTGGCCATTGGCCATGCTTGCTGGAGCTGATGCGAGTTGTACGCCCGACAACATCCAGAGAGCCAAAGGTTCCCCACATTGGCTATACGTTAACAAATGTACAATCAGGGATTTGTTTCCAATGACTTTCGACAGATTTCTTTCTATATCAGGGATGGAGGAAACTCTGGCCCTCCAGATGTTGTTCAGACTACAGTTCCCATCATCGCTGACCTTTGGCCATGCTGGCTGAGGCTGATGGGAGTTGGGAGTCCAACAACACTTGGAGGGACCACAGGTTCTCCCATCCCTGTGCTATAGCCTTTCAGATAATCTGATCTGGAGATATGCTTCCACCTGTATCATGAGGTATAGCAGTGGACTAAAGTTTTACACCCAACCAGTGGTTGGAATGAATTAGTTTGGTTAAATGAACTTCATCAAGGTGGTTCAAAAATCTCTGAACTACACCTAAAGGTAGCTCCCATTACTGCCAGGTGAACCAAACGTGAATGGAGTTAATTTTGCAGTCGAATTTTGAACACTCTGTAGTTCAAGTTCATTCTCTCACATGTGCTTTTTTTAAAAAGCTCTTGAGACTCTTTGGGCCTCTAAGTTTAAATATCATAATCGTTGGGAAAAATAAACAATTCACGTTCCATCATCTGTGTGTGTTTTGATGTTCTCTTAGTCTCCTTAAGCATATTTTATACTTCAGTGCTGCAGCTTGTAACATTCTGCATGCTGGGGGGAAAATGGCCAAGGATAATTTGGATGAACTTGAACTGAACTGTGAACTAAACTAGTCCATTTTGTAAAGTGTGGAACATGTGAACTGGAATTAGATCCTTTTCGGACATGTTGAACTTGAACTAGAACTGGTTCCTTTAAAAAAAAAAAACTTTCCAAGCTCTGCACCTAATAAATTTGTTTAATGGCGTGAGACTTGAAACTATGCCACCTAACTTTTATTGAAATGTGGTTTATACCCCCTGGGAATTTCTCTTCCTCTGTCATGGAGTTCCATATTTACACCAACAATGGATCTAGCACAGGGGATCTTAAGAAGGGGGCAAAGGTCAAGTTTTGAGAGAGAGAGAGAGAGAGAGAGAGAGAGGTTAGGTCCTTTTCAGACCTGGTTCCGTCACTGAAACCCTACTCTCTGTCTCTCTCCACAGCTGTAGCTTTTCTGCCTGAAAAGCTTTCCCACCACCACACCCCTGACATCTCAGCCACCCTGTTGTCGTTTCTAGCTGTGTGCAGTGTTATGCACGCACGGCACAGTCCAGATTGGAGGATGCAGATCAAAGCAAACTTACAAGGATGCTAAAGGCACAACGGCTCCCTTTCCTTAGCCTGGACCACATTACCGCCAACAGCAGCAGCGGTTAGTACAAACCAACAGCGCTCTTGATCTCATCTGGCGTGTGTGTGTCACAGCATCCTCCCTTTCTGGAGCGTGTGGCACACATGCACACACACACACACACACACAGAGCTCGACATCTCGCTGGCTTCTGCTCCTTACAGGAACAATACCCCTGGCCTAATCCCTTTTATTTCTCTCCTCCCCTCTCTTTTTGCATCCCAACCTCCCCCTCAACGTTGTGCCCTCTGCTACTCCTCTTCTCTGCATACTCCCTCACACCATGTCATCTTCTGGTCTCTTCTCCTTTGGCTGTTTTGCTCTGGCTACTGGAATAAGCAGCTGGCTGGCGTGAAAAACTTTGCAAAGGGGAGAGAGGGCTTTGCTGCCCACCCCCAACCATACAGTACAACCCTCCTCCAGTCAGGTAAGGGCAATGTCATTTTTTGTCATTATATATATATATATCTGCAAATGTTGCATTTTGAAGAGTCAAAAAGGATACCTGGGTACCAAAGCGGCAAGGACTTGTCCGACAGAACTGGTCAGCCAAGGAGGAAGGGCTGGCAAGATGGAACTGGGGATTTCAAGTGCCTGAATTGGACTGTGTTTGTGTAGATATATTAAGGAATCTGAAACAAACGATCAACAACAACGCAGCAGTTCAAACAGGGGAGAGAGAGAAAAAGGGTAATTCACTGGAATATCACTGGCAGATTTTGATCGAACTAGCCTGTCTTCCCAAATGGCATTTTGCTACTTTTGCCTTTGTTTTTAGTAAAATTGCTATCTTGGCAAACATGTAGTGAATTCCAAAGAGCCATCAACACTTCTCAGGGAGGAGAGGATCATCTTCTTTCTCCCCCCACCCCTTTTTATCTTTTTAAACAATGGAACATAAATGATGGCGATGATGCCCAGCAACACTTTTGCAGTGTTTGCTGTTGCTGTTTTCTGATGTTTGATATTTGGACATTTCACCCAGGCTGAAATGGGGAGGGCGGGAAAAAAATGGATTGACAACAGGGTGAGAAGCACTGATGATCGCTTGCAAGTATGGAATGGTGATGCTTTTGAGGACTGTGTTAATAACACCTGCATGGGAGCAGGGCTTGTGTGGCTGATTAGTCCGGGAAAAGATTTCTTCTTCCCTGTTCGCCTTTTGCATGCATGTTTTTGGGCTGTGCTTTCGTCTACTGGTTTTCTCATGCATGGCTGAGTCCCGCATTCTACTGAGCTAGCCTGGTACTCAAATAGAGGCACTCAGAAACATTTTCCATGAAGAAGGCATGGAAGGGTGCTCCTAACAGAAAATGATGGCAAAATATTCAATTTCTCACCAGGAGCAGCAAAGGGGCTGGCTGGCAGCTCTTGAGAGTATATATATATATATGTAGACTAGCAAATGTTACAACTAAGAGCAAAATTTAAATTGACAGTAATTTGTTTTATTTTATAAATTGCATTAAATGGCAACATCGTGAATGTGAAAGTTGGGACGCTTTAATTAATGGATATTTGCAAGGAGCTTAGGCAGCAGGTGATGGAGAAGGGCAAAAGGGAGATTATTATGCTAGTAAATCTTTTAATCTCATATTGTGAAGCTGTTCCATCTCTCTCCCTCTATTGTGATGAGGCAGAGCGTTGATTTTAAGTAAACACAACATGATATATCAGAAGAGCTAAGAGCAGCCTCTATCCTGGACGAAGAGGGCTGGGTGGGAAAACTTGCGTCATGTTCATAACCAAACCCAAGGTATCACTTAATAAATTGTGTCCAAGTGCTTCTAATGTAGAGATCCCATAGAGCTGATTTGCCCTAAGGATATAAGATTGCAGACTTCTGAACTTTGGGCTATCTGGCATGAATTTTCTCCCAATATTTCATTTAAGCTCCATACAGACGTCCCCTCTTCCTTCCACCTCAAACCTGGGTTTTTCTGGTGGAGGACAGTTAGGGTGGAAAAAAAGAAGCAGATATTTAACCCCAGTTAATTTGTTTGCATAGATTTTGTGGCTGCTTTTCAGTCTGATTTTACTAAGTGCATTCATGTTTATGCAGTGGTGGCTGGTGGTTCCATGTCAGTGGAATCCACTTGGGGTTTTAGTCCGAACAACTCCTTCAAAGTTTGGGACTAAAACTCGGAGAGGATTCCACTGCCACACTGATGTGGAACCTCCAGTTATCACTGATATATGTGGGAATGGGATGAGGAAGAAGAATGGTTTTTGGAGATACCAGGAATAGGAGGAGGAGGAGTGGTGATGGTGCCTATATTATATCCCATAGCGTGAGATCCTCAGAGAAAAGCTTCTGACATTGTACAGGGTTTGAATATGGAGAAGAGAAACAAGGGCGTAACAGACCAGGAAGTCCTCCTGTGTCGACCAGGGATGGATGAGAAATTCAATTCTGTTTGCATTTCAAGCCTAATCTATCAAATTCGCACATTCTGAAATATGAGAATCAAAACACACCCATCCTTTGAAATTTGCACTTATCCAAATTTTGCAATATGGTTTGCCAGTCAAACCATATTTACAAAAAATGCGTAGGTAAGGGGAAAAGTCTGTTCATAAAAATGAATATATTATTGAAGATAACATACAAAAATGGCATTTTATGATGAGAAATGACTTGCAAAAAATATGTACATTAGTCAAAACTGCCTACAAAAATGTGTTTAGTAGGAGAAATTTGCACTAAAATACTAGAGAATTCTCATGAGGATATTTAAAAAAACAAAAATTGCAAATTGCTGCAGAAATGTGGAGAACTGAATTAAGAATGTAAAAATGAGAAACGGAGAGGACCGAAACTGACAGAAATTTCCATCCCTAGCGTGGACCCCTTTGAGGTTCAGAAGGGCTATGCAAAGGTGTTATTCGTTTCAAAAAAGAGAGCTTGCACAGGAGAATTTCAAAGTCTGCAAAACATAACCTTTAAATACAAACCCACAGTTATCCTCCGAAGGTGTGCCATTTGCTTTACTCATTTCCCTCTAGGTTTGTGTGTGTGTGTACAATTCCAAACCAGGGGCTGATGGGGTCGTTTTCCAAAAAGAGGGTTCACACTTTACAAAGCTGTGATCTCTGTCTATCTATCTGTCCCCAAGAACAGAGACTTATCTTTTCATTTATATTTTAAACTATAAGAAGAACCACATCCCTGCATCGGTGGCCCTAATTGTCTAATGGAAGAGATGGCAGGCAAGCCCTTGAAAAGCCTGCTGAGCTATTTGTATAAGGTTTCTCCCAGAATGGGTGTGGGATGGAATCCCACACATGCATTGGGGTTGGCAGTTGACGCCTTTCCCCACTTTACAGCAGAAGTGGGGACCGCAGTTTACTCCCCACTATATGCAAACGCACACAGAGAGAGTTAATTTTCGCAGCTCTCTTTAGCCTCCTATGCTTCAGAATCGGCTTCCAACTGCTCAGAAATAAACATAGTAGCCAAAGAGTAAAACATCAGGATAGAGAAATCCCCTTGAGGGGTGGAGGGAGGGGGCCTGTCTTCTTCTGCTCTGGGGTGTTTCATCATCTGTCATCATCATCAAGCAACCCATCTCGAGGGAACTTCCAATGGATGGGAGAAAGTGCAAGCACCAGAAGACATGAAGGCGTGTGGAGTAAAAACGGTCAGGGGAAAGGGGTTGGTTTGGGAAGAAGCTCGCTGAGATGTAGCCCCCAGAGCTTGGGGTTCAGTTCTGCAACACAGGTAACAATTAGGGCTATCGGTGACTTAAAGAGGTGTTTTTTAAAAATTGATTTACAGTACAATCCTGTACATGTCTACTCAGAAGTAAGGCCCATTGAGTTCAATGGGGCTCGCTCCCAGATAAGTGGGTACAGGATTGCAGCCCAAAGACCTGATTTATCATCTGCTTTTCAATTTGGTTAATCAATTAGACCAGCCTTTCCCAACAAGTGGGCCACCAGATGTTGTTGGACCACAATTCCCATCTTTCCTGACCATTGGCAATGCTGGCTGAGGCTGATGGGAGTTGTGGCCCACTAGTTGGGGAAGGCTGAATTAGATTGATGTACATTACCAAACCCCTACACATAATTGCCTTTGGGAGATTTTTGAAGTTGTGTGAGAGTTAATAAACAAAAGCAGTCACTCTTGTTCAGAAGGCCATGTGAAATATATTTTTTAAATTCTCTACTACAAATACCAAAATAGTCTCAAAAACAGATGAGCCAACCAATTAAAATTGACCCCAACGGATGACTCAACTAAAGCTTTCATTGATTAGACCACTGATTAAAACTTGCAGCCCTGATAATAACTATACTGCACTTCTGAACATACACAGAGAATTTTTTTGCCTCACTGTTAAGTAATGGCAGCTATACTTACATGCATCCTGGATAGAGGCAGAACTTTCCAAGTAGGTACCACCTTGAACCCAGGGGCCTCACTTTTAATAAACCATAGACCATACAGGGCACCAGGCTGTCTACAATAGGCAATCATGATTATGATCTTCAATAAAATAATAAAAGCAATAATTATGATGATACTAATAATAATAATAATAACAGAAATATTTTTGTCTGGATTTGCTGGGGGTGGTGGTGGAATGAAGCCATGCTATTCTGCTGCTCTTCCACCTTGTTCCATATTCCCCAGACAACACAGGAGACGAAGGATAGAAGTATTTCATTTTAGAATGCTGTAACTGTGAAGTACAATTATTGTGATGGTCATAAAGCAAGATGGGCAGATTTGAAATGGGTCCAGTTGTATCTTTCTGTAGACTAACTGCATTGGTATGGTAAGTTAGCAATCTTCCTGATTGCAAAGGGATCTTACTAATCCCCTTGCTGTGGTTTGAGAACAGGCATCGACAAGTGATGGGGAGAGAAATTTGGTTTAGTTTGCATTTAAAGGTGAATCTATTTAATTCGCTCTTCCTGAAACTATGTGTGAACCAAAATGCAATGCCTCTATGTTGAAATTTGCACTTCTGTGAATGCATATGCTTGGTACAGTGCGCATAAAAATGCATAACATACAAAATTGCATTATATTAGGGGAAATTGTTTGCAAAAATGTGTATATTAGATAAACATGCATACAAAAAGGTGTATGTTATGAGAATTTCACACTAAAATGCTGATGAATTTTCATGAGTGATTTAAAAAAAAAGAATCTGCAAACTGATCTGGAAATGAGGAGAACTGAACATAAGATTGGAAAAATGAGAAACTGAGACAAACCGAAATGGGCAGATGGGCCCATCCTAGCCTGGCAGGCCTCGCCACTGCACAGGCATGCCATTCTTCCCCTTGCTACGGTTTGAGTACAGGCATCAAATGCCCATCCTGTTTCCTCCCAGCACTGTTCCTTTGGTCCCTGGCCACATAGCAGTTTTGCCTTTGTCTATGCGACAGTGATATGTGGGGTGTGTGGCGGATGACCCAGCCTCTTCCCGCCACAGTTTGCAAAGCTGGGCAAGGCTGTCATGAGCAACACCCTACTAAGGGTGGCTCCCTGGGATTGGGACTAAATAGCTAAACTCTGCACCTTTCGCTTGTTTTTTGTTCTTCTGCCTTACCTATGAAAGAGTGCGTGGGCTAAAAAAGATTACAGACTGGGTTTCAGTCCAGCAAAGGCCATTTGAGATATGTGTGTGCATATCTGGGTGAGATTGCGGTGGCAGAATTCCCATCAAGGAAGACGCACTGACTGGCGATGACGGCATGCCTTCAAAGGGGCTCACTGACCAGCTGATTCTGGCTAGACCTAGGCCCCATCTGCACTATACATTTCAAGCAGTATCATACCACTTTAAACAGTCATGGCTTCCCCCCAAGGAATCCTGGAAACGGTAGTTTGTTAAGAGTCCTGAGAGTTGCTAGGAAACCCCTCTTCTCAGAGTGGTTTAACAATCAATCCCTCTTCCCAGGGAAGCTTAGCTCTGTGAGGGGAATAGGGACCCACTGCTCAGCATCCTTAACAAACGACAATTCCCAGGATTCTTTGGGAGACGCTATGAGTGTTAAAGGGGTATAATACTGCTTTAAATGCATAGCGCGGATGGGGCTGTAGTTATGTTGCTACCTTTCTGCATCCTGACCCATGGGCCGCCTTCCCCTTTGCAGGGCTTGGTGCAACAGCCTACAGAAGCAGACTTTGTAAAGAGCACCCTGGGACAGGGGCAGGGATGATGGTTCTTGCTGGTCAATGTGAATGCACCAATCAGCTGGAGATGGAGGAAAAGGTCCCGAAAGATGGAGACTCCTGAGGCTCTGCAGCTGGCCAAGGGTGGGAAGCAGCACAGAGCAGGGTGGGTAAGACTGCTGACGCTGAGACCATCAGCTGCTAAATTCGCCAGTCAGGTGGCACTCAGATGTGATGGCTCTCTAAGAGAGGTTGTTTGACAGGCTGCAATCATAGCAGTGGTGTTCTGGTTGGATCATTATTTGTTTACCCTAGTGGGGAAGGCAGCAGGGACATGAAACCAAGGTAAGTGGGCCTGATACACTGTGGGCAAGCAGGCTGCATGGAATTTTAACAAATCAAGTCTCTAGTCCTCATGGGAGTGTGTATGGTCCATGGCATTGGATGTACATCTGGCTCTAGAAATAGTGCTCACGCCATCACTACCCAAGCATTAAAGAGGATGTCTCGCTACTTAGGGCTGGCCACCTGTGGAAGAATAGGCAGCTGATTAATTATCTGCCTTTTAGCCAACTTTTTGTTTAATTGATTGATTTAAATGTAAAAATATTTGCATATTAGGAAACCCTCATTATAGGTACCATCCTCTTTTTTTTAGATATTAAAATGCTGGCTATCCAGGGCAGAAGAACTAGGACAGGCAAAAGGAAATTCCTTCTTCACACAAATACATAGTTGAACTATGGAACTCACTGCCACAAGATGTGGCAAGGGCCACTAGCTTACATGACTTTCAAAGGGAATTAGACAAATTCACAAAAGGGAGGTCAAACAGCAGCTGTTATGCATGAGAGCTATAGGCAGGGATGGACAATTCTTTCTTTTTTTTTATCAAGGTCTGCTTTCTCTCAGGGATAATCTGTCAGGGGTTGCAATTATGGGTGGGGCTGAAGCCAGTACTGGATTAGGATAGAGCCAGCAGCGGAAGGGACCACCCCTTCTCTCTCTCTCCCTCTTTCTCTCTTCCTCCATGCCCAGCAGGTTGTTGGGGGAAGGAACAGATCTCCCTTAACAGACATCAGAACTAGCAGAAGGCTTTTGAAAAGAGGCAGATTGCTTACCTCTGCTATAACAAACCTCCATTTTCAGAGGCAGTATACCTCTGAATATCAGTTGCTTGGGAAACAGTGGTGGCAGAGAGCTCTTCCTTTCACGCACTACTTATAGGCTTCCCGGCAGCATCTGTCTGGTCACTTTTGGCAACAAGGTACTGGACCAGATGGGCCTTCAATCTGATCCAGCCGGGCTTTTCTTACACCTTTTTAAAAGTTTCATCTTCAAGACTGTCTTTTCCCCCACTCCTTCATGCGGACCTTTAACTTGCATCCCCACCAACTAAAATGGGCTACTTCTACCAATCAACCAAGTAAAGCTTTCACTGGCTAAGCCACTCATTAGACCAGAGGTGGGGAACCTCAGGCCCGGGGGCCAAATACCCCTCTCCAGGCCTCTACATCTCTCCCTTGGGACTGTCTTCAGTCCACACCTCCTCCTTAGCCACACCCACTCTCCAACCACACTCCTCCCCAGGCCACACCCCTCATTGGCCCTCCCTTGCACACTCCTGGAGTGTTTTTGCCTGGCTGGAACGTGTCCTTGAACTCTGATCATGCCTCAGACTTGCCTGGATGGAGGACAGAGAGAGGGGTGTGTGTGTGTAGAAACTAGCCTACTGTACAAAGGTGAAATTTGCATCTGTTGCTCTGCCCACTTTTGCCTCTGGCCCCACCCACCAATGGGATGTGCCCAGAAGGGAATTTGCCATCCCTGTAATAGAAGCTTGTGAGGCCCACTGTTGGCTGGAATCCCATGTCCACTCTGCTGATAGAACAAAAGTCCACTCCCTGTTTTCTCACTCACCCACATACATACACACTTTGCAGGGATTTTGCTGCTTGCCCACACCCTCATGTCCAGTAAACTGCAAGGGCAGGACTGTGGCATGTTCTACTCTCCGCCTCTTGTGGCAAGGCCTGAAGTGGTATAGGAACGTAGGAGGCAGCCTTATACCGAGTCAGACCATTTGACCATCTAGCTCCATGTTGTCTGCACTGACTGGCAGCAGCTCTGCAGGGTTTCAAGCAGGCTTCTCTCCCAGCCCTACCTCGAGATGCTGGGGATTGAACCTGGGACCTTCTGCATGCAAAGCAGATGTTCTAACCACTAAGCTACGTCTGATTCCCTTTGCCTCCTGCCATGACAATGTGGCCACCCTCCCTTTGCATGGTGCTCCTAAGAAGGTCAGGGAGAACAGTCCTGTTTTGCGTGTTCCACTTTCTTGGGACAAAGGAGGGTGCTCCCACACCGCAAATACAAGACCGGGCCCCATCTTGCTGCTTGCTGTTTGTCTGGGCTGCCTGTGTCAGGAACTGAACAGCAAGGCCACCAAAAGGTCAGGCGCACACACACGTGTATGCGCGTACATGCAGGGGTTGGATGCCTGCTCTACAGATCCACCATCCCTGCTGAGTCCGTCCCGCAGGCTCCCGGCAGAGCGCAAGGCTTCTGACACTGTCATCTCTAATCACCTTCTTGGACTCTGGGAGATGGACTCTGCCACCCGCGGGTGAAGGGGGCCCTGGCAAGCTGTCATGCCGGTACCAGGCGGGTCCTTTCCTTGCTTCCGACAGAAAGGCAGCACATCCAGAACAGCCAGCTCAGGAAGCCAACAGCCTTTCTGAATCAAATGGGAAGAGTCATGCACCTGGATCAGTGCCTTTTTTCTTCTTGTTGCCTTTTAGGGTGGAAGTGGGGGGAGGAACGAATGTAGGTATGTTGATGTTTATGACGCTGAGGCTGCTGGGCTGTAACTAGGAATGGGGGAGGAATTCAATTCAGTTCACATTTCAAGCAGAATCTATCAAACGTGCACTTTCTGAAACAGTATGAGAACCGAAACGCAGCCGCCCTTTGAAATACGCACTGATCCGAATTTTGCGATGCCGTTCGTCAACCAAACAACATTTACAAAAATGCATATGTTCAGAGAAAGTGTGCATAAAAATTAATATACAAGTGTAAATAACATACAAAAATGCATTATATGATGAGAAATTGCTCGCAAAAACGTGTGATTTATCAAAACTGCCTACAAGACGTGTTTATTAGGAGAAATTCACACTAAAATGCTGGAGAATGTCATGAGGGTTTTTTAAAAAAATCACAAACTGCTGCAGAAACGTGGAGGACTGGATTTAAGATCGGCAAAATGAGAATCTGACAGCTCCTTCCATCCTTAGCTGTAATGCACCACACTCTGGTCTTGTTCAGGAAGGGGGCCTGGTTATGATGTTGCTGGCAAACTGGTGCTTTAAATTTGAAAGGCGTTTCGTATTTAAGAAACCTTGCATTGGAACCTAAGAGGAGTTTTGATCAGTGGAGCCTGGTCCACTAAAGCGAATGGAGCACTGCCCCACCAACCTCAGCCAACACCCACCTGCCTGCCTTCTTACTTTCAACCAGACCAGGGAGTGGCCTTGCCTGTCGGCTTCCTCCTCCTCAATCTCCGTGTTGCCCTTGTAGAATTCAGCTGGGAGCAGCAGGATGGGGACAAAACTAGAATTAATTAGCTCTGCTTGTCATTGGTTCTGGCTCTGCCTGTCGTTGGCTCTCGCTCCACCTACTCTTGGCCTCCCTGCCTGCCGCCCCACCAGTCCCAATGGGCACCAGCCACCCCTTGTCTTGATGGATCAGCCCAAAGGTCCATGTAAGCTTCAGGTTTTGAAGGGGCCAGGGGCAAGGACACCCTCCATGGGTGACTCTGCCTCCAGAATGAGGGCGGCTTTTCAGTCTGAGGGCTGTGTTCCCTTCTGGGCCAGTGGGAGTGGTAGGCAGAGCAAGCGATGAAAGTGGGCAGAGCAACAAATGTAAATTTTACCTTCTGTAGATGCACCCCTTTCTATCCTCCAGCAACAGGCATTATCAGAGTTCAAGAATACATTCTAGCCAGGCAAAAACACCCAGGGAGAGTACCAAGCAGGGCCAGTAGAGGGTGTGGCTGGGGAGAAAGCATGGCCTAGGAAGGGTCCTGCGGGCCAGGTGGAGAGGCCTGGGGAGCTGCATTTGACCTCCACGCCTGAGGTTCCCTATCCCTAGATTAGACCATCTATTCCGCCATCTTGCTTCCCACAGCAACCAAGCAGGTGCCCCCAGTAAGCCCACAACCAGGGCAGGAAGGCAAGAGCCCCCTAGCAGCCGATAATCAGCTGCCTTTGCAGTTCCATACAGTGACCACAGTTAGCAGCCAATGACAGACCATCTCCTCCTCTGTAAATTTGTCTGATTCCCTTTGAAAGCCATCCATGGCCTCCGTCATCACCGTATCTTGTGGCAGTGAGTTCCAGAAAGCTGGTAATTATGCACAGTGTGTGAAGAAGGGCGTTTTGGAACAAGGGCCCTCCGTCCCTCCTGACCCTCTGGAGGAAGAAGCACCAATGTTAAGAATGTTGTTTGGGGGGGGGGGAGAATTCATTTTCTTTTTTCTCAGCAAAGAAGAACTGAATAAATTGCTGGAGGGGAATGAGGGCCCAGGACTAAAAATGTCAGAACGACCTTGCAGGATCAGGCCAAAAGCCCACTTATTCTAGCATCCTGTTTCCAACCGGGACAGCCAGACACCTCTAACAAGCTCATAAGCAGGACCTTTGGGGGATGGTCTTCCTCTGCTCACTGTTCCCCACAGCTGGTGTTTTGAGGCAGATTGCCTCTGTCCATGGAGGCTCCATTTTACAACCGTGGCTAACAAATATCTCTTTCTCTCTGTCTCCGTCTCCAGGGAGGCATCCTGACGCCATCACTATTTACTTTTAGGTACCAGGCAAAAACTTTTCTTTTTATCTGGGTTTTCGGCCCTTAATTTGGAGAAGTTTAGATGTCTGTGGGCTCTTTCAGTGGATGGGATGTATTACACATACATTTTGTATATGTATCAATGTGTTTTTAGGTTTTTATTTTGTTCTGATTTTATACTGGTTTTAAGCTTTGTACTATTTTGTAAGTCAGTTTGAGTCACTTTTTGTAAAAAAAAAAGTGACTAATAAATGCAGATGATGATGATGTTTTTTTTAAAAAAAACACCCTTTCCTTTTAATATACAAATGTCTATACTTCTATGTACCTAAGCATGTTGAAGCCACTGCCTTATTTTGGGGTCAGTCTGGTGTGGTGTAGTGGTTAGAGTGTTGGACTATGACCTGGGAGACCAGGTTCGAATCCCCACATAGCTATAAAGCTCACTGGGTGGCCTTGGGCCAGTCACTGCCTCTCAGTCTCAGAGGAAGGCAATGGTAAACCACCTCTGAATACCGCTTACCATGAAAACCCCATTCATAGGGTTGCCATAAGTCAGGATCGACTTGAAGGCAGTCCAGTTCCATTTTTTTTCCTGGCTTGCTTCCAAGCTGGTAGGTACTCAACAACCTGAATTAGCTGTTACAAAGAACAAGTTGGATCTGCAACAAAATGTTACAGTACATCTTCATATTCTATAATAATAATAATAATAAATTTAATTTCTTCGTCGCCTATCTGGCCAATGGCCACTCTAGGCGACTTACAAAATTGTTAAAATACAATTGATAAAATATTCTAAGCAGGGTGTCACTCCAGGAGGCCATTCCATCTCCCCTCCCAGTTTTCCAATTTTCTTTTCTAACTAACAGTCAATGTTCTGTGGCCACTGAACACACTTTGTCTTCATTGTGCTATTCTGCGTGTGAGGGGCACCCCCTAGGTTTTTAAAAGAACAACATTTGTGCTTCTGCAAACCTCAGGTTTCTCTAGCAAGCTACCTCCTTTTTTCTCAGTAGCCTACTTTTGATTGACACTGAACCACCTGGTAGAAGGACTGATGACGGTCCCTGGCTTTAAGTAGCATATCAGAGAGGAGGTTAAGTAGAATACTTCTCCCTGGCATGTTACATTTTGTATGTCACTGAGTATTTTAAAATGAGTAAAGCATTCATTTCCCCCCCTCTCCTCCACAGCCTAAAGTGTAGACTTTATGAGTTATAGCCAATGTTAATCCTACTCAGAGTAGATCCATTGAAATTAATAGACATGACTAGCTCAGATTCATTAACTTCAGTTAGAATGTTCATGAGGATTTTTTTTTTAATTAAGTTGCTGCAGAGATGTGGAGAACTGAATTTAAGATAAGAAAAGTAAGAAGCCAAGAGAATCAAAACTGACAGGTTCTTTCATCCCTAGACACAACCCAATGTTTTGGGGGGTTTTTTGGAGGGGGGCTCTCTTTAGATACCAATGCAAAGGTGGTGAACTATTTTTCAGCCAAGGGCCACATTCCCTTTTTGGCAACCTTCAGGGGCCACATGCTGGTAGCAGGTGGACCTGGAGGCAAAAGCAAGCCTGGTCAGAGGCAGAGCCATAAAAAGGAATTTTATCTTTGTACCGTATACTAGTTCCTACACACGCATTCACATGCCCTTCCTTATCTTCCATCTAGACGAGCAAGTAGTATAGTCCAGAAAAAGCTGTACCAAGGGATTCTACGGAATATACAAATTTGTCCCTAAGACTGGGATAATAGAAAGGCCTCGGGGTTGTATCCAATGAGCCAGCATGGTGTAGTGGTTAGAGTGTCAGACAGGGACCTAGGAGATCAGGATTCAAATTCTCACTCAGCCATAAAGCTCGCTGGGTGATCTTGGGGCCAGTCACCGTTTCTCAGCCTAATCTACCTCGCAGGATGTGAGAGAACCACGTTTGTACATCAGCCACCTTGAGCTCCTTGGAGGAAAGGTGGAATATAAAATGTAACCAAATAAAAATAAATCATTGTTATTCCTACTCGGAGGAAACTCTTTGAGATTAATGGACATGGCTAAAGTAGGTTCATTGGTTTCAGTGGGTCTACTCTGAGTAGAATGTAGTTGGATACAACCCTTGGGAATGAGTTCTATGCCCAAATAAACCTTTTTTTGGGGGTGAAGACAGCGTGGCAGGCACGTGTGCCTGCAGGCAATGGCACAAGCATGTTTACTTCTCCTTTCCTACTCCGCCTGAACCACCTGGGATTTGCGGCTGATGTAACGGTTGGGTAGGATGGCGTCAGCCCCTTTGCGCTGCTCAAGTCCCTCTCCTGCTGCTGTGTGGCACTGTATAATAAGCAGGTTGGGAGCTTGATTTCCCCAACCCCGAGCCAGCTCCTGGCTCTTGTGAGCCACCGAGGGTATTCATCCAGCAGCGAAAGTAGAAATGGGAATGTTTTGCCAATCCCAGCAAGAAAACCCACAAGGTCAATGGATTCAAACATCTTTGCTAAGGCTGCCATTTAGTTTATGCCAATAGTCTTTCATTGATTAATAGGCCAAGTTGTACAGCGGAGTCCATTGCAATGCTAACAATACAGGAAGGGCAGATGGGGGGGGGACATGTCAAATTTAAAAAAATAAGAGGTGCTGGAGGAGAAAAAGATAGTTGATGTCTGCCATGGAGTCATAGAAGTCAGGAATCACCCCATGAAATTGACTGACAGGATAGTTCAGGACAGGCAAAAATCTTTGGACATGGTCTGCGGACTAACTCAATAAATTCTACTCACTGATGGACAAAAATAAAGTACTTCTTCATTTAATGTGAAATGGACTTAATGGAACGTGCCAGTAGTGCAGTTCAGCAATTCTAGACTCTGGAGCTATTGGTCTTATGTCCCCCTCCCCCTTTAGATCCTAATACAGAGGTGGAGAATCTTTTTCAGCCCAGGGGCCATCTTCCCTTTTCAGCTTCCTTCTGGGGGCCGCATGATGGTGGTAGGTTGGGCCAGAGGCAGAAGTGGGCATGGTCATGGGGATAGCCAGAAACAGGGATTTTACAGTTGTACAATAGATTTGTTTCCTCATGCACATTCACACACCCTTCCATCCAGGCAACCAAGAAACATTCTCAGATATTAGGGACACATTCCAGCCAGGCAAAAAACACTCAAGGAGGATGAAGAGCAGGGCTGGAGAGAGGGTGTGGCCTGGCAAGAGGGTGTGTGGCCTGGTGAGAGTCTCGAGGGTCAGACAGAGAGGCTTGGAGGGCGGCATTTGAGCACCAGGCCTGAGGGTCCTCATCCCTGTGCTAATGTGTATTACTTCAAAATGCAGTGAGCCGGCAGACCTGTTGTGTTTGCCCCTCCCCGCACATTGTGGGGCCCTGGACCCCTGCCCCATAGTCCTGCCCTGACAGTGCTACTGGAGTGTGCCATGACAAAATGGAGGGGATGGTTATTGCTTTAGATGGCTTTTTAAGGAAATGATTTAGACAAATTCATGAATAATATATCTTTATCAAGGGGCATCAGGCCTGATAGTGAAATGGAACTTCCATGTTCAGCAGCAGTATACCTATTGATTGATTGATTGATTGCATTTGTATACCGCCCTATAGCCGAAGCTCTCTGGGTGGTTTACAACAATTAAAAACATTAAAAACAAATATACAAATTTAAAAACACATGCTAAAATGCCTGGGAGAAGAGGAAAGTCTTGACCTGGCGCCGAAAAGGTAACAGTGATGGCACCAGGCACACCTCGTCAGGGAGATCATTCCATAATTTGGGTGCCACCACTGAGAAAGCCCTCTCCCTTGTTGCCATCGTCCGAGCTTCCCTCGGAGTAGGCACTCGGAGGAGGGCCTTTGATGATGAGCATAGTGTATGGGTGGGTTCATGTCAGGAGAGGCCTTCCATCCATTCCATACTTATGAATGCCAGAGGCTGGGGACAACAGAGAAAGTGCCACATTGCTTACATATGTCCTGGTTTGGGGCTTCCAAGAGCCACCTGGATGGCCTCTGTTGGAAGCAGAACGTTGGGCTAGATGGACCTTTGATCTGATCCAGCAGAACAATTCTTAGTCAAAGAGGTCCAGCAGTCAGTGGTGCACCATCAGGACAGGGCTTTGGGGCAGGTGCCCAGGGCCCCCTAAAGTCCAAAGGGCTGATTATTATTTACATTTGAAATTAGTGATGTCATACACACAACCACCTAAAAAGCCCTCCTGCCTCACGGAAAGACCATTTAAATCCAGAGTCTTAGATTACTTAACTGCACCAGTGCTAGCAGCTGTTGCTTGCCGTCCTACTGGGAGCCTGTGGAACCCAGATTGTCGCAGTAGTGAGGGAAAGGCACTCTGCACATTCTCAGAAAGCTCACATGTGCACTATAGCCTGAACTTTCACGGGTAAATCACCTAATGCAGATAGGGAACAGTGAAGGTTTATTGCGTAGATACCCATAAATGCATTTGCTTCTGGGAGGTGGTGTGGAAATGCCATTAGGAACACAGGAAGCTGCCTCATGCCATCTAACTGTTTGCTCACCTAGCTCAGTATTGATCGGCAGCGGCTCTCCAGGGTCCCAGGCAGAGAAAGATACCTGATACCTTATCCTATTTAATTGGAGATGCCGGGGACTGAACCTGGGACCTTCTGCATGCCAAGCAGGAACTCCCCCACTGAGCTCCAATCTCTTCCTTGGAACATAGGAGGCTGCCTCATACCAGGTCAGGCTATTGCCATTTAGCCCAGTACTGCCTGCTCTGACTGGCAGCGCCTCTCCATGTTCTCAGGCAGAGAAAGACCTTTCCTATCTCTTGCTACCTGGTCCTTTGAGCTAGAGATGGAAACTGGGAGCTTCTGAATATGCAAAGCAGGTGCCTCTATCCACTGAGCTACGGGCCCCTCCCCACGTTCTATAAGGTGAGATTAAAGCACAGCTGAATCCACATCCCCAAATTTGAGATACTTAATGCGGCCAGTTTTGACCCTCCTCTCGCCAATGTGGGAAAAACTGCCTTGCGTACACCGTAACAAAGTCTGCTGACACTGAATGCAATTTGTGTCTAATAAATCAGACGGCGGGATTTGCAAGATCAAATAATCCTAATAACATTTGCATAATGTGCACACTTTGCATAAATTGTCGCGGCAAGCAGCAAGTGTGCGGAGCCTGCACTTTTGGACTGTGGAATTGTTGCTGTCATTATTATTTGGGTGGCCAGCAAGATAAGGGCTCTTGCCTGATATGTGTGCTCAAGGATATTGACCAAGGAGAAGAGACTCTGACACTCTGGAGCGAGAAACTATGTATCATAGCACAGACAAAACTGAAGTGGCAGAGATTGGGAGGGGGACAGACTTTGTGGGCTCCAGGTTTTGGGGAGCCCACCGAGAGGAAGGGGTGTACAGCCCCGTTCTTCCTTGTTTTGAAGCATGCTGGCTTGTGGGGAGAGGGCAACATCTTCATTCCATAGTGACTGTGCACACCCCACACATTTAAGGCACATTTAAAGCCAGGAATTGTAGTTTACCCCTTACAGAGCCACAATTCCCAGCACCTCTAATAAACTACAGTTCCCAGGATTCTCTGGGAGAAGTCAGGTGCTTTATATGTTTTAAATGTGTAGCGTGTACACAACCAGTATCTTGCACCCAAGAGAAACACTGGACTTGACGCAGCGCAATGCCAGTTCACAGAGGACACACTCCTGCAGCCTTCAGCACATGTTGTGTGGTGCCCGAAGCCTGATGCTGGGGGGTGCAGTCCCTCGCTCCTCCTTATTTTGAACTACGTTGGCTTAGGGGAAGGATTGCCATCTTCATTGCATAGCTTCTTGCGCTTTAGGGAGCACACACGCAAACCCCTGGGTGTGTTTGCCTTCTCCCTTGCCACTGTCACCGCTACTCAAGAAGGAGAAGGCAAAGGCATGTGGAAGATCTGCAGCTCCTTTCCTCCCTCTTCTCATTTATTTCAATCTGCTTTGTATTCGATTTTGCATCTTGGTGAAAGTTCTGAAATGGAAATGGACTGTCTTCAAGTCGATCCCGACTTATGGTGACCCCATGAATGGGGTTTTCATGGTAAGCAGTATTCAGAGGGGGTTTACCATTGCCTTCCTCTGAGGCTGAGAGGCAGTGACTGGCCCAAGGTCACCCAGTGAGCTTCATGGCTGTGTGGGGATTCGAACCCTGGTCTCCCAGGTCATAGTGCAACACTCTAACCACTACTGTGTGCTTTTAAGGGGTGCCCATGGAGATTTTTGCACTTGATTATTTTTGTGACATTGTGTTATACCGTTGTGTAATTTCTAGGGTATGCCACCTTGCAAAGGTTACTGTCCTGAAAGGCAGCTTATAAATCTTTTGATAGATAAGACAGATACACCCCCTCCCCACAAAAACTGCTTACATGCCCAGAGAAGTGTACAAGGGCAAGGAGGCAGCAGCTGGGCTGGCAGTGGGCTCCCTGTTGGGGGATGGGCCTCAGCAGTAGTGGCTGATCCATTAACCCCACCAACCTCAATCAGCCCAGCGGCACCACTAGCTGGAGTGCGGGGGGGGGCGGACCTCCGGTGCGCGCCCTCCTAAGGGCATGGACGAGGTGGTTGGGTGTGCGTGCACACTCGAGGCCAGCCACCCCATCCATGCCCCTGGGAGGACGCGCGCCGGAGGGGCACCCAGGCGGAGAAGGTCTGGGAACACCGGCGTGCCTCCCTCGCCCTGCTGACACTGCTCCAGGTCTCGCCCGCCTGCCCACCCACCTCCGAGGAGGAGTTGGAGCAGCCTTGCCGGGCAACGGCGTGGGGCGGGGCGGCTCTGGGTGTCACCCCCCTCATGGTGACACCTGGGTGCGGGCCGCACCCTCTGCACCCCAGTAGTGACGCCCCTGAATCTGCCTCAGCCAACCCCTGACCTGCCTGTTTTCTTACTTGCAACCAGTCCAGTGGATGGCATTGACTGTCCGCTTCCTCCTCCTTAGTGTCAGCATTGCTGCCCTTGTAGAACTCAGCAGGAAGGACAATATGGAAAACTAGAATCTGCCTGTGATTGGCTCTGCCTCCATCTATGATTGGCTCTGGCTCCACCCACTGTTGGGCTCTCTGCCGTCCGCCCCACCAGTCCCAATGGGCACCACCAGCCACCACTGGGGCTCGGTGGATACTCAACAATGCCAACCTGTGATGCTGGCTCTTGCTGGGGGTGTGGTTAGCCTGAGAAAGGTCAGGAAATCAGCAAGACTGGGGAAGCACCTCTGTCGAATTGATCTCTCCCTTCCCACCATGCACACACTTCTACCATCTATCCAACACAGCCTTTCTGTGCTATTAAAAAAAAGCAACACTTTTTTGTTGTTGTTGCAATTTTTGTGCAAGCTTCAAGGCTGTGCTGGTAGACAACATCCCTTCCTCATGTCCTGCATGGCAGGAAAGAGATTTGCTCTAGGGGCAGGTGATGGGGCAGCCATGCTGATGTGTAGAACCTGGAGAGGGGAGTCCAGCCTGGATTAATATTCCACCCAGAATTCCAGCATTGGCTTTGGGCAGAAAAAAGAGCAGTGATCCAGCAAGCAAGCACTCCTCTGTTTTGAATTGGACCTACACAGCAGAGAACTGGGCATATGTGCCATGATTCCTTGGCATGGAAAGGGGGGGGGAGAATATTCTGAATGATAATCTTAGCTTTCACTGTTTAAAGACTTTAAAAAAAAACACCCAAGTTTCTAGCCTGTGTGTGTGAGAGAGAGAGAGACAGACAGACAGACAGACAGACGGCAGACAGCACAGGGCAGCCAGCCAGTCAGATGGCTAGCCAGGGAGACGTGGTCTTGGTAGTCAATGTCCCTGGGGATAGCAAATGAGAGGCATATGTTCTGCCCCCCCTAAAGTGCCACTTGCGCTGCATGGTCTATGGTAGGGCCGGCCCTATCTGCATGTAAAGTGTGTGCTCAGCCGCTCAGCTGTGGTTGCCCCATCTGTTCCCAGTGTAGCAACTGGGCTCCTTCTTGCCGCTAGTAAACTCAGAATAATGCAAAATAGGGGCAGCTACAGAATACAGGAAGGCAGAGCTTGCACGATTTGGGTCAGTCACATGGTGAATCCTGCATGTCTTCAGTATGGAATCTGGGTGCAGAACTGTACAGAGCACAGTCACTCAGCACATAATTTGAACAAGAGTGTAACAACAGTGATACAGTAGGAGCCCTGGCAATGGTAACAGCAACAGGGGTATTATTAGCATCCTTGCCAGTACATCACTCAGATGGGGCTTCCCTGAAAGTGAAGGCCTGTCTGTAGCTATTAGCCATGACACTGCAGACTGAAACGTCCATGTTCAGGGATAGTCTACCTCCAATTGCCAGATGGCAAGACAAACCCCAAGGGAAGGCTGTTGCTACCATGTCCTGCTTGTGTGGATAACCCATTGGGGAATGTGGTTGGCTACTGTATTAATCAGGAGGCTGGACCAGATGGACCCTTGGTCTGATCCGGCAGGGCTCTTCTTACGTTCTGATGTGGGCACATGGGACATTGGGCCTCTGTCATTCCCTGTTCCTGTTTGAAAACTGGGTGAATACAGACAACCAATCACAGAGTGGTTGGCATTCAGCCAGCTTGGAGGCTGGGTTGTCTGTAGACAAGTGTTTTCAATGCTTGCGTCCCCAGATGCTGTTGAACTACAACTCCCCATCACCCCTGACCATTGGTTACGTTGGGTGGGGATGATGGGAGTTACAGTCCGACAACATCTTGGAATCCGGGGCTGGAGAACACTGGTCTACAGCAGCCTGCACCAACCTTTTGCCCTCCAGATAGTTTGAGGCTACAGCTCCCATCAGCCCCGGCTAGCACAGCCATACTGGTTGGGGCTGATGGGAGTTGTAGTCCAAACCATCCGGAGGGCACCAGGTTGGCGAAGGCTGGTCTACAGCATCAAGAAGACTCCTGCCACCCTTCGTCTACTTTTTATTGGGACCTCCTCCTTGCCACCTGGGCACACCAGGCAGCTCCCTTTGTGGACGCGTGGTCCACTTACTTACTGAAAGCTACGCTACCCACCCCCTGTCAACGGCTGCCTGTGTCCACCCAATAAATCTTTAAAGGCTTCCGCTCCCAGATCTGGCCCAGCGAGTCATTCCTAACAGCTATCACTGGCTTGCCCATCCGCTGCTGTGTTAACGGGGCCATTAAATATGATCAACTCTTCGTTCTCGTTCTCTTTCCCCCCCACCCCCACCCCCTCCCTCCCTCATGATCCGGAGAAGGAGATTTTTCATGCTTAACAACTGTAAAAGGAATCGCTGACTCTGTCTGGACTCAGACTTGGAATAATAAAAAGCAGACGCTCAGCAGGCTTCTTCTCCCGGCTGCTGTTGCTGCTTCTCAATTCTAACTCCCTCACATCAGACCTCCTCCTTTTTCTCCTCAACCCCACCCCCTCTCTCTTCCCCTGGCTGGCCTACACACCTTCTTTAGCAAAAGACACGCATGAAAAACCATGCATCATCCACTTTCTGCCCTGTTTCTTAGTCTGGAGGATGGAGGATCGTTGGCAACCTGCAGCGCCTCTAGTTAGGGCCCTCAGTGAGAGAATTATCCCGATGCTGCGGGACGAATCAGCTCATTTCAGTTTCTCTCTGTTTCTCATTTTCCCAATCTTACGCTCAGCTCTTCACATTTCCACAGCAGTTTGTGATTTTTTTTAACATTCTCATTAAAATTCTTCAGGATTTTTGTATGAATTTCTCCTACTATACGCATTTTTGTATGTAATTTTCCCTAATATAATGCATTTTTGTATGTTACTTTCACCAATATGTGCATTTACAAGCACATTTCACTCCAGGTGTGGGGAACCTTTGGGCCTTCCAAATGTTTTATTTATTGTTATTATTATTTGATTTATATCCCGCCTTCCTCCCAGTAGGAGCCCAGCAATATTCAAATGTTGCTGAATGACAACCCCCATCACTCCTGGCCATTGGCCATGCTTGCTGGGGCTGATGGGAGTTGTTGTTCAGCAACATCTGGAGGGCCAATATCTACATTTTAAAAGCATTATTTGGCTGGAGAACTGCATTGCATAATTTGGAGAAGTGCCGGTTTCCAAGGATGGCTGTCTTTCAGTTCTCATACTGTTTCAGAAAGTGCGAATTACATAAATGTGAACTGAATCAAATTTCTCCCCTGTGCCTAGTATGGGGGTGGGGAATCTTTTTCAGGCCAAAGCACATTCTGTTTGCAAACACCCTTCCAAGGGCCACATTACAGTTGTGGATTGGGGCTAAAGGAAAAAGTAGGTAGAGCAATCAATGCAGTGGAGGCTGGTTCATTAGAACAAGTGGAGTAGTGCCCCACCAACCTCAACTCTGACCTTTCTCAGCCCCCATCTGTCCTCATTTTTACTCACCGTCAGTTCAGGGGATGGCACTACCTATCAGTTTTCTCCTCCTTAGACTCAGTTGCCCCTTGTAGAACTCAGCAAGGAGGATGGGGACAAAACTAGAATGAGTTGGCTCTGCCTCTTATTGGCTTTGCCTTTGCCTATTATTTGGGCTGCCTGCATTCCGCCCCACCAGTCTTGATGAGCACCAACCACCACTGAATGGATGTTACTCTTATCCCTTATTGGCTCACATTCATGACATCACTAATGATGAGCAACATCAGTATTCTGTCCCATGCCCCTTTTAAAATGCCCACACTGGTATTGTTTTTTTTAAAATCTTCAAAACTGAAGAGGGCTTTCTAGAGATGCTAGCCACAGGAAGGAAGCACCACATTGGGGCCTCTCTGAGGAATAGAGCAGAAAGCAAAGGAAGAGAAGAGAAAGAATATACACTACTTTCAAAGTCACAGGAGTCTATAAAGCTAAACTTATTTGTTCCCTTATTTCCAGCCTTTTCACATTTGAATCTTAGTCAATCATGTTTTCAAACCATGAGAACGAGAAACTTTAAAAAAAATTATACTGGGATGATCAAGAATCCTGGGATTCATTTGTAACTGCTGCAGCTTGTCAACCTTCAAGTTAAGCTGCCTGACTGGAAACTTTCACTCCGTCACACATAGGGGAGGGGATTTGTTGGCTGGTGCCACCGGTTCAAAAGCATTCTGTACAGGCTGGTATCGATTCGAGTTCGTTCTTTGTCTACCAGCCGCTGCTTTTACCAATCCATTTTTCCCCTCACAAAAAATATTGATATTGATATTTTAAAAGGAAATATCAATATTTTGAAAGGAAATATCAACAAAATTATCGTTCTTAATATCTAAAATAGCCATGGGAAATTGCTACATAAAAATCTGATCTGCAGCTATAGAGAATAAGTGAATTAAAGGAGAATTCAGTACCAAATCTAAACTGGGTGGAATTCTAGCACATTCCTGATCACACATACATGAAGGCTGACTGTGGGTTGTATTCAGTGAAGTCCTACTCAGAGCAGACACACTGAAATTAAGTTAGTCACATCTATTAATTTCAATGGATTTACCCTGAGTAGGGCTAGCATTGAACCCCGCCCTGTGATTCCCCATTGTTGACTAGGGATGGAGGAGAAATTTGGTTTGGTTCACATTTTAATGGGATCCTACCCACCTAATTTGCACTTCCTGAAGCGACGAGTGAACCAACACACAGCTATCCTTCCAAATTCACACTTCTCCACTCTTCGATATGCAGTTGTCCAGTCAAAATATGTGTATAGAAATGGGTACATTAGGAGGAAGTGTGCATAAAAATGGCTTATATCCAATGTTAGTTCTATTCACAGTAGTCCCATTGAAATTAATGGAATGACGAACTTAGTTGACTACAATCCAACGTTGGGAAAATAACATACAAAAATCCATTATAAGGCAAAATTGCATACAAAAATGTGTACATTAGGAGAAATGCACACTAAAATGCTGACAAATGTTTGTAATAACTTTTTTTTTTAATAATCACACAACTGATGTGGAAATGTGGCAAACCCAATTTAAGATTAGAAAAATGAGAAACTGCGAACCAAAATCGGCCATCACATAGGAACATAGGAAATTGCCTTATACTAGGTCAGGCCATTGGTCCATCTAGTTCAGTATTGTTCACACTGACTGGCAGGGGCTCTCCAGGGTTTCAAGCGGGGAATATTCCTAGCTCTACCTGGAGATGCCAGGGATTGAACAGATTGGGACAGATGCTCTATCAGTGACCTATTGCCCTAAATATAAACTGTTGATGGTGGTGATAAGTAATTAACAGATTATCAAAGGCACCGTTTTTAAAAAACTATTTATTCTTGCGCTCCAGAACTGAGCCCTAGTTCTTCTGAGAACAATTTCTGGATTTTAACACGCAGAGATCCCTTCATATTAAATCTGGGTGTTGTGACCACTGCTAGACTGCCCCACAGGCCCTATTGCTGGTCCGGGTATAAGCTGCATAAATTAAGCAGTTTGCACAGGGAATGCCAGTTGCCCAATCTGGGAATTTTTAAGCACCAAACCTTAGAATCCCCCACCAAAGCCTGCTTTCTTGCAGCAAACCTCCATGTGATAACACCCTGGGAAAGAAGAATGTAGGCAATGGATTACCACCCTGTTGATTGCTTGCTCCTGTGTACAGATTGCATGTTTTGTGAGCTGCGTTACCTGCTTGCTTGGTTGGCCACAGGAGACGGCGGTTCACCATTAGTCCAACCCCCCACCCCAGCAGCTAATAGGGACCAGAAAATATAAGGAATGATCATCTTCACCCAGCAGAAAGTCTGACAGTTGCTCTCCAGGCAAAGGTTTGCAAATGCAAGACAAGATTTGTGGTTTTTCCAGAGGGCACTGTGATTTGAGTAAATCAATGGGGGGGGGAGTGAAGACAATGAAGAGAGGGCCCAGCTAAGATAGCAAAGGGCCCAGCAGTGACTGGATGGAGCAGGAAGCCTGAAGCACAGACTCCTGTTCTGTTTCTGTGCTGGAAAGAAGGAAGAAATGGCTACAAAAGCAGAGCAGGGAAGAAGGTCAGATCTATTTCCAGCACTGGAGAGACTGAAGAGTATTCAGGCCACTAAACCTGAGGCTGAAACACATTGGGCAGCTCCTTGAAAGTTCAGACTAAAATCTGGAACGGATTCCACTGCCCCACTGACATGGAGCCAGCTAACTCCAACTCAGAGTCATGTCCATTAACTTCAATGGATCTACTCTGAACAGGACTAGCATTGAATACCATGCGCTATATCTTTCTGGCCTGATGTCACACACACTTAAGAGCTCACAAGAGAGAACTCTGGCGATGGGAAACTCTGGGGAAAGGGCATTTTGTGCACAAAGGGAGCCATTTGCACAAAACAGGTGGGAAGTCGAGCTCACTACTAATGCTTCTCTGCTTAGAACTTTTAACAGGTGCCACACCTTGGGACTCCAGGAGCAAATCAAACTCCACTCTTACAGCTAGGGTGCCAGGACAGAACACCCCATATAGGTAAGGAAGGGAAGGGAGAACACATGCTGTAATGCAGGGGCGGGGAACTAAACTCGCATCATCCGTAGCCCTTGGCTCTGCTTGCTGGGGCTGATGGGAGTTGTCATCCAGCACCATCTGCAGGCCAGAGGTTCCCCTCGCCTCTGAAATGTGTAACTGTGGCAACTGACTCCCATATTTCTCCCCCCCCCCATCTTTGCCATATGTGAATTTGGAGTCTTGTCCAAACTGTATCGCTTCAACATGCTTCTGCCCCCCCCCCAACTGCAGGGATCATTGCCTTTCACAAAGAGGAGAGGCCGTCACTCTCCCAACATGTGGCAAACTCTCTGTTCACCCAAGGACAGGCACTCTACTCCAGCCATTGCAACTGCTGGCCAAGCAGGACATGAGTACTTTTTTGCCTTGCAAGATCACAGCCCAGATGCATGGAGTGGGACAAAGAGCCCTGCTGCACATGGGCACTCAGTGTTTTACTCCAACCCTCCAGGGGGAGTCACTGCAGTCTCCCCTTCTCTCCCCATGCTGGAGAGAGGAAACTGAGTCATGAGCACTGACTGAGCACTAGGGATGGAGAAGAAATGTGGCTCAGTTCACATGTAAAGGCAAACCTCCCTACTTTATTTATTTAATTTATTTATTATATTTATACCCCACCTTTCTTTCATCATAGAACCCAAGGTGGCATACATGCAGTTCCCAAGGGGTCTCCCATCCAGGCACTGACCAGACCTAGACCTGCTTAGCTTCAGCAAGGTGGCGGCCTCATGTGCCTTCAGACTATCGCCTGAATGTTCACAGTTTTGAAAACAATGCATGGAAAGAAACACAGCCCTCCAGCCAAGTAATGTGCATAAAAATGCATGAATTTGGTGAAAATAACATACAGAGCTGCATTATATTAGGGAACATTGCTTTGCAAAAATGTGAATGATAGGCAAAATTGTGTATAGTGCCTAGGAGAAATTTGCACTAAAATGCTGGTGAATTTTCATGAGGACTTTCACAAACTGATATGGAAATGTGGAGAACTTAGCTCACAATTGGAAAAATGAAAAACCAAAATGGACTGATCCACCCATCCCTACTGAGCAGTCAGGTGGCACCATTCCCTCTTCCCTGACTCCCTTATGAACACCACCTGTGCGTCCAGGTTCTGGGACTCTGGGTTCTAACTGCTGCATCACATTCATGGTACTCCCTCTCTCTCTCTCTCTCTCTCTCTCTGTGTGTGCCTCCTGTTGCTCTCCACAGGCCACTCTCCCACAGATACAGGATCCATCCCACATTCCATTCCATGCAGAACATGAGGGAGAAGCATCCTATCACCAACAACAATGATCAGTATCCTCCCAGCTGTTCTTCTGCAGACTTGACAACCTCCAAGCAGGTTCCTGAACCCTTGCAAACTCCGTGACAGACAGGTGAACAACAGGTGAAGGTGTTCCTAACATAAGGCAGGGGTGGGGAGCCTCAAGCCCTCCAGGCCTCTCTGTCTGGCCCTCAGAACTCTCCTGAGGTTGCTCTTCCTCCCCAGCCACACTGCCTGTTCCCAGGCCTACTTCATACCCGCCTTCAGAGTTTTGGCCTGGCTGGAATGGGTCCTTGGACTGTAATAATGCCTCTCAATTGCCTGGATGGAGGACAGTGTGTGTGTGTCAGCATGTGTAGAAAGAAGCCTACTGTGCAAAGGTAAAACTTACATTCATTGCTCTGCCTACTTTTGCCCATGGCCCCGCCCACCACTGGCATGTGGCCCCTGGAACATTGCCCAGAAGGGAATGCGGCCTTTGTGCTGAAGAAGGCTGCCCCACCCCTGCCAAAGGGGATACTGCATCTGCTATGCTGCTGTCAGTCGAGCTATTGTCCGAAGCACAGGAGCCCTGCTGGGGTGACCAGTTGGCAACCCTACACCATGTACCTTTCCCTTTCAGGGTCTACAACGTTCTGGATGCTGATCAATAAAAGCTTTGACATTGCCACATGCATTGCTTCTTTGTTTTGAGCGAGTTGCAGACCCCCTGCAGGAACTGGCTTCAGCCGACCTCAGGATTTGATTGCAAGGGGGAATGGTCAGACAGCGGGATGGGCTCAGAATCAGGGGCCCTTTCACTCTCTTTGGTTGCCTGGACTGCAAGGTCCTCTTGGGATACACATGTAGGAGAGAGAATGCTATCGGGGTGATTAAGGCAGCCAGGGATGAGGAGGGGGAGAGGCACTGAGGTCTATTCGGATGCTACCTGTTGGGGCTGGCCTATCAGGCCAAATGGAGGGATTGGTCATGTAGGTTGCCGGGGACAGGGACCCAAAGGGGCCATGCCGGAGTCTGGCTATTTGCCCATACTGCGCTTTTCTTGATGGGGGGGCAGAGGAATAAGCAGGGGAAAGGCCATAGCTCAGTGGTTAGAACATCTGCCTTGCATGCACAAGGTCCCAGGTTCAATCCCTAGTGGCATCTCCTGGTAGGGCTGGGAGAGACTCCCTGCCTGAAAACCTGGAGAGCTGCTGCCAATCCGTGTAGATAGTACAGAGCTTGAGGGACTAGTGGTCTGACTCAGTCTAAGGCACCTTCCTGTGTACCTGCAGCCTCTGTGTTAGGGAAGACAAACGCCCCGCCATGTGTCTGATTCCTGTCCGCTGCCATGACTAAGTAGGAGGGCTGCTCTGCGGTGTCTTTAGTGTGAGTTTGAATCCCAGGGGCTTCCTCTCTTTTGCCTCTGGCATGACGTTTCCTCCCATGGCATGCAAGAGAAGAGTGAGGGCCTGTGTCCCCCCACCCCTTCCTGGAGCTCAAGCCCTCCTCTCTTGCTTCCTAACCTCAGTGCGCAATGCAAAGAGCCACGAGAGCCTGCTGCAATCGGTATGTGACTGTGGCTGCCCTCCTTGCATGGAGTCAGGCCACTGGCCTCTCTAGCTCACTATTGTCTGCACTGACTGGCAGAGGGTCTCCAGGGTTTCTGACTGAGGACATTCCCAGCCCTACCTGGAGATGCCGCTGGGGATTGAACCTGCATGCAAGGCAGATGCTCTGCCGCTGAGTTACGGCCCTTCCTGAGTTACGGCAAGAGGGGTTTTCCCTCCCTGGGATGTGTGTGTGCGCCCGTGTGCATGTGTGTCCCCTGAACTCTTGTCTCAAGAGGGTGATGTGTGCTCCCTGCAGGTATCTTGCCCAGGGAGCTGTGTGGTTGGTGCTGCGTGGTAAATCTTCTCTTTTCTCCCTTCGGTGTGCTCACAAAACAGTTCCTGCGAGGAGTATGGGGGGGAAGGGTTGTTGCCAGCTGTGTCATTGAGGACGATGGAGTTGATGGGAGGGGGGCTGCGGTGTTGTCTTGTGTGTCATGTGATATGGGGGGCATGTCCCTGTCATTGTGAGTTCATTGGCTGCCTCTCCATGGGTGGGCAGCATGTCAGTGTAATCGTCAGCATAGTCCCTGATTTGTGAGCACTGGCGTCATTTCCAGGGATGATGTGGGCATGTCTTATCAGTTTTATGCCTTCCTCTTTTGGGGGGGGGTATTTTCTACTTGTATGTCCCCCCCCCGTCCTTTCAGGCTGAGCACACACTGGACATGGCGCCCTGGGCACCACTCAGGTCCGGGCGTAATGTTAGCTTTTCTTGAAGTTTGCACTAAAGGCTGACTGGTGGATTTTGCATGCACAGCCTCTAAATTCAGCCCTGAGGTTAGGACGCTCTCAAGCAAAGGGCTTGAGAATTTAACACAGGGCTGTGGCACCTCAAGGCCAGGGACCAACGTGGCCCCCCAGACCTCTATAACTGGGCTCTGGGACTCCCCCAGGCTTCACCTCCTCAGCCTCACTGGCCCCACTCCGCACCCTCCTTGAGGTGTTTTTTGCCTGCCTAGAATGTGTAACTTCAACTTTGATCATTCCTCTTCCTTGCCTGGATGGAGGACAGAGAGGAGGAGTGTGTATAAACCCGGCCTGGAGACCAAACGGGGCCCTCTAGCCCTGTCGGTTTGGCCCTTGGAACTCTCCCTGCGCCATACCCCTCACTGGCCCCGCTTCACACCCAGAGTGCAGATTGCAAGCAGGGGCCCACATGCCGCTCCACAGAGACAATGCTCTGCACAAGGAAAATCAGAATATCAAGAAACAGGTTCTTCCTGGGATGCTTTCTTTCTTTGTGCAGGGATGATGATGATTTGGTATTGAGGAATATTCAGAGCCCAGACCTGCAGTCTGAAGCAATACAACCTCAGCTAGGGATAGAGGAGAAATTCGATTTTGTTCGCATTTTAAAAAGAAACTACCTAATCCACATTTTTCAAAGCAACATGTGAAAAGCAATCCCTTGAAATTCTCACTCATCCGAATGTTGCAATGCAGTTCTCCAAACAAAGAATATGTACAGAAATACATATATTAGGGGAAAATATGCATAAAAATGCATATATTTGTGAAAATCATACAAAAATGCATTGTTAGGGGAAATTGCTTGCAAAAATTGGTATGTTGCTCAAAACAGCATACAAAAATGTGTTTATTAGAAGAAATTCACACTAAAATGCTGACATTTTCACAAGGTTTAAAAAAATTACAAATTGCTGTGAAAATGTGGAGAACTGAATTTAAGATTGGGGGGGGATTTAAAGAACTGAAACTGACCTATCCATCCATCCCTAGCCCAAACATGGGTGAGCCAACTCACTGAGTAGACCTGAGATCTACAGGTCAACACTGGGCAACTGGAAGGCAGGATACCTCAGATCAAATGGCAGTACTGTCAGCAGAGGAGAGCCAGAGGCAAGAGGCAGTGATCCAGGACCCCTCAGTCTAAGGGGGTGGGTTGGGGGCATGCTGACTTAGATGAGAAGGGGCAATTCTGGGCTGGGCACGGCTGAGAAGGAATATTGTGTTTCTCTCTCTCTCTCTTTCACTCACACACACACACACACACACTACGATTTCCCTCTTCCATTTCCCTCTTCTGTATATCTGCTCTGGTGCGCTGGGGAAATAGCCAAATTGCAAAGGCTGATCGACACCAGTCCTGGGGAGTGGGGGAGCCTGCAGAGCTCCTGGCTCAAGGTGGGAATGGGAATGGGGGTGTGAGAAGGGAACCTGGCCCTTTTGTGCAGAGGCCCTGCAGCTGGGTGCCTGGGGCTCAGGAAGCGGCTCTTTGCAAGCAAGGCCAGACCGTGAGACACTTGCTCATTAATAGGGGCTCTTTTTCCCCAACCTCAAAGCCTCCATTGTGGTCAGGAACGCAAGGCCCACCCAATTCAGATGGGGTGTGTGTGTATGTGTGTGGAGATGGATTTATGGTAGGCTCTCTTCTTCCTGCACCCATTCTCGCTGGCCCCTTTCATTTTTTAAAAAAATGGGTATGCTCAGCAATGGAGCACCTGTTTAGGTGTGTGTGTGTGTATGTTTGCTTGTTTGTTTTTGCAAGTCCCATCCCTAGCACAGGAATATCAGAAGCTGATGTAAACTAGGATAGACTATTCTTCCACCTAGCCCAGCATTGTCTACTCTGACTGGCAGCAGAATCTCAGGAAGAGAAGCGTCTCTTCCATCACCTGTTCCCTAATCTTTTTAGCTGGAGTATAGAGATGCTAGGGATTGAACTTGGAACTCTGCAACGCAGAGTGCTCGGCCACTGTGATCAGTCTCTCTGTCTACCTACCGGGAAAGCGTTCACAGGACTGCTGCAGGGGTGAGATGCACTGGGACCATCGAGGAGCAAGCTGTTCCACCGGCTCTGTGACATTTTTCTGGGGACTGTCCTTTACCTGGAAGATGAATGCTTTTGGTTTTTAGCTGTTGCTGCTGTTTAGAAACATCAGGATTTTGTTGGCTTGAATTTTTGTAAATTGTTTTGTTTTGTTTGTGTTTTGTATTTGTGTTTTTCTGTTTGCGTGCAAGCCGCCTTGGGGGCCTTCTAGGCCAAAAGGTGGCCTAGAAATAAATCATAACATAACATACCATAACAGGAACATAGGATGCTGCCTTGCCCGAGATCAGACTAGCTAGCCTCAGTATAAGGCATCACCACATAGTTTTACAAACCTGTCATCCTTCCTTTTTTCCACCTATGGGGAACCAGCGAGGGGGGGAAACATCAAGTCTGGAAGCTGAATGAGACCCTCCAAGCCTCTCCATCTGGCCTCCAGGCTGTTCCCAGGGCACATCCCTCACTGACTCCTCATCCTTCATGAGGGCTTCTGCTTGGCTGGAATATGTCTTCAAACTATGGTAATGCTTGACTCGTGTGTGTGTGTGTGTGTGTGTGTTTGAACTCAGTGACTTTTGTGTGGGTGAAATGTAGCCAAAGATACCAACTCTTGCACAGCCTGTTTGGGTGCAATGTGACAGGCAAAGATGCACATCTCCACACCACTGTCAATACACTTGGGGCAGGGGAAGCTGTTATCTGTTTTGTACCAAAATACACAATAATTGGTCACTCTGTCCTACGGATGGCCAACTCTGTCAAGTTTGGTTCTTTCAGTTTCTAATTTTTCCAACCTTAATGCAGTTCACCACATTTCCACATCTGTTTGTGACATAAAAATAAAAAATCCTCATCAGGGTTTTAGTGCACATTTCTCCTAAAACAACACTTTTATATGCAATTTTGCCTAATATACACATTTTTGCAAAACAATTGTCAATATCATGCATTTTTCTCTGTTATTTTCAGTAATAGATGCAGTGTATGCATTTTTGTGTAAATTCTGTGGCATTCCTTAGTATTGCAAGATGTGGAGAAGCGTCAATTTCAAAGGGTGGCTGTGTTGGGATTTGTGTATTGCTTTAGAAAGTGCAAATCTGAGAGGCTCTCCTTTAAACACAAACTGAATTGAATTCCATCCCCATATCTACTCTATACTAGACACCGTCGCCATCCCAGAGCTGGGTGTGGTGATGGAAATCATTTTGTTCCCAGCCCCCTCCCCTTCCTCTTCCTTGTCATTTTCCTTTAGCCGCTGGGACATGCACACACCCTCCAGGCTAGCTTTGGAACCCAGGAGTCCTGGCCGCCTGCCTGGCTTGCTGGAATCAATAGGCTGTGCCGCCACTCTTGGGGAAATGAGGGAGGATGGCATTTTGCTTGATGGACTGGATAGAAAGGAAAATGTTCAGTGAACGCCAATGCTGACCTTGCTTTGTGGCAGTTGCCTTGCTTGCGAGAAAACTTCTGAAGGGCTTTTTGGCTGCTTTCGTTGGAAGAACAGAGGAGGAAGCCAACATGCACACACACATCTCATCAGGACTTGTTGCCCCATAGCATCTACCCCTGACTTACCAGGCTAGTTGTCAGCTTGCAAACAGTGGTAAATGGAGGTCACTCCAGTAAATGTTTACACACACATACACACAGTTTGGCTCTACTGAGGCAGGGCAGTGCAGGCTCATACACCACAATACAACAGTGTGCAATGAGTCTGCAGTGCCACCTACTGGCCAGGGCAAAGCAGTGTAGCCTTCAACTATCTTTGCAGGGTGATAAGCACACATGGATCATAATTTTATGGCCTTTTAGAGTATATTTAGTGTTTTTCTTTGCCGCCATGGACTCCTACTGGGAGGAAGGGTGGGATATAAATATAACAAATAAATAAATGTTACTGAGCAATTAAGTAGCACTTTTTCCTGATTGTTCAAACCACTCTCAATAAGGTCCATTTTAAAAAAAATCATATTGCAGATGGTGAGACTGAGTAGGGTTGCCAACTTTTCCACAGCCTACTGTTGCTATGCCTATCATAGGAACTTGATGTGCAGGCATTAGCATTCATCATGCTTCTCTCAGTGTTGCAAAAACCCTCCTCAGCTGATTTCTGCAGATCAAGCTGCTGTTAAAGCAGAAGAGCAGACCAGGACAAAACTTTTTTCCTGGTCAGTTGGCACCTTTAGAGCTTACAATGAATTGATAAGGCCAGCTAGTGAGTTAGTGGCTACAGTGAGATTTTAAGTGGAGATTTCTCTGCTACTGCATTATACCACACCTCCATTTTCTTTCTAAAACACCCTTCAACCACCCCAGCATGTAAAACATACTTTTACCTCTACTAATCCTTTATGACATAGAAAGCTGCCTTCTACCAAGTTAGACTATTGGTGGATGATGGCTCACTGTTGTCTACACTGAAGGACAGCATTTCTTCAGAGTCTCATATGGGAGTCTTTCCTACCTAGGAGATGCCAGGGATTGAACCTGGGACCTTTCACATGCAAAGCAAATGCTTTGCCACTGAGCTATAGCCCTTCTCCTAGAAATAAAGTAAGATTCTAGTCCTCATGGTTCTGAATAAAAGACTCATATATTAACATATTTGTTTATCTAGCTGAGAATTGCCTGCACTGACTGACAAAGGCAATGCTGACTGCGGATGATGGGAGTTGGAGTCCAGATGTTTATTTAGAGCACTGTTCTTCAACCTTAGGTCCCCAGATGTTGTTGGAGTACAACTCCCATCATCCTTGGACATTGGTTAAGCTGGCTGGGACTGACGGGAGTTGTAGTCCAACAAAATCTGGGGACCCAAGGTTGAAGAACACTGATCTAGATGGCATCAGATTGGGTAAGGCTGCCTTACAGGGTTGTTGTGTAAGGATTACATGCATGTGAAGGACACTTACAAATGTCTATTCATCATCATCATCATCATCATCATCATCATCATATAAAGCTGTAAGTAAAATGCTTGGCATCAGATGAGCTATAAACAATTCTCAGGAGTGGTAGATGGCATTATGTGCCTGACAGGATTAAATGGATGTGCAACACTGCTACAGTAACTGTAGAAGCTAACTCGATATGCATTCATGGTTGGGAATGTGAAAAAATAAAGATAAAAAGCTGCTGGAAATCAATATTGGGAGTTATTGCTGAGACAGTCAGGGTATCCTCAATTGCAATCTCCAATGTGTTAGTTATTGGCTTTGTTAAAAGATAATGTGTGTTCGAGGCATGTTGATCGTGTTGGGAATTTAATACCAACTGTGAGAATATGTATGTAGCAAAATAATATATATATATATATATATATATATATATATATATATATATATATATATATATATATATATATATATATATAGCAGTTTTTTCAGAAAGAGAATGGCTGCTAAGATCTTGAAAAATGACATTATGAATAGTGTTATTGAAATGAGATGGAAACGTAATTCTTTGTAGGGAGGAGGACGTGGAAGCCTTTTTATTTACAATTTGAATATGACAGCGAAAGGATCTGAAGCTGTGCCATTGCTAGTTCATTAATTAATGCATGCCAGCCAGGCATTGTTGTGCCTTTGTAATATTTTTATTGTGATTTTTGTAATAAATAATTCAGTTCTCAGCTGTGAATTAAAAATACTAAGTATTATTATTATTAATTTTGCTCTTCAGACATGGTCTCTGTGCCTTTTACAGAGGTGCATCAGGAAGGAATTCAGGAGATGAAAAGCTGTTGACAGCATGGAGAAGGAGAGAGGAAAGGTTCAGCTGTTGAATTCTGCATGCCAAAAAAGCACAGATTCTGTGTCCGGAGGGGAGAACTCATTCTTGCCTCCATACTACTTCATGGATGCATTCACACCATACATTTAAAGTGCTATTATTCCATTTTAAACGGTCACCCAAAGAATCCTGGGAAATGTAGTTGTTTGTAAAGATGTTTTTAAATTTGTTTTTAAAGGATGTTTTTAAGATGTTTTATTCTTAATATATTTTTAAAGATGTTTTGTTTTAACACTTGTTAAAATCTTTTGTTTTTACGAAGTTTTAAAGTGCTTCTTCAGTTTTTGTTTGCCGCTCTGGGATCCTTCTGGGAAGAAGTGCAGCATATAAATTGAATAAAGAAAATAAATAGTTTGCGAAGGGTGCTGAGAGTTGCTAGGAGACCCCTATTCCCCTCGCAGAGCTACAGTTCCTAGAGTGGCTTGACAAGCAATCCCTCTACCCAGGGAACTCTGGGAATTGCAGCTCTGTGAGGGATATAAGGGTCTCCTAACAACTCTCAGCAGCCTTGACAAACTAAAGTTCCCAGAATTCTTTGGGGGAAGCCATCACTGTTTACAGTGGAATAAATGTATGGTGTGAATGCCGCCAAAGGGTACATCTTGCTTCCCTTCACTGCAGGGATGGGGACCTGTTTCAGCCCAAGGGCCACCTTCCCTCGTGGGCGACTTTCTGGGGGCCATATACAAGTGGTGGGTGTGGCAAAAGTGGGTGTAACCAGACTCCTCCCCCCATCCTCCATCCGGGCAAGCAACATGTATTATCACAGTGCAGGGGCACATTCCAGCCAGATAAATACACTAGGGGTGGGTACAGAGGAAGGCCAGTGCGGTATGTGGCCTGGGGAGCAGGGGAGTAGCCTGGAGAGAGTCCCAAGGGCCAGAGAGACAGGCCTGGAGGGCTGCATTCGCCCTCAGACCAGAGGCTGCCATTGACCCCTGCATGACTAGGTCTTCCCAAGGGCACAGTCTTCCACATGACACAAACTGCTGATGCCCCACAGAAGATAAGAGGTTAATTATCTACCACCACAATATGAGGCAAGGGTCACTAAGTTAGATGGCATTAAATGGGGATTAGTCAAATTAATGGAGGAGGAGGTTCAACTGGTGGCTATTAGCCACAATGGTTACATAGAAGCTCCTTGTTCAAAGGCAGTCTACCTTTGGATGCCAGTTGCTTAAGGATAAAGAGCGAGAGGGCAGTTGCCTTCAAGGTGTTGGGCTTCCCAGAGGCCACAGGATGCTGGATTAGACAAGCCCTTAGTCTGAACCAACCGGGCTCTTCTTATATTCTTGTGATCACCCCATACCCTCCACAACTCTGCCAGATGAAAATAGGGGCATATATATTTTTGCTAACATCTGTCCTGACACCAAGGGCACTTTCAGACTGTCACAATTTTGCAGGTAGGCTGCAATCACGCACTGGTAAATTCAGGTTCTGTAAATAAAACTGATCTGGACCTTTTGTGCAACAAATCTGTACCCCACCCCCAATGTACACAGTTTTTGCAAGCAATTTATCCTAATATAAGGCATTTTTAATGTTATTTTCACCAATATATTCATTTGTGCACACTTTCCCCTAATACATGCATTTTTGTAAACATTGCTTGGTTGGAGAACTGCATTGCAAAATTCAGACAAGTGTGAATTTTAATGGATGGCTGTGTTTCAATTTTCATATTGTTTCGGAAAGAGCAAATTTAATAAATTCAACTTTAAATACGAACGGAATTGTATTTCTCCCCCATCCTCAACTGTGGTCCTCCAGATAATACTGGACTCCAACTCCCGTCAGCCACAGCCACCATGGCTAATAGTCAGGGACGATGCTGGAATCTGGTCCGACACCAACACCCTACCCTGTTAGCTCCTGACTCTTAATTAACTGATTCAGCTCTTCCCCAATTAAGTTTTTTTCCTCCTCCTCCCCCCCACCTGCTTGAGACGTGTCAATTTTTGCAAGAAATTGCAAAAGCAGCTCATTAGTAGACTTACTCTGCTTGATTTATCCTGGCAGCGCCGGGAAGACATGATGCATTTCAAATGGCAAGAATAGCAGCCGCTGTTCCCAGCAGGTGAGAAAATGCGTACCAGAGATGGAGAACAGCAGAGGGTGGCTGAGGATGAGGATGAGGAGGGGCTGGCAGTGGCTCAAGGAGGTTGCCACAGTGACCACGCCCCACCCCATCTCTGTCCCCAGGCTTGTCACGGCCTTTCCTTTTGCTTGTTCCAACTACAACATACCTCCTCTAGTTTGGAAAATAACATTGCCCCTTGCCCCTGTTTTATTTTGTTTTTCCTGACAGGCTTTCTGCAGCCTTTTTTAAAAAAAATTACTATATTTATACACCGCTTTTCTGCCAAACCACTCAAAGGCAATTTAAACAAATGGCTTAGAGTCTGTTGCGAAAGGAACCAAAGAGATGGGATTCAAAAGTTGGAAGGGGGTAGCTGAGAAAGAACAAGAAAATGAGCTGATTCAAAGGTAGCAGCTCGTTCATGATGTGTTATATACCAGGGATAGGTAAGGATGGGGTAGGAATTCAATTCAGTTCAGTTCACACTTAAAAGCGAACCTACCTAATTCACACTTTCCAAAACAATACATGAACCGAAAGACAACCATCCTTTGAAATGTGCACTTCTCTGAATTTTGCACTGCAGTTCTCCAGCCAAATTATATGTACAAAAATGCATACACTAGTGTAAAGTGTGCATATAAATGCATGCAATAATGAAAATAATATACAAACATGCATTATATTAGGGGACATTACTTGCAAAAATGAGTATATTGGGCAAAATGGCATATAAAATGTCTGTATTAGGAGAAATTTGCGCTAAAATGCCGACAAATGTTTGTGAAGATTTTTTTTAAAAAAATTCAAACCAATGTGTAAATGTGGAGAACTGAAGACTAAAAAAAATAAGAAACTGAGGGAAACTGAAACTTGCATATTTGCCCATCCCTAAGGATGGAGAACCTGTGGCCCTCCAGATGTTGATGGGTGACAACATCCTCCTTGACCATTGTCTATGCTGGCTAGGGCTGATGGGGTTGTAGTCCAACAGCACTGGAGGGCCAGAGGTTCCACATCCTTGTTATATGCAAGGAAGTGACATTATGGGAACCACAACTACTATTGCGGCAGTTCTGGGCGGGGAGGGGCACTTCATGCAGCCATTTTTAAGACTGAAGCAGAAAGTTTTATTTTTTTTTAATTAAATGGTGTTTTTCTTGTGTAATGAAGATGAGTGAATGAAAGCTCATCTGGAGTTTGAAAACAAATCCCCTCCCCTCCAAGACTCATATAAAGGGCTCTGCTTTGACTGAACTCATCACTTCTTGCAAACCTTATTTTGCGTCTTTAATTTGTTTGCTTTCTTTGGAAGACTTTTTTCACCTCATTTTTCTCACTGAAACTCAAAAATAAATATCGCAAACTAGTAATTTTATGTTACATTTATAGTCAACATGTTTAATTAGAAATGGAAAAATGGAAATGAACTGCCTTCAAGTCAATCCCGACTTATGCCTACCCTATGAATAGGGTTTTCATGGTAAGCAGTATTCAGAGGGGGTTTACCATTGCCTCCCTCTGAGGCTGGTCCTCCCCAGCTGGCTAGGGCCTGCTCAGCTTGCCACTGCTGCACAAGCCAGCCCCTTGTCCGCAACTGCCAGCTGGGGGGCAACTGGGCTCTTGGGACTATGCAGCTTTCCCATGGCTGCACAGGTGGCAGGGCACATAAACCCTGAGCCACTCACCATGGGGGTGATTTTTAGCTGGCCCTTGACACCCAGGAGACACAAGTGGGGATTTGAACTCACAGACTCTGGACTCCCAACTAGGCTCTCCTCCCCACTGTGCTATACCAGCTCAGAAATATGTCCCTCTAAGTTCAATGAAGCTTACTTTTTAGTGAGTGTTTAGGATTGCAGGCTGAAATTCTCCATTTCCTGGTGCTGGTGCTCACCTATGCCTGCAATCCTATCTGGGAAACCAGAAGCAAGCCCCACTGAACAGTGGCCCAGTACACATGTAACACTAGATCATGGTTTAACATTACCAGGACAAGCCACAGAGAGCTCTTGGTAGAGATTAACTACAGTTAATCCTAGCTATGGTTTGCCAGCTTCTTAAACTTTCATGTGAAGCTGGCTTGTTTCAATATGCCATAGTTAAAATTAACCAGAGTCTGATAGGTTTGGACAACATGGCAAGTCATGATTAATCTAAAACAGTTGTGAAAGCTTACAAACTCCTCCTTGTGGCCGTGCTGGGGGAAGAGAGAAGGGGGAATGTACACAGTTTAACCAAGCTCGATTTTGTAACCCTAAACTAGCATTCCCTAACTCAGTGCCCTCCAGATGTTTTGGACTATAACTCTTATCAGCCTCAGCCAGCACGTAAGAACATAAGAAAAGCCTGGCTGCTGGATCAGGCTAAAGGCCCATCTAAAGGCCAGCATTCTGTTCTCACAGTGACCAACCAGATGCCTCCGGGAAGCCAGATCTAAGCGCAGCCACACTCTCCTCTCTTGTGCTTTCCAGCAGCTGGTATTCAAGGTCATGCTGGCTGGGGCTGATAGGAGTTGTAGTTCAAAACATCTGGAGGGCACTAGGCTGGGGACAGCTGTGCTAAACTATGCTTTAGCATTGCATCCAAACCAGCTCACCAAGATGTGGGGAACCTTTGGCAGTCAAGATGTTGCTGGCCTACAACTCCCATAACCCCTGGCCATTGCAGTTCAGCAACAGCTGATGGGCCAAAGGTTCCCCACTCCTGACATAAACTATGCACAGGACCATTTCATTTTTCCGTTAACTCTGCTGACACTTCCTTTGCTTCAGTCTGAGTGCCTTCATCTTAAATGGCCTCAAACTCTTGACTCTCCTGACTCTCCTTGTGCTATTATTTATTTACCCAGGCTCTGCAGCTAAAGAGGTAGCTGATTATTTCAAATCAATAAGTGATTCCTCACCTCAGCAGCTCCTTGCTATCTGTACTACTTGTCTATTCTCTCAGCTTCCTTTCTCCTCTTGGGGACCAAAAAAGATGTGATACTTAATGTGTCATTCCAGATCACACTGTTATTATTGCGGAGGAGGCCATTTTCATTGGGACTGTAGCATATGGGAGATTTAACTCTTTCCTCTCCTGCTGGGGTCACAACAAAAATACCCCCCGCACACGCACACACACACACACACTACCCCACCATATCTGCAGATTCAGAACCATTTTGACCTCAAGGGCCGCATTCCCTTCTCAGCAACCTTTCAGAGGCCACATACCCGTGGCGGGCAAGGCCAAAAGTAAAAGTGGGTGGAGCACTGAATGTAAATGTGTTTTCATGTTGTGATGAGCAGCAAAATCTCTGCAAAGCTTGTAGGTGTGAGTGAGGACATAGGGAGTAGATGTTTGCACCACCAGCAGAATGAACATGGAATCCCAGCCAGCTTTTACAGTATTGCAGTGGTAGGGAAAGCTTTTCCAGCCTGAGGGCCGCATTGCCTTTTGGGCAATCTTGCAGGGGCCACATGCCAGTGGTGGACTGTAGCATGTGACTGCAGAGTCAGCCACAAATCCTTTAAAGACTATAGACATTTCTTCTGGGGTGTGTGGAATCACTTGGTCAGGTCCCGGAAGCCTGGCTTAATGACTTCAAGACTTTTCTAAGACAATGTATTTCTACAGCTCAGCTAGCAGAATGCACTTGGAGCTATCCATGGTCCTGATTGCTGCTCAGTGGAATCTGCTGTGACCAAGCCAGTAGTGACCTTACTTGCATTGGCCGTATTTGACATACCTGGCTTATCTCAACCTGGCTGACCTTGATCTGGCCTAATTAACCAGACCTGCCTTCTTGTAACCTAACGACTACCTGTCCTACTTGACTGAGCCTGACCTACTTCAACCTGAATCTGCCTAAATCAGCCTGCCTCCGACAGCGGAGGTAGAACATAGCCATTGTGACTAGGAGCCATTGACTCCTTATTGGTGGCCATCACTACATCTTGTGTGAGCGAATTCCATAGTTTTAACTTATGCACTGTGTGAAAAAGTCCTTCCTTTTGTCTGAATCTTCCAACATTTAGCTTCACTTGATGGCCATGAGTTCTAGTGTTATGAGAGACGGAGAAAAACATCTGTCCACTTTCTCCATGCTATGCATACTTTTATACACCTCTATCATGTCTCCTCTTACTCATCTTTTCTCTAAACTAACAAGCCTCAAATGTCACAACCTTTCATCATAGGGGAGTTGTTCCAACTTGTGGATCATTTTGGATGCCCTTTTCTGGAGTGAAGAAATTCTCAGCACAGAGAAGTCATACCACATGGGGTCTAGTACAGGTCACAGGGGAGATATTCAGGGCTGCTGCTTGTGGTCTCCCTTATGTCATTAGTTTGACCCACAGCTCCTGTGAATGTTCGATCCCACAGCCTGAGATGACACATCAAATTTAGACTATTGTAAAGTGCTCTCCATGAGGCTACCCTTGAAGATGGCCCAGAAGATGTAACTAGTCCAAAATACAGCTGCCCGAGTTTTGCGTGGCACAGTAAGCTGGAATCATATGACACAGATTCTGCAGGACCCACATTGTTTGTATGTTACCAAGCCCAGTTCAAGGTGCTAAATTTATAAGGCCTTAAACAACTTGGGACCAAAATACTCAAAGCTGCGCTTCTCCCTAGATCAGCCTGCCCAGTTGTTAAGTTCTGTGGGGAAGGCCCTACTTGATGTACTGCCACTGAGTGTAGCCCACTGTATGGTGACATGAGATAGGGTCTCCTTTGTAGTGGCACCTAACTTTTGGAACTCAAAAGGTATGACTGGCACCATTGCTAACTGGCTTTTGGGGCCAGTTGAAGACATACATCAAGGATAGAGAATGGAATGTGGGCCCCCAGGACTCTTTCTCCCTCTGGCCCTTGGGACTCTCCCCAAGCCGTGCCTCCTCCCTAGGCCACACCCCTCATGGGCCCTACTCTGCACCTTCCTCAGGTGCTTTTTGCCTGACTGGAAAGTGAACTCTGATGATGCCTCTTGCTTGCCAGTCGGGTGGGGAAGATGGTGAGATGTGGGGCCTGTATGTGTAGACAGAAACCTCTGAATTCATGTGGCTGACATATACTGAACAAAGGTTGAGAGCCACGTCAGATGCTCCATCCACTTGTTGCTTCTGCCTCCCCCACCACTGCCATGCAGCCCCCCCCAAAGGTTGCCCACAAGGGGACACAGCCCTTGGGCTAAAAAAAAGGTTCCCCACCCCTGACATACAACTTCAGCTGGGCCTTTGGGGAAAATTGACCTGATCTGTTAATGCTAGCTGCAATGTGATGGATGTCTGCCTGCTGTATTATGATGTGGCTGAGTTTCATTTCTGGTTTTAAATTGCTTTGTGGAAAGCTGTTGTTTTGACGCAGGTATATTTAGATGGTAAACATCCCTGGGATCATACTGATGTAGTTTAGAAACTGGATAAATAAAATGAATACCTTAGACAAATTCCTGGAAGAGGCTGCCAACAGCTATTAGCCACAATATCTAAATGGAACCTCCATGTTCAGAAGCAGTGTATGCTAGTTGCTAGTGGCCATACAACAGAGGAGGGCTGTTGCCTTCCTGCCCTGTTTCTCTCCACACATGTGGGCCCCACATCACTCTATCTTCCCCACCCCCCAGCAACCAAGATTGTGGGTTTCCCAGAAGAATCTAGCTGGACATCATTGAAAACGGAATCCTGCCCCCCATCTTCACTGCACATTTAAAGCAGGATTATGCCACTTTATAAAGCCATGGCTTCCCCCAAAGAACCCTGGGAACTAAGGTTCGTGAAGGGTGCTGAGATTATCAGAGTTCCCTGGGAACAGGGATTGATGGTTTAACTACTCTGGGAATTGTAGCTCTGTGAGGGGGAATAGGGGTCTCCTCACAACTCTCGGTACCCTTAACAAATGGCAGTTCCCAGGATTCTTTGGGGAAACCTTGACTGTTTAAAGTGGTATAACTGCTTTAAATGTATAGTGCAGAAGGGGCCCTGAACTGGTCTGATCCAGCAGCGTTCTTGTGTTAAACAAAATGATAAACAAAAATGATTCTTCTTACAGCGAGCAAATCAAGCCTGCTTGCGGGCTTCCCCCAGGCACCTGGTTGGCCACTGTGAGAACAGGATGCTGGACTAGATGGGCCACTGGCCTGATCCAGCAGGCTCTTCTTATGTTCTTAATATGTGGAATCTGCTGTCATGAGATGCAGGGAATGGTCACTGACTTAGAAGGCTTTGAAAGTGGATCAGACAAATTAACGGTGGGCAAGAGGGCAATCAGTGGCTCTTTGCCCCAATAACTAAGGGGCTCTTCTGAATCCGATGTCTTTTTGATTGTGCATTCATTATTATTGGTGCTCATGATGCTGTCAGGGCAGTCACACACAATTCGACTTTAAGTATTGCAAGCATTTGGGGGTTGCTTGTACTACTTCATTTCCAGTCAGTGCATATCTCATAACTTCCTGGTGAAATCCCTTAACTTTTTATACCACAAAATGTTCTGGTTTATTTTTGTCCCACTTTTTTTGTGCTATGGCCCCTCTGGACAGCTATAATGTCAGTAGCCTTGGGGAAGCACCACAGAACAAAACTAAAGCAGATTAAATCCACAACTAATGCACTATTATTATTAGTGTCAAGAACATGTTGCAGAGCACAAGCACAATTAAACACCACTCTGGAGGGACCCAAAATCGAACTACCAGGTTCAGAGACAGTCTACCTTTGAATCATATTTGAATGTTAAGGAGCAACAATGGAAGAGGGCTATTACCTTCCTGCCCTCTGAGGCAGATGGTTGGCCACCATGGTTAACAAGATGCTGAACTAGATGGATTCTTTCAGTCTGACTAGCAGTGCTCAATGGAAAACCCACCTGACTTGGCTAGTTGTATACAAACTGAATGTGGGTTCAAGAGCCAATCCCTCCCCTTCTTTATGGGTCTTCCATCTACTCATCAACCAGCCAATATAGACTCTGAGTTCTTTTAGTACAGCCTTCCCCAATGTGGTGCCCTCCATGGCCATGTTGGCTGGAGTTGTAGTCCAAAACATCTGGAGGGTAACATGTTGCGGGAGGTTGTTTTAGCCCAATGAGTCTAACTCTGTTTGTGTTCTGCTCATTTTCAAGTGGTTTCTGACCTCGGTTGAGGGAGTCTTAAAATACCCCCCCAAGCGCGCACACACACCCATATACACACACACAACCCACTGCCTTGTAATCATTAGCCAGAAACTGCACAAGCCCGCTCACTTGCCATGCTCTTGGGAGTTCCGCTGGGAGACTTCTGCCTGTGTAGTAGCTCCTTAGGAATGCTAGCAAGATAACAACCCTTTCAGCAATCACGCAATATTATTGCTAAGAGGTTTGGGATTCAGAGCAAACATTGGTTAAAAAAAAATAATACCACCACCCAGCAAACTGATAGAAAACAGGCAAAAAGGGATAATGGCAATCATTGTTCCACTTAACGCTCAGGGGTGAGTGCTGCATCTCCTAAGCACAGCGCAAACATTTACACACGCCCGGCTTGGCAGGATGGTTTGTCCTTTGCAGGATGGACCTGCGGTTTGCCAAAAGATGGAAAGAGCAAGAAGCTAAGATGAGTAGGTCAAGAAGACAGATGAGGCTGGAGAAGTGAAAGTGGATGAGGAGTGGATGGAATCTCGGTGGGAGCTTAATTCCTGCAAGTGCATTTGCTCCCTAAAATAAAAATGTAATAAAAATAATAAAACTGGCCAAATAGAACATTCGAGGCAAAGTAAGCCCCGAGGCTGCTGCAGGCTTGCAATGTCTGTTTTCTAGAGCTGTTGAGATATATCACAATGAGGTATATTGCGATACACCTGCACCATGCTAAGCTCCCCTGCCGCCTCCCTCTCTTGGTAACCGGCAGCAACACTCAGCTCTGGGAAGCCACGCTGCCCTGCACTGCCGATCCTACTGTACCGTAGGATGCCTTCTGGCCAGTTTTGTGGTGTTCATCTTTTTAGGTGTGGCATAGGATGCCTCCTTTTTATAGTTATTGTCGGGTGAGCACTTTCAGGACTTTTGTTTTATTGCTTTTTTTCCTCCCCTGTGTGTTTGGTGTTTAACTGATTATCAAGTTGTTTTGCATTTTATGGATTTGTAAGTCGCTTTGAGGGATCTTGTGTGTGTGTGTGTGTGAAAAGCGATGAATAAATGTAATAAGTAATATTAGTAAATCAGGACTTCTGGCATGTTCTCCTTTTACACCAAGGGTGGGGAATGTTTGGTCCTCCTGATGTTGCTGAACTACAACTCCCATCATCCTTGGCCATTGGCCATGCTTGCTGGGGCTGATGGAAGTTGTAGTTCAGCAGCATATTGAGGGCCAAAGGTCCCATACCCGTTTTACAAAAAGCAGCTTCAGTGAGCCACAATCTGATGCACGGGGAGGTTATTTTTAACCTTTTTCCTACTGAAAATTCACAGACATAGTTGCTACTTGCCCCACACAGAAAAAACAATATGTGGCCATATGGGACCGTGCCCCTAAGTTTTCCAAATAGGTCAGCTACCAGGATTTTTTGGGGGGGGGGTGTTGTGGTTTTTGGAGGGGGGTGATATTTCAGCAGGAAAACAGCACAGGGAAAAAAGTTAAACATGACTCCATGAGTGCCACAGTCCTAATTCAGGGGTAGGTTCGTAAATACAAAAGGTCCTCAGGAGTGTCCTTCCGTGTCCTTCGGTGTGACCCGTTTCTGAAGGCATTTGACTAAGTTCTCTTATGTCACTGGATCTGAAGCCATTGCAGCAGGCTGTTAGTAAGGATAACTGTTGTTTTTTCCTGGTATTGCTTTTTATCCAATGATTTTATACAACTGCGATTTTTAATATGCTGCAAGCCACAGAGACGCAGGTTCAGAACAAAACTGTTGCACTTCAACACAGAAATAGGTAGTAGATGATGAGCAGCCAATGTGGTGCCCTGTTGCTGGACTCCAACTCCCATCATCCCTGGCATTGGCCCTGCCACTGACTGGGGCTGATGGGAGTTGGATTCCATAACATCTGGAGGGCACCATGTTGGCCGCCCCTGTAATAGATTCACCACAGTGGCAGTCCCGGCTCCAGGATTTGGAGGGCCGTTGGGCAAGACCATTCTCTTGAGCTCCCCTCTTTTAGCGAGTCATCTCCTTACTGCCAGGGTCACCTACTGCTGATGTCGCCTGCTCCTCTACCTCATCATTGCTTGCACCTGCTCAATGCCAGACGGAGCCAATGAGCAAGCAGGGAGTGGCAGCCCCTCCTCCTCCTCCTCCCTGTCGTTGTTTGCTTGCTCATCCCCTTTGGGCCAGAGCGAGAGGTGAGCAAGCAGTTTGCCATAATGAAGAGAAGGAGCAGATTCCAGGGGGACTTTTTGTCAGTGGGCCCACTGACAGGATATGGGCAGGCTGACAGGTGCCCAACCATGTTGCCCCTTGATGCCCAGCCTTGAGCAGGGGTGAGAAAAAGGGACTACTCTGAAGGAGTTCATAGGTGGGTGGACTTTGGCACTTGCTCTATGTTTTAACCATTTTCACTTTTATTCCACATATCTGGTGTGAATTCCTTGGAGCTTTTTTTGCTGAGGGGGAAGGGAAGCATTTTTTAAAAAAATACTTCAATAAAATAAACAACAAATGATGTGAGGCACAGTGCAATTTTGTTGCCTGCTGGGTCTACAGCAGGGCTTGCTTTTTAAAAGTGGGATGAATTAATTAATCTGGAATGAAAAACAAATGAAAGGCACACGATCAGGCCATAGCTACTGAAGCAGCATCCAAAAAGCACGCCGCCCACCCAACCCCGCTCATACTCACACATCCATGGGCTACTGTCTGTCTGTCTGCTCATTTTGTGCACTGATTAGCTCCTCTGGTGGCGCAAGCAGTGAATGTGCCATAAATGCATGCGTACCTCCATCTTAAAGCAGTTGATTGCATGCACACCCAGCCTCAGTCTGACTTCCCACTCAGCTTGTAATGGGAAGCAGGAACCCAGCAAGGCAAGACCAGGCTCACATGTTTTCTCGCTTAAACAACTGTCCTGAGTCTGGTTTCCCACTCGTTTTGCAAAGACAGGCAGGAAGTCAACCAGACTGGGCCATACACCCAATAGGAGATAGTGTAGAGAGAAGGCAGCACCAACAAGTCACTTTGGTGATGGGATGTGGGGTGGGGGGATTGTCTGTTCATTCATGAGCCACTTTACTTAAAACTAGTCCCAACCTAAGGATCCAGAAGCTTGTTGTTTTTTTTAAAAGGGTACTGAAGCAGTCACTTGCCTGATCACCTATGATGAGACCAGAATTGCCCTTAGGCAACAAGGAAAGGAAGATGATTCCTCCCCCTTCTTTCTTCTGTTAGGCCACAAATGACTGAGGGGACTTTCAGTATGGCTGCTATTTTCAGGTAGTATTCAATCACATAATGGCAAATTCAGGTTGCATAATTAAAGTTGATTTGGAGCTCTCACACAACAAAACCCACTTTCCCCCCCGACTTTTTGCAGGAAGAAAAGTTGATAGGAAAATGCACTGAAGTTGTGGCGTAACGCTTGGTGCAAAGTCATTCTGACCTCCCTGCAAACAAATCCAAATGAATGCTCAATAAACAGCTGACATTGTCTAACCTCCCTGCAAACGTTGCGCAAACAAATCAGGATTGAATGCTCAATTAAAAAAGGTCATGTAGAAGCAACCTTACATAGGGAGGCATGAATGGGTTAGTAACCTTTGAGGACTCGTTTGCCAGGTTATGTGAAACAGAAGCTAAGATTTTTCAGGAGACTGACTGGTGTTTGCCTGTGAATAGATTCCACACTTGCCTGGTGCCATCAGGGACAGCAGAGTACACCCAGCCTTGGATATTCATGCAAATACTGGTCTCTCAATAGATGCTCCTGGAGTTCTATAGTTTGTTTCTTAAGCAGGTGCTTTTAGCTACTGAGTGTTTAATACATGGTGTGTTTCTCGATAGGTATTGGGAAGGGAGGGGGGAAGGAGGTACTAAGGATGCCAAGGAGGGGACCGACAGCTGTTTGCTGTGCCTAAATTTGCACTTCCCCTGACAGATGAGACCCGCTCATAGAAAGAAGACGGCAATTTGGGTGTCAGGAGCAAAGTTGATAACTGACAGCAGCATCAGTGCGACACCTTTTCTGCTTCTCGCTGCTCTTGCTCACGGGACGTACAGCACACACAACTGCCTACACACACACACACACCCCTCCTCCACTTCAGTTTATGTGAGCCTGGAGAAAGGCCAGGCATTGAATCGCGCACCACTAGGACAGCGGATTTGGTTTCACCAGCAAATCACTTCTAGGGAATCCCCTTACTCTGCACCAGAAGGGCGCCTGCCATCTTGGGGGCCTTGGAGGATGCTCCTGTTTCACCCGCATTGTCCCCACAAAGGTCATGGCTCGAACGCTAGTAGCGGTAAAAGTACTGCACTGTTGAAAGCAGATCGTTGTACAACGAGGTCCTACTCATTGCAAATCTTAACCACACTACCAGAGGGGAGGGGACTGTACAAAAGGCAAGAAACTTTGTACTTTGCAGCTCAATTAGGATCACTGGGCTCATGCTTTGCATGCAGAAGGTTGCAAGTTCAATCCCCAGTGGCATCTCCAAGTAGGGCTGGAAGAGATCCCTCTCTGAAATCCTAGAGAGCTGCTCCCAGTCAGCGTAGACAATTCTGGGTTACATGGATCTGATGGCATGAGAAGCTTCCTATGCTCCTGTTTAAATTGGCACTTTATTCTGAACCATGAAAACTGGAATGTTACTTTCTTTTTTAGGGAAACAACCATCACTCAGCAGCAAAGCCCCTGCTTTGCAGGCAGAAGGCTCCAGGTTCAATCCACAGCATCTCCAGATAGGGCTAGGGAAAAAACCTGTGTGTGAAACCCTGGAGAGCTTCTGCCAATCAGTGCAGACAACACACAGTGGAGATGGACCAATGGTCTGTCTCGGTTTTGAGGTATTGTTATCATTTGCAGGGAGGAGAGGATAATGGTGTCAAAGGCCACTAGCAAGGATGACTATGCTCTCCCTCCGCAGTTGGAGGCAATATTCTTCTGAATACCAGTTGCTGGACAGCTTGTATAGCACAGTGGGAAGGAGATCCTGGCTGGGAGTCCAGAGTCTGTGAGTTCAAATCCGCGCTCGTGTTTCTTGGGTGTCAAGGGCCAGCTAAAGATCACCCCATAGTGAGTGGCTCAGGGGTTACATGCCCTGCCACCTGTGCAGCCGTGGGCAAGCGGCATAGTCCCAAGGAGCCCAGTTGCCCCCCAGCTGGCAGTTGCAAACAAGGAAGGGGCTGGCTTGTGCAGCTGTGGCAAGCTGAGCAGGCCCTAGCCAGCTGGGGAGGACTAGCCTCAGAGGGAAGCAATGGGAAAACCCCTCTGAATACTGCTTACCATGAAAACCCTATTCATAGGGTCGCCATAAGTCAGGATCGACTTGAAGGCAGTCCATTTCCATTTTTTATAGTTTTCTCAGGATTCAAGAGACATTTCTCCCTATGGTATCTACCCCGCCTATTTCCTTTGTCCTCCTATTGGCAGCAGAAGACTGGATAGAGATGAGGTAACTAATATGACCAGAGAAGAGAGGATTACAGTAGTCTAGGCGAGAAATGACCAAGGCATGGACCAGAATTTTTGCAGAGGGAACAGTGAGCAAGGTCCATTGGTTTTGCTATGTTGCAATGACAGAAACGATGCACGTTGTCTATAGACGGAATACGTCAAACAAAGAAAAGAGAAAGGAGTAAAAAATGAAGCCAAGGCTCTGTGCCTGGTTTAACAGGGCATATGCTTAGATTCTCTATGGAGCATGGTTAGGTGCTGCCTTCATTTGCTCTGCAGTTAGCCTGTTCTGTGCTGGTTTTAAAAGTCAAGAGGGTGCTTGTTCATTTGGTGAAAGGTATAGCTGAAAAACACAATTGTTGTACAATGTGCTATCAACAGTTCAAAACATCCCTTTCAGCAACTGCAGTGTGTGAAATGGCAAGCTGTGTGCTGTGTGGTGTCTTACTGGCCAAGCGCGCACATTTAATCACATGTGTATGAGACAAGATATAACCCAATCTCCCACCCAGTGATTTGACTTCTAGAGACCTTGGGGAGGAGGCTGAACCCTGAAGAATGACACTGCTAGCAATTTCATACTAACAACATTTTAAGAAGGTATCCCCAGAATGCAAAATAGGGACAAAATATGTGATTTTCCTCTCAAAATGTGGTGCGCTTCCAGGTACAGGTACCTGAAAATAAGGGCTGTCCTAAGTAAGTAAGGTTAGCTGGAGCTTATGGGTGGTATCCAATGCACAATGCACCACCAGTTCAAGGATTTAAGCATGTGCAACAAAACTCCCCCCTCCCGCCCCACATGCCCTGCACCCTCCTTAAATCTGCTCCAGAGGATTGGGGGGAACATCCAGAGCATATTTTGGGGGCTCAATGCATAAATCCTTGTGCTGATGGAATGAGTTACTTAGCACTACATTGGATACAAGCCTATATTAGAAGCAGCATCCTCTGAACTCCCTTTTTCTTTCTAATCCAAATCTGTGTTGGCTCCTCATGGGTACTCAGCAGTGACAGAAAGGCCCTCTCTTCAGTGTTACTTCACAAAATATCCTGAAACGCTTGCTTGAGCATAAATGTTTTATGCATCTTTCTAAATATAAGGCACAATAAAATCATAGATTGGAAGGTACCTCAAAGGCTGTCTAGTCCAACCCACTGCCAATGCATGAAATCCAGAACAGAAGGAACCAAAGTATTCAGTGCAGTGTTGTACAGAGGGAAGCAGTTCTAGAGGGCACCATGTAAGACAGAGGAAGCCAAGGTAGCCATTTTATTGCTATGCAAGAATTAATGTTTTTTCACTTCATTCTCTAATCTCCCCAATTACACAAAATTCAATAACGTTCACAGCAGCAAATGTTATGACCTAGGGCACAAGTGCTTTAACAGTAACCACCTTCCTGCCCCTTGCCAGCCCCTATTCATCCTCTGCAATCCTTCCCCAACCCTGCCTTTGCCAAAAATAGGGACTGTGAGCTTTACATCACTTGGATGTTACATATAAAATGCTGTATTTGGGACATTCCATGAATTGGGTTGCTCAGGTTCTGCTTTTGGGTTTCCCAAAGGCATCTGGTTGGTCACTGTGAGAACAGTGGGAGTATGTGTGCAGAAGAATTAGAAATAGTGCAGGGAATTGGAACAAACAAAGGGAGGGCTGCTGAACTACATACACACACAAACACACACACACACATGAGACCCACAGAATGGAAGGGTCACTGAGGGCCTCCGGGAAGGTGAATGGCAGACTTCAAAAGAGATCCCAGATGCCAGAGATCAGCCCCGGTTTCCACCTAGTTACCCGCTCCTGATCAGTCTGTGTCTATCTATCTGTTTGTGTGCAGAGTACTCTGAAAGAACAAAATAAGGTTGGAAGTGGGGTTCCTGTCCCCCAGAAACTGTTTTTTCACATTTTCCCTTTTCAGGAGAAAATTTCTAGGATTCCCCCCATCCCCCCACCCCCAGAAAAAGGCCACTTTGCAGAATTTGATCCAAATATTTTTCACCATTTTTATTGTATTTATTGTGGTGGTGGTGGTGATGGATACAATTCCCCCATAGACAGACACACACACACACATACACAGCCTCAGAAAGAGGCTAAATCCAGGGCATTGTGGAGGATGCAAAATGCTGGCCAGGGTTGCCTAGACAGTTACTATTGTTGCAGCAGCAAAATAAAATTAATAATTAAATTTAAGAAAAACAAAAGAAGTAATGTTGCTGCCCTGTCAAATGGCAACCCCCCCCCCACTCCCCAAGAAACTGTCGGAGGATTTTTAATTCCCACCTGGAGAAATTCAGTGAAATAGTGCCGTCAATTTTTCTGCTCACGAACAGGGTAGAGAATATGAAGAGGCCATTCGTACATAGCTCTAGAATAGATACTGTCACCTGTTGCTAGGGATGGGGAGAAATTTGATATGGTTCTCATTTAAAGCCAAATTTATAAACTTCACACTCTCCAAAACAATATGAGAACTGAGACACAGCCATCCTTCAAAATTCCCACTTCTCTGAATTTTGTGATGCAGTTCTCAAATCAAGCAATGTTTACAAAAATGCATATATTAGGGGGAAATGTGCATAAAAACGAATATATGAGTGAAAACAACATAGAAAATGCATTATATGACAAGAAATTGATTGCAAAATGTGTACATTAGTCAAAACAGCATGTTCATTAGGAGACGTTTGCACTAAAATGCTGAAGAATTTTCATGAGGATTTAAAAAAAAAAGAATATGTGCAAATTGCTGCAGAAATGCGGAGGCCTGAATTTAAGGTTGGAAAAACAAGAAATGGAGAGAACCGAAACTGACAGCGTAATGTGCACTCTGTACTATGCCAAACCCTGCTCTCCAATCCCTTGAACATTTTCTTCCCCCACAAAAGAGGCTTCCATTTTTCTGCTTCATTTGCAGGACATTTTAAAATTTTGTTGGGTGTGGGCTGGATCCTACTTTATCTTTGTGAGATGGCCAAGAATAGTGTGTGTCTGTGTCTCTGTCTCTTTGGGTGTGTTTTCTTTCCATTAAACATTTCTCCGCCACTCTGCAGCCTCCCTGGCTGCCCATGATTCCTAAAAATGACCCATGGGAGGAGCTAACTCATGATGTCTTCCCCTAGGCTTTCACTGAAGCGTGGGAAGCCAGGGAGGCTGGTTACCAAGGGTGGTCTCCAACTGAGTTCTGCTTAGAGTAGACCCATTGAAATGAACCAACCTAGGTTAGTCATTTTGATCGGTTTCCATAGGCCTGCTCTGAGTCAGACTAACACTGGATATAATCCAACATTTGTGGGGCTTCCTGATTTTGTTTTTAAGGGATGTTCTCCCCTTAACCTTTAAAATAACACTATTTCCACAGTGATTTCTTTGAAAGAAATGTAAAGAAGAATACTTAATACAGTGGTCAGGCATCTAGAAGGCCTCCCTACCTTCCCACACTTATAGAAAAGCCCAGTCAAGGATGTCATGGGTTTTCAGGAAGTGTGGACGCTGGGGAAGGCTGCAGAATTCAGACCACTGGAGAGATTACTTGTGGGATGAAAGAGAGGGCACTCACAAGACCCCTTGGCCACCTCAAAAGTAAAGTAAGTGCAACAACAATAAACAGCCATACACTGCCCATGAGAATTTCACTGAAATTATCCCTCCCCTTTGATAATTTTTGAATGCATTTATTTTCCTATGAACTGATGGAGAACAATCAGGAAAAAAAACATGGAAGACATTTTCGGCACGACGTTAGTGTGCTATCATCCCACTATAGTTTCTGTTCACAGGTCTAATGGGCATGCATGTGTGTGTTTGTGTACTCGCTGTCTAAATGCAGATGACAACTCAGGAGGTAGAAAATAAATGAGTGTGCAACACACTGTGATGCCTTTGTCTTGCCACCTTCAATCTCTCTGGAAAAGAAACACACACATACACTATTGGGTTCCTCTTCAAGCCACTGATTTTCCACCCCACAATCAGCAGGAACAGCTGTGCTCCCATATCCTGAGATCAAAAGAGGATCTCTTGTGTTTGGATGTTTGTGGATTCCATGGATTCTGTAGGACTGAAATCAGACTCTTGAGGGTTGGCTGCTGCTTTCTGTAACGCGACTGTGAAGCCCAAAGTGGCTCAGCACATATATCAGCACTACCTCTTCCACATTCTCTCCCGCTTGAACAAATACCACGCCAGAGGCTCAAATGCGTTTTAAATCTCTTGCGTGAAAACGCATTTAACAGCTCAGAAAGAGCGTGAGCCAGTGCTTGTGTGTGAGGAGGTGTGAATTTAGTCGGCACCATCCGGCTGCTGTGTTGTGGGAACTTGCTTGCAGTGTGTGAGAGACAGAGACAGAGGCAGAGGCAGAGGCAGAGGCAGAGAGAAGCTTCAGATTTAGCTGTCTAGTTCTCTGTACTGCAACCTTTCCCATAAAAACATTAGAAGAGCCTTGCTGCAGCCCATCTGGTCCAGCATCCTGTTCTCACAGTGGCCAACCAGATGCCTCTGGGAAGCCTTGTAATCAGGACCTGAGTGCAACAGTCCTCTCCCCACTTGTGATTCCCAGCAACTGGTTTTCAGAGGAACATTACTGCCTCTGATCAACTGACCAACACTCCTCTCCAACCAGGTGCCCAGTGGGAAGCCCACAAGGAGGACCTGAGTGCAACAGCACTCTCCCCACTTGCAGTTCCCAGCAACTGGCATACAGAGGTATACTGCCTCCGACAGTGGAGGGAGAACATAGCCAGTGATAGCCTTACCCCATCTGAGCTTGTCTAGTTCTCTTTCAAAACCCCACCTGGTGCCCTCCAGATGTTGCAGACTACCACTCCCATCAATCCCAGCCACAGCAGGTGAGACTTGTGGTCCAAAGAATCAGATTGGGGAAGGGGGCTTTACTGAGACACAGGTAAGAGTGTGGGGACCAGCATGCCTTCAGAGCCGATGTGGAAGAGCTGCCACAGTCTCAGGAGGGAAGAGGAGGGGAGGAGAAGAAAGATGATTTCACTCTGGGGTCTTGCTCTTCTCCTACTCTCTGAACTCCTGTATAAATCCAACTCCCCACCCTGCTGACCAGCTGCCTTCCTTGGTGTTCTGCCCTTGCCACTCAGCTTCAAATCCACCACATGCAAAACCTGACCTAACTGGTGACCTCGCGCTGCCGGGGACTTGCTGGTGTTAATTATGTGCTCAGTAAATTTCAGTGCAGCCCTGTCAGTGATTGGCAGGGAGTAGGGCAGGAGAAGTATATAAATTAAAAGCTTGAGCTCTGCCAGAGTCGTTGCAAGTAAAAAAGGGGAGGCGGTGCAGCAAGGTGAAAGGTCAAAGGGGCATCAGGGCAAATGCTGGCTGACAGATAGCCAATGTGGTGCATTTCAGATGTTGTTAAACTCTAACTCTCATCAGCCTCAGCCAGTGTGGCCAATGGTCAGGGATGATGGGAGCTGAAAGCCCAACAATATCTGAGGGGCCTCACAGGTCCCCTGCCCCTGAATGAAAGGTCAGGGCTAAGGTGGCTCCCACCCCCCAAAATGCATTTTCAGAATACCACCTATTATAATTTGATACCCTTTTTAAAATTATGAGCAGAGCTACCAAGAAGGCCCCCTCTCCTAATGTTATAACCCGAGAGGGTCTGTAGGGAAGGAGACGGTCTCTGAGATATTTGGGGCCTAAGTTGTTTAGGGCTTTAAACACTAATGTGAGCACCTTGAATTGGGTCCAAAAACCAACCAACCAATGCAACTGATTTAGACCAGGCACTGTATGTGTTGTAAAAGGAACCCAGCCAGAAATCTGGCCACTGGTGTTAGGACTAGGGAGCAGCAGAGACAGCTTTAAAATGCCAAGACATAAAAGCCATTAAAAGACTGTGCACTTCATGCAGGGTAGATACTGGGCATATTTCTCATTCCTGCTAGCAGTGATGAGTAAGAATGAGGGAGAAATTTGATTAGTTTGTATTTAAATGTGAACCTATCTAATTTGCACGTTCCAAAACAATATGCGAACCGAAACACAGCCGTCCTTCAAAATTCACATCTCCAAATTTTGCAATGCAATTCTCCAGCCAAATAATGAGTACAAAAATGCATATACTAGGATAAAGTGGGCGTGAAAATGCATGTATTTGTGAAAAGAGCATACAAAAAGGAACTATATCAGGGAACATTACTTTGTAAAAATGTGTATATTAGGCAAAATTGCATACAATAATGTTAGGAGAAATTTGCACCCAAATGCTCTTGAATTTTATTTATTTATTTATTTATTTATTTATTTATTACTAGTATTTATTAGTCGCTTTTTTTCAACAATAGAACTCAAAGCGACTTACAAAAAGGAAGCAAAAACACTGTAATTGAAATAGCTTACAACAAAAGCAAACATTTACAAAACAATTTCAAGCAAAATAATACAACCATAATAGAAAAAAACAAACAAATCGCAAACAGTACCACAAACAGCAAATATTTTCAAGAGAACTTAAAAAAAAAAAAGCAGAATGATGTGGAAATGTGGAGAACCAGATTTAAGAGTGGAAAAAAGGGAAACTGAGATAAACTGAAATTGACAGATTTGCCATTCCCTAGTGATGAGGTGGCTGGGTGGGGGTGGCTCACAGTTAAGGAAGCAGTGGTGGCTGGTGCCCACTGGGACTGGTGGGACAGAAGACAGGGAACCCAACAGTGGGTAGAGCCAGAGCCAATCACAGGCAGAGGTATAGCTAATTGCAGGCAGAGTCAACTAATGCACGTTTTGCCCATATCGCCCTTCCTGCTGAGTGCTGCAAGAGCAGCAATGCTAAGACCAAGGAGGAGGAAGCTGACAGTCAATGCCACCTGCTGGACCAGTTGCAAGTAAGAAAGTGGGTGGGTGGGGCTGCCTGGGGGCAGGCTGAGGTTGGTGAGGCAGCATCCCACTTGTCCTAATGGACTGACCACTGCTGTATGGCAGGCCCAAGATTGCTGTGCTGGTCAAATCCTGGCATGCCATTCAAGGCTCCAGTTGAAATACCTACTACTTCCAGCCCCTGCTTGTTCCCAGACTCTCCTGATGTTGAGACAAAAGTCTCTCTCTCTCTCTTTATCTGATAGAGGGGAGGATTTAGTAGCGTAATCCGCTTATCCTTGTGCCTCTCTTCCCCTGCAGCTCAACCTTGATATGCTTAATTACTGGTCAGAAGTGACCAGGGGCTTGTTTAGCCAGTTGCAACAGTTATCGATGCCAGAATCATTCCCACAACTATCAACACCAAACAAAAACCAGGACTGCCTCTGGACTGACAGTATTTTGAAGAAGGGATTTGAGAGCATACCAGAAATTTAGGTTTGTGCACCTGAAGTGGATTAAAGTGCTCCATTGCCCTGGTGCAACAAATCCACTTTAAAAAAAAAAGACTGTCTGCAGGTGGATTTATTTATTTATTGCATTTGTATACCGTCCCATAGCCGAAGCTCTCTGGGCAGTTTACAACAATTAAAAACATTAAAAACAAATATACAAATTTAAAAACATATTTTAAAAAAGCAATTTAAAAACAGGTAAATGGGAAATGCACTGGAAAGTGCAGGATTAATGGATCATATAACCACTAATCAAGCAAATCAGGTTGAATGTTCATTGTGGTGTAAGTAGTGCTTTTTGGTAAAAAATGAGGTGCTGGTGCTCATACATTGACAAAAGTGGCATGGGTGTGTCAATTCCAGGAGGCACAGCAGGGGTGGGATAAGGAGGTTGAAGATCCTCCGGAGGGGGAGTAAGGGGATGGGCTGCTGTTAATTCTGCCTCATCTGTGACTGACAGCACCTCAGAAGAGGGGCTGTTGGTTGGCAGATCACTGAGCTCCTCGACTTCGCTGGTTACCCTCTTCAAACCATGAGGCCCCTCCCCTGGATCCCAGTCCACCCATTCTTCAGAGCAGCTCTGCCAAGAGTTCTCAATGAGGCTCATGACAAACATGAAATATAGTGATGGCCACTGCCTTGGACAGCTTTAAAAGGGGATTGAACAAAATCATGGAGGAGGTAGAGGTGGTTGTCTATCAACCACTATTAGCCATGAAAACTGAATGGAACCTCCATAAAACACCAATTGCTGGCATGTCCACAGTGGAGAAGGGCTGTTGCTTGCGGGCTTCTCAGAGACATCTGGTTGACCACTATGGGAAACAGGTTGCTGGACTAGACAGGCCTTGAGTCTGATCTGGCAGGTCTCCTGATAACTGGGAATGGAAACCCTATGTTTAGAAGCAGTCTACCACTGACTGGCTGTTGGAGATCGCTGATTCACAGGGTCACTGTAAGTCGTAGTCGACTTGAAGGCACATAACACAACCACTGAATACCAGATGCTGAGGCACAACAGCAGGGGGAGGACTATCACCTTCGGACACTACTTGTGGGCTTCCTGAAGGCATTTGGATAGCCATGATGGGAAAGGAGGATGCTAGACTAGATGGGCCTTTGGTCTCATCCATCAGGGCACTTCTGATGCCCATATTCCAAAATACCATCATATCTGCAAGATCGGCTCATCCCTTATATACCCAGCTCACTTCAGGAGGTCTGTTCCGCACAACATAGGAAGCAAACCTTTAGCATTGTGGCACCTACCCTTTGGAATTCCCCTCCCCTTAAATATTAGACATGCACTGTCTCTGTTGTCTTTTCAGCACCTACTGAAGATCCTCTTTCAACAAGCCTTTTAAGTAGAGACCTTTATCTCAGTCTGCATTTGTATTAGAGTTGTTTTAAAGATGTTTTAAGATATTTTAAACAAAGATTTAAAGATGTTTTGTTTTTAAGATGTTTTTAAAGATGCTTTTTGTGTTATATTGCTTGTTGTTTGCCATCCTGGGCTCCTTCTGGGAGGAAAGGAGGGCTATATATTTAATAAATAAAGAAACAAAATCCTTGCTGTTTTCTGTTGTAGCCAAGTGTGAGCAACTGGTCTGGCCCTCCCGATGTTGTTAGATTCCTAAGTTCCATCACCTCCACCAGCATGGCTGATAAAGATATAGTGAAAATTGGGAGTCCAACATCAGAAGATCCACCAGGTGCCTGTCCCTGGTTTTTTTGGACTCGATGGGCCCTTTCCACCTCTTTTATTCTATGGTTCTATGATTCAAGGAGCAATGTTGCTGTGGCTTTTGTTATTTATTTATTTAATACACAGAGAGCATAGGAAGCTGCCTCCTACCAGGTCAGGCTCTTCTGTCCATCAAGCCCATTTCTGAATACTTTGTCTGGCAGGGGCTCATCAGGGTCTGAGGCAGAAAAGGTCTTTCCCATCCATTGTTACCTGATCCTGTTGTTGTTGTTTTTTAATGGAGGCCCTGGGGATTGAACCTGGGACCAAAACTGGTGCTCTACTATCCCTGATCTAGAGTCCCTCCTTTGGTTTGTATTATTTGATATTACTGTTGTTGCTTTTGTGACAAACTGCTTTGTTGACCCATACAGTTAAAAAAAGGTTAGAAATACACAGTATTTTGAAAACTCATAAATAAAAAAATAAATGATTTCCCTGTGTTCACAGAGGGCTTCTCCAGATTACCTATTTATTGAGCACTCATCCTGATTTGTTTTGTTGTTGTTATGTGCCTACAAGTCAATTATGACTTATGGCGACCCTATAAATCAGCAAGCCCCAAAAGCATCTGTCATGAACCACCTTGTTCAGATCTTGTAAGTTCAGGTCTGTGGCTTCCTTGATGGAATCAATCCATCTCTTGTTTGGCCTTCCTCATTATTGTCTTTTCTAGTGAATCATGTCTGCTCATCATGTGTCCAAAGTATGATAACCTCTGTTTCATCACTTTAGCTTCTAGTGCTAGTTCTGGTTTAATTTGTTCTAAAGGTAAAGGTGTCCCCGCACTTGTAGTGTCAGTTGTTTCCGACTCTTAGGGTGACGTCTTGCGACGTTTACGAGGCAGACTGTATATATGGTATGCGCAAAGCTCTCCTCCAACACCACATTTCAAATTAGTTGATTTTTCTCTTCTCCACTTTTTTCACTGTCCAACTTTCAATCCATACACAGAGATTGGGAATACCATGGTCTGAATGATCCTGACTTTAGCGTTCAGTGATACATCTTTGCATTTGAGGACCTTTTCTAGTTCTCTCATAGCTGCCCTCCCCAGTCCTAGCCTTCTTCTAGTCTCCATTTTGGTTAATGACATGCTAAGGTATTGATGATATGTTATGTGTATAGATTAAAGAAGTGCCTGGATGGGAGACTCCCTTGGGTTTCTGTCATGAAAAGAAAGGCGGGGTATAAATGTAATAAATAAATAAATAATAAGTAGGGTGATAAAATATACCCCTGTCTCACACCCTTTCTGATTGGGAACCAATCGGTTTCTCCATATTCTGTCCTTACAGTAGCCTCTTGTCCAGAGTATAGGTTGCGCATCAGGACAATTAGATGCTGTGGCGCCCCCATTTCTTTTAAAGCATTCCATAGTTTTTCATGATCTACACAATCAAAGGCTTTGCTATAATCTATAAAGCACAGCATGATTTCCTTCTGAATTCCATTATCCAACGTATGTTTGCGATATGATCTCTGGTGCCTCTTCCCTCTCTAAATCCAGCTTGGACATCTGGCGTTTCTCGCTCCATATATGGTAAGAGCCTTTGTTGTAGAATCTTGAGCATTACTTTACTTGCAAGAGATATTAAGGCAATAGTTCGATAATTACTGCATTCCCTGGGATCCCCTTTCTTTGGAATTGGGATGTATGTTGAACGCTTCCAGTCTGTGGGCCGTTGTTTCGTTTTCCATATTTGTTGACAAATGTTTCTCAAAATTTGGACAGATTCAGTCTCAGTAGCTTGTAGCAACTCTATTGGTATGCCATCTGTTCCTGATTTGCTTACATGGAAGCTAATATCGGGCCTTTATTGAGCATTTGTTCTGATTTGTTTGCTGGGAGGCTACACAACAATGAGCACTCATCCTGCATTTGCTTATGGGATACTAGATACATCTTTCCATTAATCCTTTGTTCATCTCTCACTTTTCAGTGCATTTCTCTGCCACTTTCCTAATTGCAAAAACTCTGTGCTTTTATTTGTTTGTTTTAGAAAAGGATTTGTTGCACTAGGGATACAGAATTATTTAATCCACTTTAATTGTGCAAACCTAAATTTCCAGTGTGCAGTTGAATCCCTCCCTCAAAATACTGACAGGGTGGAAGCAACCAGAGTCCCTGTCCCTTGGCATCTCTATCTTGTACTGCAATACCTTCCATTGGAAAGTAAGAGTAGAAGTGCTGTAAGGACTGCATTGGGATTGGCTGTATGTACCTCTCTGGCTTTGAAAGTGCAGTGGGGCTTATTCATTAGGAGCAGTCTTGGTTCTAAACAGCCAGTTCTTGGATAGTGTGGCAGAGTAAGTGGGCTCCCTACAATTCTGAGTTAGCCGCTTGGCTCCTTGTCTGGTTTGCAAGGGACAACGGCAACTCACACAGGAGAGTGACAAAACTTAATGGAAGGGTTAATGGTGCATTGTGTAAACTTTACACCATAAACAGAGAATTTCCATTTGCTGTGCTTAACATCTCTGCTGGTTCAGTTTCAAAAGCAGGAAGTGGGAGGCTGGATAGGTAGGCATGGTACAGCTGGCTGCCGGTCCAAAATGCGGGTCATCATAGAAGGAGCTTGTGTAGCAATCACAGGCCAAGAAGGGCTGAGGACTGTGGACGAAAGGGCACCAGAATCCAGAGAAGGTATTATAAACCAGTCTCTGTCTATTGGGAAAGGACAAACAGAAGTAGTGGGGGAGGGAGCACACATACAACTCCTGTCCTCCGTCCCCCCCGTCCCACCATGGAAGCCTCCATGCAAGGAGATGCACCAGAGTCACAAAGGACATTTCACGGCGACCGATCCATTAACGTGTGCATGGGGTGGGGGAAAAGGGGAAGGGGTGGTTGCTTCCTCATGGCTCCCTGAGGGGTGACTAACAGACCAATTAAACTGCCAATAAAAAATTTAATCAAGTAATAATGCACCTTACTTTGTTTAATTAGTGTTCTGTCAAGTGAATGAATATTTAAGATGAGCGCTGTGGAGCCGTGTGCCAGGGCCGGCCCCCAGCAGGCAGGCGAACGCAATAAGTGTGCTTGGCAGGCCCGCGGCCACATTTCAATTAAACTGACAGCTTCCCCTCGATGAGGCAGTATTGATCGTGGGCAATTAGGCCATCAGAGGCGCTGGGCCACGATGGCCATCAGAGAAGAAAGGCAGCAGAAATGAGTGCCAGTGCCAGCAGAGGGCATCTCAGAGAGGGTACTCAGATGCCTTGTTGATTCTAAAATTTTAATATTCATTGTATTTATATCCCACCTTTTCTGCCCTCCAGAAGTTCAAGGTGGTATACATGGTTCTCCTCCACCACTTTTATCCTGACAACAACCCTGTGAAATAGGCTAAGCTGAGCAACAGTGACTGGCCTCCAATATCTGGCTCCCCCTACCCTCAATAAACTTTATGGCTAAGTGGGGATTTGAACTCTGGCCTCCCAGTTTGTAGTCTAATAGTCTAATCGCTATGCCACTGCTGGCTTTGAAGGCACACCACACTTTTACATTGCATGTAACCCAATTTGTGTTGGTGTTAACCCCTCTTTTTATCCTCACAACAATCCAGCAAGGTAGGATAGGCTGAGAGTGGAGGCCCGAAGGTCACACAAGGAGCTTTGAAGCTGAGTAGGGGATTTAAACCCTGTTCTTATTCCAACCATTGCACCACACTGGCTACCTTTACGCACTTTGGGAAGAAGATACCACATCAGCCTACTTATGTGATGGTTCTGTCATAAAAACACACACAATCTGTTGCATTACGGCACTATTAATATCAATATTTTGAAAGGAAACATCAATAAATGAAAGGAAACATCAATAAAATTATCATTCTTAATATTGATATTTTAGAGGCAGACTTTTTTTTTTAAATCCATTTTTGAAAATAGCTGCAGAAAATTGCTACATAAAAATCTGATCTGCAACAATAGAGAATAAGTGAATTAATGGAAAATTCAGCACCAAATCCAAATTGGGCGGAATGCTAGCACACAATTTTCTTTTAGAATTTTTGCTCAAGCCCCCAATTTTAAAGGGAAAAAAATCTTCAGAGGCGGTTTTCACCCCACCCACTGAAATCTATGGAAATCACTGGGGCCCCACACTAAAAAATGCACTAGGACAAAATGCAGTGTTAAAACAACATCAGGTAAGATCAGGAAGAGACAGAAAGCAGTGGGAATAAAAAGCAGCAAACATAAAACAGGGTTAAAAGCTACAAGAAGATTTAAACGACTCGACTTTGACTTTGCGTGGGGCCAAAAGCACTAGAGTAGGCATCATGGGAAACTCCCCGGGGAGGGGATTCCACAGCTGGGATGCAACAATAGAAAAGGCCATTTTGCTCATAACGAAGACGTCAGCATCATAGTGAATATATCAGGGTCTGGGTAGTTTGCAGATATGAAAAGAGGCGACCCTTCCAAGTACCAAAGTCCCAAGCCAATAAGGGCGATGAAGTGTGCTGTGTGCCTAGTAATCTAATGATTCAGTCACCAGCAGCACTCACTCTAATGCAGGTGCAGGGCAGAAATACTTTGGGGTCCCCAGGGGAGGGGGAATCTTGAATTATTTACATTACTTTCTTTCCTGAAGCACACTCTAGCCCAGCCTCCCCCACCCTGGTGCCCCCTGGCTGGGGCTGACGGGAGGTGTAATCCCAAAACTCTGGAGAGTACCAGCCTGGGGGAGGCTTCTCCAGCTGCTCTCTTGTACACTTTTGTATATCCTGAGAATGACTGCAAGAGATAGAAGCAAGGGAGAAAGGAGGACAAGAAGGCAGACAGACATCCTCTTGCCCTGCCTCTCTCCTTGTGTGTCATCCCCTTTGCCCAACACTTTGCGCCCTGAGAAATGGTGTTGTCCCACAAGGCCTTCAAAAATTGTTTGTTTCACTTGAGCTGTTTTGTGGCCAGGGTAGGGTGAGTCTTGTAATATGGATTTGCCAGTAAATAAGTCCCCTGCTCCTCAGCCCTGTAATAAATGCATTTGCAGTAATCTGGCTATCGCACAGTGTAATTGCTAGCTGTCAGCCCAAATTGATGCGGCGGGACCTAACTTTGCTGCCCCCGTGCCCTTCCTTCACGCTGTGATTCCTTCCCCACCCTGTCTCCAACACGCATACACACACACACACACACACACACACACACACACCCTGTCCTAGAGGACTCCTGTTTGGCACAGCTATCCGAGTGAGACGATCACTCTCCTCGTGACCCTCTGCAACACATCCGACCCGCCTGGAACACATTCAACATGCCTGGTGGTCTTGGATCTGTGGCAAGGCAGGCAGACCCAGGCATCTGGGGCATACAAGTCCCTGTCCCGAGGCTGTGGCGAAGCTGGGGATTTGGGTTACCTAGGGGAAGTTGGAAACTAATTTTCATGGGTTATAAATCTCACTGAAACAAATGGGGAGCTGCTCAAGTGCGTGGTTGTTGGTTTCAAAGATGATATTGCAAGATGCCATGCCTGTGGAAGGGGCTTCATGGTTTTTTAAAAATTATTATTATTATTATTATTATTATTATTATTACTACTACTACTATTGCTACTACTGCTACAATTTATTAGTTGCTGGCTACTGACAAGGTCTCCAAGTGACTTAAATTTACACACATTAATAAATTATATCCCGGGGAGGAGGAGGGAATAATATAAAACCTACAATTCATTACTATACATATAACACATTGTAAGAACCACCAGTCTTCCCATAACAGCCAAAGGAAGGTTTGCCAACACCCCAACAGGAAAACAAAATCAACTCAGTCCATCAAAGCCCTGGGAGGAAAAAGTTAAGTCTTTGACCTGGTCCCAAAAAGATGCCAGTGAAAGGGCCAAATGGACTGGGGAGAGCATTCTACAGATGGAGGCAACTGAAAAGGCCCCTTTAGAAGAAAAGGTGTAGGGTTAGCTCTGGAATAGAGCCCAGTCTCACAGAGATATAGAACTAGGCACTGAATGGGGGAGGCAATGTGTCCTACCTTACAGCAGACAGCCCAAGTCCAGTTTAAAGAGAAAGAACCCTAAACAAGGGTGAGCAGTGATGGCCATGAAGCTCTAGGGCAGGAGACAGAGCAGGCACACAGTCACTATCTTCCCATCTATAGTGAGATGTATCTGACTTGCCTCTGTGACGACAGATTGCTGGACTAGATGGTCTTTTGGCCTGATCCAGCAGGGCTTTTCTTTTGTTCTTAGGCATTTTTATCTATTTAAATTACATATAGCAATTATTTCCAAAACAGTGTGCATAATGCATAGAAATTAGCATACGCACATTTTAGGCAAATCTATTTGCATATGCAAATACATAAACAGACATTCTTATCATTGAGTGAGAATTAGATGCAAGGTCTGTTATAAACTGCTGTTCTGCCCCAGAAGCAGCAGCATCATTGGTTAAGGAAGTGAAAGAACCACTTGGAAAACCAGTTGTGCTGGGGGACCTGTTCTTCCTTGCTGCTCTCTTATGCCCGGAACATTTTTCAGCCCAAGGACTGCATTCCCTTTTGGGGGACACATGCCAGTGACGGGTGGCGCCAGAGGCAAAAGTGGGTGCAGCAGCAGATGTAAATGTTTGTACAGTAGGCTAGTATCTACGCACACACTCACCCCACACCCCTCTCTATCCTCCATCCAGGCAAGCCAGAGGCATGACCAGAGTTCAAGGACACATTCCAGCCAGGCAAAAACACTCAGGGAGGGTGCAAAGCAGGGCTGGTGAGAGGCATGACCCAGGGATAGTGGGTGTGGCCTGAAGGGAAGGAATGTAGTTGGGGAGAATTCCAAGGGCCACAGAGAGAAGCCTGGGGGTGCACATTTGGCCCCTGGGCCTGAGGTTCCCCACCCCTGCCTTACTTTGTACAAATCCCTCCTCAGATCCATGACACCTTTGGCACAACTCTTCAGTGTCCATAACCTGCTGCAATTATGCCTACGTAATTATACCTGAAATACATGGATATTTTTTCCATGTTTATCTCTGGCATCCATTTCCTTCTTCACCCTCTGTGGCCTCCCCTGTCACAAATTTTAGACTATAAGCTCCTCAAGGCAGGAACCTGCCCTCTTGCACTTTATAAAGTGCCACGCTCCTCAAATGGTGGCTGGTGTCCATTGGGACTGGTGGGGCAGAAGGCAGGAAGCAAAACAGTAGGTGGAGCCCAAGGCAATGACAGGTGGAGACACAAATTCTAATTTTGTCCCCCTCCTCCCTGCTGAGTTTTATAAGGGCAATAGTGAGACTGAGGAGGAGGAGGAAGCTGCCACAGGCAGTGCCACTGCCTGGACTGGTTGTAAGTAAGAAGGCAGGCAGGTGGGGGCTGGCTGACAGCAGACAGAGGTTGGTGGGGCAGTGCCCTGGTTGCCCTACTGGGCCAGCCTCCACTGTGCTCATCATAAATAAGTAAATTTGCTGCGTTTACCATTCAGATTCTGTTGCTTCTGCAACCACCCAGCGCCGTGCCAATCATCAAGCATCGAGTTTCAAATTAGGCATGCAAACGGGAAGTCATTATGCAAAAACCCAGGATATTTGCATAACAATGTATTGATTGCGTCATTTATTTTGAGAACCAAAACTGAGAAGTCTTCTCGGCAGAGAGTTATGAACAGCCCCACGTGAAAAAAATTAATACATGGATAGAGAAGGAAGGGGGCGTTGAGTGCAAAGGATCGGGGAAGAGTATGCAAAGTTGGTGCCATTTGCATAATGCATTTTGAAGGCAGAATTTGAGGCGGTGAGCAGCAACAGAACAGTCCTGCGCAGTTAGATATATAGCCAAACCAACAGATTAAATCAATAGACAGATAGCATTAAAAAATACGCAAATTGAGAAAATCAGAAGAGAGATGGCAGATTTACATCCTTTGCACAGAACAGCATGCTGGGCAAGCTTGTGCAGCGCTGGGTACACAATTGGCTTCAGAATAGTCTCTGCAGACTTTCTTCTAAAAGCAAGCTTCTAGCCCTCATTGATGCAAAGATTCAGCTTTAAAAAGTGTGTGAGTAATGCCTACTGACATCAGAGGAATTGCCAGGGCCGGACTCTGCAGTAGCGGAATGAACAGACACCCCTCCCCCTGCAGCAGGGCTGGTGAACCACAAGTGAAATAATAGATTACAATCTAAAGCGCCTCCTCCCAATAATGCCGTTAAGTCCCGACTCTAAAGTCTCAGAGGAGATGCAACTGGATGGCACTCTGTTAGAACTCCTTGCCCTTCCCTATGATCAGCAGAAAGAATAAATTATGCAAACTGTTTTTTTAAATATGCATAATAAGTTATGCAAAACCAGAGATGCCATGCACCTTTCTCTTAATCTGCATGATTTGTGACTATTGCAGAATTCTGCATCTTTTTTCATAGCAGAATACAACTTATTTTGGCACAGGCAGGGGCTTGTTTGGCTGAGCTCTGCCCATGATTCATAAAAGGAGCCCTTTTGGATGGAACTGAAGACCTATCTGGTCCAGCATCCTGTTTCTCACAGTGGCCAACCAGATGGCCCTATGGGAAGCCCACAAGCAGGGCATGTTTTTCCTCAGCAACCAGCATTCAGAACTATTCAGATTCCAGAGACTGGGATTGAACAGACTGACTAGAGGAAGCTGCGTTACACTGAGTCAGGTCACATCCACCCCATACATTTAAAGCATGTTTACAGCACATGGTTTCCCCCAAAGAACCCTGGAGCTGGAGCTTGCAAAGGGTGCTGGGAATTTTAGGTCTGTGAGGTCTATACATCTACACTGTACATTTAAAGCACATCACTTCCCCTAAAAGTCTCCTGGAAGCTGTGCTTTATCTCTCACAGAGATATAATTCCCAGCAACCTTAACAAACTATAGTTCCCAGGATTCTTTGGGGAAGCCATGTGCTTTAAACATGCTTTAAATATATGGTGTGATGTCATCTCAGATTATTTGGTCCATCTAGCTGAGTATTGTCCACAACAATGGGAAGTGGCTCTTCGGGGTTACAGACAAGCGTCTCTCCCAATCCAGCCTGGAGAGAGATGCCGGGTCTTGAACCTGGGACCTTCTGCACACAAAGTGTGTGCTCCGCCACTGAACTATAGAGCCCTTCCTTTGGCTTTGAATGTTGGAGGCAGTTTTCACATGACCCAAGAGACGAGAGTGGCCGCTTCACAAGCCTGCAAGATGGATGTTTTTCACCAAATTACCATGAGCCCAACACAAATTTCCTAATGTTTACAGCTTGAGACAATGCCAGTCTGATGCCTCACTGCACTATACTCTTCCACAGTTACATAGGAAGCTGCCATATACCAAGTCAAAGCATCAGTCCATCTAGTTTAGTACAAGGGAGGGGAGAGAAATTCAGTTCTCAAAGGCAAACTTATCTAATCCGCACTTTCTGAAACAACAGGTAAACCAAAAACACAGCCAGCCTTCTAAATTTTGCAGTGCCAAGCAATGTATACAAAAATACATATGCTGCGGTAAAGAGTGCATATACTAGTGAAAATAACATACAAAATGGATTATATTTGGGGACATTGCTTTACGAACCTGTGTATATTGCATCCAAAAATGGGCATATGAGGAGAACTTTGTACAAAAATGTTTATGCATTTTCCTGAGGACTTTTTTTTAAAAAAAATTGCAAACGGATGTGGAAATGTAGAGAACTGAATTTAAGATTGGGAAAATTTGAAAAGGAGAGAAACCAAAACTGATATATTGTCTACACTGACTAGCAACAGCCCTCTTGGATTTTAGACAGGAGTCTTTTCCCAGCCCTCCCTGGAGATGCTAGGGATTGAATCTGGGACCTTCTGCTTGCAAAGCAGATGCTCTGACCCCTGAGCAACAGCACTTCCCCAAGGAAGAGGAAAGGAGAAGTACAAAACCTTGCACTGTCGCTTTTGCAAAGGGGCTGGAGAGCTCTCCCCCAGCACCATTCTTTCTCTCTCTCTGTCTCCTGGTGCAATAAGGTTTTCTTGTCACGCGCAACAATTTGTAAAGCGACAGGCTCTCCTGCTGACACGCCACTGCGCTGCTCATTTCCCCACAGCTGTCAAGCCAGCAATCACGTTTAATAAAGGCGCAGAAATTAGATAGCAGAACAAGGAATCTCTTTGGCCTAACAATGCAATTATTACAGACAGTGCCTCCATACAACCCCTTCCTCCTAAAAATTCTCTCCTCCTCCTCTAAATAAAACCCCACCTTCATCGATTTAGAATAATAATAATGGGTGGGGGGCATGTGCGCAAGAGAATAATAAGCCCAGTGAGGATTGACAGATCAGTGGCAATAGATTCGTTTGTTGCAAATGATGAGGGGGCTGGAGGGGCACTGCAGTGTTTGTGCAAAGCTTTGTGGCAATTACTGGGCAAGGATCTTCCACAAGAGGAAAGGGAGAAAGTGCGGGTGTATTTATGTGCCTGCTAGCATATGAGTAAGGATTGTGTGTAGGTGTGTCTGCCAGTCTGTGTGTGAATCTGGTAGAGATGGAGAGAAATTTGATTCAGTTCGCATTTAAAGGCGATCGTACTGAATTTGCAGTTTTCGAAACAATACTTGAACCAAAACACAGCCATCCTTCAAAATTTGCACTTTTCCAAATTTTGCAGTGCAGTTCTTCAGGCAAGAAATGTGTACAAAAATGCATACAACTTAAAGTGTGCATACAAATGCATACATTAGTGAAAATAGCATACAAACATGCATTATATTAGGGGAAATCGCTTTGCAAAACTGTATATTTGGAAAAATTGCCTAGAAAAATTAATATATTAGGAGGAGACTATGATGAATTTTCATGGGCATTGTTTTAAAATTGCAAACTGGTATGGAAATGTGGAGGACTGAACGGAAGACTGGAAAGATGAGAAACTGAGGGAAAGAGAAATTGACAGATTCAGCCACCCCTAGGATCTAGAATACACAAAGAAGTATGCATGTATCAGTGGGATAAACAGGAAAACAAAAATCTCTTCCAGGTATGGCTGACCCTGTGTAGCCCCCATCTCTTTTCCTTTAGTAGCAATAAGCCCCCTCCCCATTTGTGGGTGGCCGCTTTCCTTCTAGAAACAGGTTTAAGTAGGAGTAAAAGTAGTGGCACCATGAGGGCAGGACTTTAGGGCAGACATCAGGGCCCTCGGTCAGCAGGACAAGTAGGAGGGTCCCCCAAAACAGCACAGCTGGCTAACGAACCGTCCCCTCCCGCATAGAACTATTAAGCCCAAAGTCCACATTACCTCAATGCATCAATGCACAAAAGTACCTCTGGGTATGTACAGGGTGTTTCCCCATCACTACCAAGCAAGCTGCGGCCTGTCCTCCTATACTTAAAATGAAGGTGCAGGACTTCCACAACAAATGGCTGGGATCCCCTGCAGGCCTGAGCCCCAGAACCTCTCCTGAAAAACTCTGAGGACAAATGAATGTGAAATGTGTGTATGTATATGGGCAGGTCTTAAGTGCTTAACTTTCTGTTTATGACTCTTTGGTCCCCACCATGATTCAAACTGACAGCAGGAAGAGCTTTTTGATTCCATCTCTCTTCCCTAGGGAGGGAGGGCAGAGGCTGAATAATCCTCTCAGGGATGAATGCTAAGATCCAGAATTCTCGAGTTGCTTCCAGATCTCCTGTCTACCTAGTATTCCTTCTGAGTTGTTTGCACAGAGTTTTCAGGGAGGTTAGACAACGCAAGCTATTTATTGAGCATTCATTCTAATTTGTTAGTAGGGAGATTATACAACATTGCGTCAAGCAATAATTATCCCACACCTTCCAGTTCATTTTCCTATCACCTTCTTTATCACAAAAACTCTGATTTGGGGTGGGGGTTGTTGCAAAGAGCACCAAATCAACTTTAATTGTGCATACCTCAATTTGCCACTATGTGACTGAGACTGTGCACACACCATACGTTTAAAGCATATTTAAAGTACATGGCTTCCCTCAAAGAATCCTGGGAACTATAGTTTGTTATTGGTACTGGGAATTGTAGCTCTGTGAGGGGTAAACAACTGTTCCCAGGTTTCTGGTGTGTGTGTGTAGCTTAAAATGTGTGGTGTGTACACATTCTAGATCCCATCCCAAAATAGCAAAAGTCTGGAAGAGCCCTTGGATGCTTTTTTTCCAGCTCCGAGCAGGATTGAGCCCAGTGCTCAAATTACTGGGAGAGGCAGTCAGAGGACCTTGGCCATCTTTTGCAGTGCCCCCCCCCGGCTACTGTATTGAGGGATCTACAGAGGGAGGTGTGATTTGGTTAAACCTGGGTAGAGTTTACAGGATGGGCCTTGTGGGTTTAATTCAGGGATTACCACCCACTTCCTTTCCCCATTATGATTCACGTTCAGGGCTATGAGCCAGGAATCTGGACTTCTACCCTGTACTGTGGGAGGGGAGCCGTGTCTCGCAGTGATCATGGAAAGCTGCATGTTCTCAGGGAAATCCAGCAGCCGAGTCCTCGCAAGATGACAAATGCTCCCCACGCCTCTTGTTTCTTTTGCCTCCGCTCCCCAGCCGCTTAGTCCCTACAGCCCAGTGCTCCCTGATTAATATTTCCCTTCAATCCTCTCCCCTCTATTAAGAATCCAAGCGTGTCTTAACTACATTACTGCAGCCCGAGGGGGGAGGGGGGGAGACCGGGAGGGCCATTCAAGCGGGAAATGGCAGAGGCCAGAAGGCCCTTCCTCCATGCCTGACTTCCCTGCCCGGCTGACTGTGCAGCAGCTCCGGTTAACGGCTCTGCGGAGCCCCCCTCCCCCTGCAAGCAAAGATGGGGGCAGCTGCTGCTAATCAGGGAAGCTGGAACCCCCCACGGCATAACGTGGCAGCTGAGCTGGGTCAAGGTGACTTCGCGGAGCAGGCTCTGCTGCGGATGCATCTGCACCGCGGGCTGCTTGAGTTCTAAATGCCAGCTCTGCAGGGAGAAGAGGACTCACAATAGGCCAGCACTTTATTGCATTCTGTTGGGGAGCCGGAACTGGGGTCTAGAAAGTCAGTGAGAGCAATATTTCTCCAGGCTCCATTCTGGCTCCACCTCTGGCCCACCAGATTTCCTCCTAACTCCGTCCCTTGTTCAGAAGATTCCATAGGACAGAAAAGGAATGCAGGAAGATGCCCTACGCAGAGTACATCCAGCTCAGAATTGCCTGTAACAGTAGTGGGAAAAAAGTTTCAGCCCAAGGGCCACTTTCCCTTCTGTGCAACCTTCTGGGGGCCACATGCCAGTGGTGGATGGGGCCAGAGGCAAAAGTGGATGTAGCAATACATGTGAATATTACCTTTGCACGATAAGCTAGTTTCTACACACACCCCTCTTCATCCAGGCAAATAACAGGCATCATCAGAGCGCAAGGACACATTCCAAACAAGGGGAATGCAAAGCAGGGCTAGGGAAGATTGTGACATAGGGAGAGGGGGTATGGCTGGGGAGAGTCCCAAGAGCCTGTTAGAGAATTCTGGAGGGCCATATTTAGTCTCCAGGCCTGAGGTTCCTCACCTATTAATTTCTGGCCCTCCAGATATTGCTAAACAACAACTCCTATCAGCCTCAGCAAGTATGGCCAACAGCCAGGGACGATGAGAGTTGTAGTTCAGCAACATCTGAAGAGCCAAAGGTTCCTCACACCTGGCCTACACTGACTGGGTATGATATTCCATGGTTTCAGACAGAAGTCTTTCCCAGCCCTACCTAGAGATGCCAGGGACTGAACCTGGGATCTTCTACATGCCAGGCACTGAGCTATTGCCCTTCCATCCTGGCTGTGTCCTGACCCTCCAAGAAGTGCCCCCCCAACTCAGTTATGCCTACCCCAACTTTGCAATCAGCCCAACATTTGTGAAATCAAACGTTGGTGGCCCTAAAGAACAGAAAGGACTAGCAGTTAGAGAACCTGCACCTTGGAGGTGAGACTAGGCATCTGTCTCTCATTCGACCCAGCCATCACTGTAATCAGGCCCCAGTTCTGGGCCAGGTCCCAGTCCCGGAACACATGAATAAATACTTATGTGCTTTTGAGATTATGCAGAGCACATTTCTCTTGTGAGTGAGTAGCCCACAACTAGCCCTTGCACATCTAAGCAGAGAGGATTCAGTTCGGAACTACTGATGGGGGCTCAGAGTACAAGGGGAATAGAGGCCTTACCTATTGTGCTGACTGTTGCTGCTGCTGTTGTTTCTTACCTGCTCTTCAGGCCAGATTACAACAATATAAAAATACAAGATTAAAATCAGTCAAAACAATTTACAATCTGAAGAATTGGGGGGGGGGGTTGCGTGTGTGACACTTCCTCCCATATATACCTAGACCTTAATGTCATTTTAGGTCCCTCTCCAGGTACACCCCCCCCCACTGAATGAGATTTGGCTGGTGGCTACCAGAGAGAGTGCCTTCTCAGCAGTGGTGCCCTGGCATTGGAATGCCCTTCCCAGAGAACCTTACCTGGTGCCTACACTGTGGTCTTTTTGGTGCCTGATAAAGACCTTTCTCACCCAGCCACTTCCCCAGGCTTTTCCACTATCAAAGGCAGTTTCTGGGAATCACAAGTGGGGAGAGCTGCTCTTGTGTTCAGGTCCTGCTACTGCGTTTCCCAGTGTCATCTGATAGGTCACTATGAGAATTGGATCCTGGGCTAGATGGGCCTTTGGCCTGATCCAGTACTGTAAAGCTCTTCTTATGTACTTTTGTTGCATTTTAAAATGTCCATGTTAATATTTTTAGCCCTTTGCTGGTGTTAAACTGGATTTATTCTGCTGGTGGTTTTATTCGTTTTTAGATTTTATGCTTGTGCATTATAATATATTTATATTTTAGTGACTTTTTTAGTTATAACTTTTGTTATTTGGCCAGTATATAATTCTGTAAATAAAAAGAAATTTAGCTACTGTTTTTAGCAGGTTTATTTATTATTTATTTATTACAGTATTTATAGGCCACACTTTTTATAGAGTACATCAAGGAGGCTTACAACATACAAAGGCATATTTTTTAAAAAGGGTATGGGGTTGACATGCTTAGACCCAAATTGGTGGGGAGCTCATGATCAGGGCTTGTAGATTTCAAGATGGATCTTCCCCCCCAATCTCCCCCCCCCCATAATCTGAGCATTGAACAAGCCTTTAAAGCATCTGGCACACTGAAAAGTGTTATAGAAATTAATAATAATACTGCCACGCATTCCTCATTTCTGGCAGCAGTGAAAAGATCCAGAGGCAGCAGTGTAGGTTGTTGTCCAGAAGTGGTGGGGAACTTCTTGTTGGACACCATTACCTCTCATCATCCCTTGCCAATGGCCATGCTGGTTCCCCCACCTCCACTATACACCATAGCCACTGAGGGGCCTGAACCCCCTCGGGGATATTCCAGCAGGCCCCTTCCATGAATTTTCAGCTTTTGTTTAAAAATAACTTTAAAAATAAGTCTCTGTCCCTTTTATTTCTGGAAAAAGTATACAGGCAGAATTCTATCCAAAAGTTCGTTAGAAGTTAGCTTTCTCCAGTATTCTATTCTTGTGTTCTGGTCAAGGAGCACAAAATCACATGAATGCCTAATAACTTCTAGGTCAGGTTTGGAGGAACCTTTGGCCCTCCCAGATGTTGCTGAACTACAATTCCCGTCAGGTCCAGCAAGCATGGCCAATGGCAAGGAGTGATGGGAGTTGGAGTTCAGCAACATCTGGGAGAGGCAAAGATTTGCCGCAGGCTGCTTTACACCCTTGCTTTTAATTTTATAACATTAAAGTTTGTGTTAATATTGTTTATTAATACTGTTTATCAATACTGGCATTAGAGCACCTCCATTTAAATTGAAGCAGTTACGCACTGGCCCTTGTGACACATAAGTGTGGTACCCTGAGTCCCTCCCCCTTTTTTTTCTAGGGTATCCATGTGTCCTATTTTTCAGAGAACAGTCCTCCATTTGAAAGCATCCTTTCTATTTGAAGGGCTGTTTGGACCACATCTGGCTGAAAGATAAAGAACCCTAATAAGGGAAAGCAAGAGAGCCTTGAAGTTGCCCGTTTTCAATTATTACCCGGACTGAGCCCAGGCATACGAGTCACCTGGTCACAGTCTTTCCCCACTATGGTGAGATTTCTATTTCAATTATAGTAATCATTTATAAATTTGCATCAATATATATTGATTAGCACATGCAAACATTTAGCAAATCAGTGTCCTCTTTTGTCTTCTTTTTCGTTGGTGATGCATGTTCTCCTTTCCAGCAAAGCATAATCATTCGTCACAAAATTTCTGCCTATGGGGTCTGGTTCAACCAAGTAACCAGTACTGATCACCTGGAAAGCCAGGATACTGAACATCCTGCCAGGCTTTGCTCCAACTGTTCTATAGTCCCCCAAGCTCCACCATCACCCTGACTTCCTAGGTTCTGCTGTGCCTCTCTGTCCCTTGGTAGGGTGCCAACTTCCCAGAAAAGGGCCTATTCCCATGCTTTTAGTAGCAGCTTGATCTGCAGAAATCAGCCAGTAAAACATTCTTAGGCACTGAAGTGAGCATGATCACCTGCTCATCTCTGAGTGGGAGCTGTTTTGAGAGGAGGCAGTTCCACTTCCACGTCCTATCCTGACTAAGACACTGGTATATTTTGCAACCGCTGCCTCACTATCCTATTCATCAAAGTCCCTCTGCCAATCTTACATTTTCGTTGTATATTCATGCAGTGTAGGAATCTGGATCTCTAACCAGCTGCCTTTCTCAGGGATCCCCCTGCTCTGTAGTTTACTTCTGCTTACTGCTTTCTAGGGATGGAAGGATTTGACCGTTTCTGTTCTCTCAGTTTCTAATTTTTGCAATCTTAAATTCAGTTCTCCACTTTTCTGCACCAGTTTACATTTTCTTCTTTAAAAAAATCCTAATGAAAATTCTTCAGAATTTAGAGTGCATTTCTCTTAATAAACACATTTTTGTATGTAGTGTTGACTAATGTATAAATTGTTGCAAGCATTTTCTCCTAATCCCTTTTGTATGTTATTTTCAGCAATATATTGACTGTTATGCACACTTTCATTTAATATGTGCATTTTGGTAAACACTGGCTAGCTGGAGAACTGCACTGCAAAATTTGGAGAAAGTGGGAATTTTGAAGGATGGCTGTTTCAGTTCTTAAATTGTTTCGGAAAGTGCAAACTGGATAAATTGCCTTGACGTGGAAACTGAATTGAGTTTCTCCCCCATCCCTAATGTTCATTCAGGGCAGGACTTTGGACCTCTAACCACTATCCCAAGTTGCCTTTCCCAGGGATCCTGCTGCTCTGTACTTCACTTCTGCATACTGCCAACACAGGCCCCGTTGAGCAAAGCAGGAGAGAGGGAGGTGAGCAGAGGAAGGCTTCTTTAACTCACTTTTATTTGTCCTCAAAATTGCTATTGATCAGCACGCGCTTGATCCTTGCTCATCCATTTATTTATTTATTTCCTCATGATGATATAGAAAATGTCAGCTTGAACGGAAATCCTTTCCGGGACCAAGGACTGGGCACCGTGTAATGTGATAGATAGACTCAAACTAGGAATGCCTGGATTCAGATCCTTGCTCATCCAAGCCATGAAGCCTTCTGGGTTGACTCTGGGCCAGCCCCAGCACCTCTCTGCCTAATCTACCTTGCAGAGTTGGTGTGTGAGGATAAAATGTAGGGTGTGGGGAGGGGAAGAAAAAGGGACATACCTTGAGCTTCTTGGAGGAAGGACTAAAAAAAAGGAAGGGTAAAAATATAATCTGTATGGAACCCTCTATGCAACCTTATGCTGCCCATCCCCCCGGGCCACTGCTTCCTACCCCCTAACCCTTGAATGCCTTCTTTTAAGCCCAACTCTCTCCTTGCCCAGAAGCTGGGCAAAGAGGACCCAAGACCGCAGTCCACTGCACTCTAACCCTTCGCCTTGCTCCCACCCCAAAACAGAAAGTCCTGCTGGACCCCTCTAAAAGGCAGCCTCCTTAAGCCATCCACCCCTTTTTCCACCCCCTAGCTCTCCAAAACATCTTTCTCTGTCCCTGCCAACCAACCTGCTCCTTCTCCCTGGCACGTTGCTGAGAGACCCCAGCTGTTTACGTCCATAACTCATTTTCGCATCAATATCCTTGATAACAGGGTTTTTATTCTCCGGGGAAGCAGCCGGCCGTGAATTAGACAGAGGCTTTTCCATCTTTCTCTCCCTCCCCGCACCCCGCCAGTCTCTTCACACCAGCAACAGGCAGCTTAGAAAGGGGAAATTAAAGACCTTCGGTCCTCTGCTGTCCAAAGGCACTTTCGAGTGACAGATTTCATTCCAACGGTTTGCTAGGCCATCAGGTTTGGAAACGTCACACATGGGTGGGTCAAAATTGGGCCTTCGTAGCCTTCAACATTTCACAGGAGGAAACAGGGAGACACTGGCAATATCCTGGTCTCATTCCAAAGACCACGGCCTGGTTCCCTCACCACACATTGATAGACACACTCAAACCAGGAAGGTCTGGATTCAGATCCTTGCTCAGGGTTGACTCTGGGCCATCCTCAGGGCACCTCTCTGCCTAACCTACCTCGCAGGGTTGCTGTGAGGATAAACTACTGCAATGCGCTCTACGTGGGGCTGCCTTTGAAGACGGTCCGGAAGCCACAGCTGATGCAAAATGCAGCGGCCAGACTAATAACGAGGACCAGGCGGTCCGAACACATAACACCTGTTCTGGCCCGCTTGCACTGGCTACCTATATGCTTCCGGGCCAGATTCAAAGTGCTGGTTTTAACTTATAAAGCCTTATACGGCGCGGGACCACAATACCTATTGGAACGCCTCTCCCGATATGAACCTGCCCGTACACTGCGCTCAACATCGAAGGCCCTCCTCCGGGCTCCAACCCATAGGGAAGCTCGGAGGATGGTAACAAGAACTAGGGCCTTCTCAGTGGTGGCCCCCGAACTGTGGAATAGTCTTCCCGAAGAGATACGAATGGCGCCGACGCTGCTATCTTTTCGGCGCCAAGTTAAAACCTTCCTATTTTATCAGGCATTTTAAATTTTTTCTATATATGTTTTTAATCTGGTTTTAGATTGTGGATTTCTATATATATCTGTTTTTGTATTGCTTATGTGATTTTCTTGTATTTATTCATATTTGTTGTACGCTGCCCAGAGAGCTATGCTAGTGGGGCGGTATAAAAATCCAATAAATAAATAAATAAATAAACTCTGTGTGGGAAGGTTCTGAAAGATTTTGCTCCATCTGCTCTGAGCTGTCTCCATTTGCACCACCATCACAAGCCTGGTGTCTACTGGCTAAGAGACTAACGAAGCAACCTAAACTACAGGAAGCCAGCGTAATTTATCCTGGGGTACATTAAGTTGGTGGGAGGAAAGCCTGGCTGGGAGTCCAGAGTCTGTGAGTTCAAATCTCTGCTCGGGTCTCCTGGGTGACAAGGGCCAGCTAAAAATCACCCCACAGTGAGCGGCTCAGGGGTTACGTGCCCTGCCATCTGTGCAGCCGTGGGCAAGCGGCATAGTCCCAAGGAGCCCAGTTGCCCCCCAGCTGGCAGTTGCGGACAAGGAAGAGGCTGGCTTGTGCAGCTGTGGCAAGCTGAGCAGGCCCTAGCCAGCTGGGGAGGACTAGCCTCAAAGGGAGGCAATGGTAAACCCCCTCTGAATACCGCTTACCGCTTACTTGGGGGAGAAGGGATGGGGGCAGAGATCTGGGGCAAGCAGGGCAGGAAGTGGTGGGGTTTGTAGTTTATTCTCTTTTGTTTTGTTGTTGTTTTTTTGCCCTTCCAATGGGAGGGAATTAACTTGCACCACTTCTAAGGAGCTTTTTGGAGGAGTGCCAGGGAAACAAGTAGCCATAGTGTCCCGCAGCTCCACAACCTTGTGAGCCGCCTTAAGGGCCTTTTGGCCAAAAGGCAGCATAGAAATAGAATAAATAAATAAATAAATAAAATGAAATCCCTATTCATAGGGTCGCCATAAGTCGGGATCAACTTGAAGGCAGACCATTTCCATTTTTCACCATACCCCTATTCCAAACTCTGTTCAGGAGTGGTGCTACTGCCAAATGAGCCAGCCCAAGCCTGGCAGAGGAAAAAAACAGCCTTTAAAATAGGGTTTCACTTACACCATCCTTTTTGCCAGTGTAACTTCCACTGGGTTGCTAGGTCACGTGACTGAGGTGAACGGAGTTTGGAACAGGGTAACTCTCCTCCTGCCCTGTCCCACCCCTGCCATCCCCCCCACCACTCCCCCAGGAACACCCCTTTCTCTGGATTTTAGCATTGCCCTGGCTGTGCTGGCTGAGCCCTGGTTCAGCTGGGATGGAGGACTTAATGCTGGTGTATCTCTGGGTGAGCCAGAACCAGGTTCAGCTGGCTCAACTGGAAATCTGCCCATTCTAAACTCCAGTCATCCTGGCAAAACGTTGGTTCTGATTTCTCCCAGGGCTTCGAACCAGGAAGTTAAAATCTCACCTCTGCCATGAGCTCACAAGACTTAGACAAACCATTCATTCTCAGCCTCAGTCCTCCCCATCTGTAATATTATGGGGAATAATACTGAGTTAGGGTACAATCCTAACCCTGGTTGCTGCCCAGCAGGGCTTAACAGAGTGGCAGCGCCACTGCTGCATCTGCAGTCGTACTGTGCATGGCAGAAGATGGTGGCGGGGATTGTTGCACCAGCCTGGAGCTGCTGTCCAATTCAGGCCCGATGCTGTCACACGATGGCAGTGAGGCCAGCTCAGGATCTAATGGTTTCTGGTCTGGCTCAGCCCCTCTCCCTTCCCGGCCCTAGAATGCACCTCCACCTACATGTTCGACGGGCATCGGCTCTGCAATGACAGACAATATTCCACAGAGGGAGCCTGGCAAAGGCTGGTCTCCACTCACTCCCCAGCCTGGCACGAAGGGGGGGGGAGGGTTCAATTGCATGCACCCTCACTTTACAGAGTTGTTGGTAAGGATTACAACTAGATAATGCATGTGAACTCTTTAAAGATATATACTAATGACGATGATGATGATTACTACCATTATTCCTGCAGTAGATTCAAGACAGACCAATAAAAGTGAACTTATTAGTCACACAAGCCTAGGAGAAACCCCTGCCTGAAACTCTAGGGAGCCACTACCTGTAGACAGTTCTGAGCCAGGTGGACCAATAGGTCTGACCCAGTATAAGGCAGCTTTCTATGTTCCTATTTGTCGGCAAAGGGCTCCATACGGATACTTTTTCATGCGCCAGTGCTCCACAAAGTACACATGGGAACAGGAAACTCACTCAGAGCTTTGGACACCTCAGGGATTCGAAAGCTGCTCGCTCTAGTTTTTAATATGGGCTTGGGTGACGTGTGCAGAAGTGGAATTAGGGGGAGGAAATGACTCCCCTGTTACGACTGGCATCAGGAGTTGAACAAACTCATTTAATTTTAAGGAGGCTCACAATAAAATTTAATTAAAAAAAACACAAACCTGGGTTCTGGAGTCTTGGGGGACATTTTATACATTGCTAGGTGGATAGATGCATTAACGTTCTCCACAACGGCAGGGGAGAAAAGTTCAGGTCCTGCTTGTGGGCTTCTCAAGGTTGGCCTTGAGAAAGGACAGAAAGCTGAATTGGCCTTTGGCCCGATCTAGCAGGCAGGCTCTTCTCATGTTTCCTTCTTTTGGTTTGGCCCTCCAGATGTTGCTGGACTACAACTCCCATCAGCCCCAGCAGGCATGGCCAATGGTCAGGGAAGATGGGAGTTATGGTCCAGCAACATCTGGAGAGCCTCAGGCTCCCCCCACCTGTACCAGGTGTATATTAGGGGGGGGAGAAACATTCAGAAATGCACTAAAATGCTGATGAATTTTCATGAGGACTTTTTTGCTTACTGAATTTAAGATTTGGAAAAATTAGAAACTGCGAGAAACCAGAATAGAGAGATTTGCCCATCCCTGTGCTCTACCCAGCACCAGCCCCCCTGCCTGCCCTTGGGTATAAATACTTGGTATATCTCAATATAGCATCTGGGAACCAGGCACAAAGTGCCCTGTCACTCAGGTCATCTTACCTGTGCTGTTATTCCAGAGTTAAAACACTGTCCACACCATCAAGGCAGTTTAAATGCCAGAAGGACCCGGCATACTAGCCTATTAAAAAAAACCACTGGGGAGGGGGAGGAATGATTGAAAAGTGGTATACAGATTTATTAAATGCCTTTTATGTTATTGTTTTATATTTAATGGATTTAAAAATGGAGTACCAAAGGGTTATGAGAATCACTGGCTGGAATGGAGCTGAAGGGGCAAGGTGGCCACAGCTGCAACACACACAAAATGGCGGCCCCATCGAAGCAGTCTGCCAGTGGGAACCGCTGCTCCATATTCTTTTACTACCACTGCCCCATCCTCATGAAGCGCACCCTGACTGGCTGCTTCCACACCTGAAGAAGTGTCTTCTCGAGCCCAACTCCAAGAAACCCCCAAAACCCAAAGGGATGAGAGGGAGAAAGGCACACAAATGACAGCAGTGAGGGAAAAGTGTGGGAAGGGTGTAAAGCAAAGGGGGGGGAGGACACAGAAAAAAACAGCATGCATGAACACCCAGTCACCACAGACACACACCAAGGAACAGGAACACACGCCGACAAAAAAAGACAAGCGAGAACTGACAATAAAACACAGGAATAAAGACTCAGAAGGAAAGTGTGCTAGAAAACACGAGGCAGCCCTGACCATCATCAACTGCAGGCAGGGTTGGTCTGGTGAAAGTAAGGATATAAAGATATTTTGATTCTCTCGGTTTTTCATTTTTCCAACCTTTCATTCAGGTCTCCACATTTCTTCAGAAATTTGCATTGGGGCTTTTTTTTAACTCCCCATGAAAATTCTGCAACATTTTAGTGCGAATTTTGCCTATTAAATACATTTTGGTAGGCAGTTTTGACCAATGTACACATTTTTGCAAGCCGTTTCTCATCATATAATGCATTTTTGCATGTTTCTTTCATACATATATTATTTTTTGTGTATGCTTCCTCCTAATATATATATTTTTCTAAACATTGGTTGGCGAATGGTGTCGCAAAATTCAAATAAGTGCGAATTTCCCAGGCTATGGTCTGAAGGCACATGAGGCCAGCTCCCTGCTGAAGCTAAGCAGGGTCAAGTCTGGTCAGTGCCTGGATGGGAGATCGCCTGGGAACCCTATGTAAGCCGCCTTGGGTTTCTGTCACGAAAAGAAAGGCGGGGTATAAATGTAATAAATAAATAGTTTTGAAAAATGTGGACTTGGTAGATTCAGCTTGAAATGAGAACTGAATTTAAATTCTTGCCCATCCCTATCCTGGTGGGAGGGATGAGTCCTCCGCCTGGAGAGGAGGCAAAAGGCTTTAGCAGACTCAGACTGTTTCTTCCAGTAGGAGGTGTCATCCCTATCAAGGAATGTCATCCATCATCCTTAGGTTAATAATAATAATAATAATAATAATAATAATAATAATAATAATAATAGAGAGAATTAGCTGGACCAACAGACTAAGAGGAAGTTAAGGCATGGAGAAAGGGAAGGTTCAATGCCCCTCTCCAGCATACTTCTTTTACTCTTAAAAATAAGAGCCCTTTCCAAATGTCTGCTTTATGCACAACTGGAGCAGATGCATGAAATGAAACACTTCCTGACACTGTCACAACCAGTCTCCCCACCACCACCACCACGGCAGGTGGATATTTCTGATCATGTTTTGCTTTTGCTAAGAAGATGCCAGGGGCATAAAAATAGGCCCTCCATTTGTAAGGCTGATGGGCTGAGCCTTGCCCAGTGCTGACCTTGGAACAGGGCAGGCCACCCAAAGATCTTCGACAAAGCAGCAGGATTAATGAGTAGCTCAGGTTCACCTTGTTAGATTTTCTCTTCCGCAAACCCTCTGGGGCCTGGGCACGAGCCAGCGCTCAGAGCAGCCTGCCCTTGCTCTTCTCATTAGTGGCTTTCGTTAAGACTTCAAATGAACACTAAAAGTAATCGCCATTGTTTTTTCTGCAAGGGGGATGGTGGGACAGATGTCAACTTTTTTGGGGGAGTAATGTTTATTTTCCAAATTCATTTCCCCCGTTTCTCCATCGTCATCTCCTGTTGTCGTAAATCCCTAGCAAGAAGAAATAGGCAGATTTTGCATTGTTCACTCAGAGGACAAAGCATTCCAAACAGCGAAGCCCTTGGCAGTTCCCCCAATTTTAATTATGAAAGGGAAGCTTGCAATATGCAAAGTTTTGCTGTGTCTAGAGGAGAGGATGAGAGAATTCCAACACTTTAAAGGTGAGAGAGAGAGAGAGAAAGAATGGAGGAGAATTTCATTCGGTCTGCACCAACCTAATTCACACCTCTCCAGACTAACAGACAGGTCATAACACAATTAGCTTTTAAGTTTTGCACTTCTCCGGATTTTTCCAAAAAGTTTTCAGCTGTATGTGTATTTTAGGATAACGTATGGGTTGAATCCAACTAAGATATACTCAGAGGAGAGCCACTGAAATGAAGTAGAGTACACTGTGTACAATATAAAAAGCAATAGCCATGAAAACAAAAATATAGCCTAAAATCAATAAAACAGTATAAAAACATAAAAGCAAGTGAAATAGAGATTCAGGGGATTTATAGACATAAATAATCTATTCCAATGGTAGCCAACATGGTGTCCTCCAGCTGTTTTGGACTACAGCTCCCATCAGCCCCAGATACTATAGCTAATGGAGGACACCAGGTTTATCCTGACTTTGACTAATGTTATATGTTTATTTATTTATTTAACAAAATTTATGTATCACTTGATTGCAGCAAAACCTCTAAGCGTTTAATGAAAACATTTCAAAGTCAATTAAAATCAGCAGTAAACTAAAATGAGATTAAAACACGTCAACATCTGAGGCTGCAATCCAATACACACTTACTTGGAAGTAACTCCCATTGAACCCAGTGGAGCTTACTTCTGAGAAGACATGTATTGGATTGCAGCCAAAGTGTCTGGATAGGCTTGCCTAAACTGAAATGTTTAAGCAGTCACCCAAAAGAGTACAGCGAAGGCGCCTGCCTGATGTCAATAGGCAGGAGTTCCAAAGAGTAGGTGCTGCTACACTAAAAGACCATTTTTTTACAAATGCAGAATGAGTATTATGTGGCATCTGTGACAGTTCTGCACATCGAAGGGGCTGAGTGGGCATATATGGGGCAAGGCGATCCCACATATTTCAATACTTTCCAAAATACAAATCTTTATACAGACTTTAAAAAAAATCATGTTAATGTGGATCTTGGGCATAATGGGTTTATGAACGAACCGCATACAAAATTGATACAGGGTTATATATCCAATTAAGTCCTACTCACACTGAAATCAATAGCCATGATGGACTTAAGACCATTGATTTCAATGGGTCTTCTCTGAGTAGGGCTTAGCTGGATACAGTCCACAGACCAGAAATACAGTTATTCATCCATACCTGACAAAGAAAAAGAGAACAACAGCAATAGTTTAACAACAAAAAAGTGCAGAGAAAGAGACATGTACCTCAGAGATGCTGGAAAAGACGAATGCTTATTATTAGAGTAGTCTGATGTGTTTCAGCTTAAGTGAACTTTCTTCAGGGGCTTTGCCTTCTAAGGTCCCTTGAAACCTCTGGTCTTTGAGTAGCATATAAGGAAGGAAGGGACATAACCCACCCACCCCGCTCTGGGCAGGGGTGGTTCTGATGCCTATGTGCCAATAGTCCCCTATTTACCAGGGACAGACACATCTTTTGTTGGTCCCTGCCCCTGAAAAACTGGTTTATGCCTTTGAGAAATGCTTTGTTGAGCTGTTGTTAACAAGGATTGCCAGTGCTGTCATCCTTCAAGGCTCATCCCCATCCCCAGGGTCTCTAAGAGTTAAGTCGCTGAATGGAGAATGGATGCATCTTGTCTTTTGCGCACATGAAGGTAGCTATGTGTTCATGAAGCAAGGGAGGGGAATCTCAGGCCCAGGGGCCAAATGTGGCCCTCCAGGCCTCTCTGTTTGGCCCTTGGGACTCTCCCTAGGCCACACCCCTTCCTCAGCCACACCCCTTCTCCCCTGGCCATGCCCACTAACTCTGCTTCATGCCCCCCTTGAGTGTTTTTGTCTGGCTGGAGCCTGTTGAACTCTGATAATGCTTCTTCCTTGGCTGGATGGAGGAAAGAGCGAGTGTGTAAAGAAAGCAGCCAATTGTACAAAGGCATGTCCTCCCTCTCCCCCATAGTGTGGCTGTTCCATTAGGGCGAGTGGGGCACTGCCCCACCAACCTCAGTCTGCCCTCAGCCAGCCCTCACTTGCCTTCTTACATACAACTAATCCAGAGGGTGGCCCCAGTGTCAGCTTCCTCCTCCTTTAGTCTCAGCGTTGCCCTTGTAGAACTCAGCAGAGAGGAGGAGGTCAAAAGCAGAATGAGTCGCCCCTGCCTGTCATTGGCTCTGGCTCCACCTACTCTTGGGCTCCCCGCCTTCTGCCACACCAGTACCAATGGCCACCAGCCACCTCTGCTCCCTCCCAAAGACTGCTCAAAAGAGAATGAGGCCCTTGGGCTGGAAGAGGTTCCCCTCCCCTGCGCTAAGGCTGCAACACAGTGCACACTAACATGACAGTAAGCCCCAGTGGACACTGCGAGACTTAACAGCTGAGTAAATGCTGTTTGGAGGATTGGGCTCCCTGGCACAGAACACATTGCACAATCTTACCGTTTCACAAAGCGCCGCTGCAGAAGGGTATCGAGGGGCATTATGAGCATGGCCTATTAGTAAAATGTTGGAAGGTCTGCACATCTCACGAGTAGAAGCATACCCTTTAATATTTTGCAGGGGCAAAAAAGCAACACTCTTCTAATGTACCAGTGTCCACTGCCTAAGCCTCTCCCCTCTCCAATCCTTCAGATTGCTGAAGGCTCTACTTAGCCTGCTGTATGTTGTGTTCATTTACTCTGCCTGTTTTCCATTTATTAATTTTTTTAAGCCAAGAGGCTGATTTTGCTGAAGATATGCTAGATTCTATTGACTAGCGTGAAAAAAAGTAATTATCTTACAGTATGTTATCAATGGATCGGGGCTGAGTCTAAAAGAGCTCCTCCTCTGCCCCACCATTCGTAGGCAGGGATGTCAGAGAATTTCAACGGAATTCTCTTTCCATTTTCAAGAGAAGTGGAAATTTACATAATTCACAGGTTCGCCCAGGGTCAGGAACGGAAAGCATGCAAGCGAATACGAGTGGTATTCACTATTGTTTTTTAAGTCTGCAAGCGCTGCATAAATAATTACATCAATTTCTTTTTGTTTTTGATGTTTCCTGTCCATTGAAATGCATTAATTACAACATAATTGATTATGTTAATTTTGACCATAGTGGATGCAAGAGAAAAATGTAGGTTTCAGAGGAAGCTGGACAGGGACGACCTCGCCTCCGTTGTTCACGCTCTGGTAACTTCAAGATTGGATTACTGTAATGCGCTCTACGTAGGGCTGCCCCTGAAGACAATTCGGAAGCTTCAGCTGGTGCAGAACGCAGCTGCCAGACTACTGACGAGGACCAGTCGGTCTTCGCATATAAAACCTGTCTTGGCGTGTCTGCACTGGCTTCCTATTTGCTTCCGGACGAGATTCAAGGTGCTGGTTCTTACCTATAAAGCCTTACACGGCGTGGGACCTCAATACCTTGTGGAACGCCTCTCTCGATACGAACCTACCCGTTCACTTCGTTCAGAATCTAAGGCCCTCCTCCGGGTACCAACCCATCGGGAAGCCCGGAGGGTGGTTACTAGATCTAGGGCCTTTTCTGTGGTGGCCCCTGAGTTGTGGAACAGCCTCCCCGAAGAGGTACGCCTGGCGCCTACACTTTTATCTTTTCGGCGCCAGGTAAAGACCTTTTTATGCTCCCAGGCATTTTAATTTTCTTAACCATTTTAATCTTTTAATCCGTATTTTTAATTTTTGTTGTATTGTGTTTTTGTAGTGTTTTTTGTTGTTTGTATATGTTTTTATGATTTTTATTATGATATATTGTACTTTATCTTGTTTGTTCACCGCCCTGAGAGCTATTCTGCTAAGGGCGGTATATAAATTGAAATAATAAATAAAATAAATAAACGGAAACTGTGCTGATTGTGACAAACACAAGACAGGATGGAAACTGCTGCCTCCTTACCTTCCCATTGATGGGTGATGAAATGGAGGCGATTATCCTCCAACTTCAGCCGCTTCTCTTGGCGGCTGCCAGTTGACCCCCTGTGAGCATCAAGTTGATGCATTTACATGGGTGGGTGTTAGAAACAAGCTACATCCATTCCCAGCTCACACTGAACTTATGCTGAACCTGGAGAACATTTTATCTTTTTATTTATTTAAAGCATTTTTATTCCACTCTTCAGCTTAAAAGACACTGGGAGCAGGTTTCAGATCAATTTTTTAAAAAGGTGGGGGCGTCTGGCCTGAAATTTATAAGATATAACACAAAAGAGTAAAAAAGATGGGAAGGCAAACTCAGGCACATCGTTCTTAAGTTACAGTTCTTACAATGACCAGATGGCATGGAAAGAGTTCAAGTTAGTCTAATAGAATGATTGTCACTAGAAGGCAGTTGAGGGAGGGTCAAAGGTAACTGGCCTCTCAGCAGAGCCAATGGACTAACCCTGCTTCCCTACTCTCCCTCTGCTCTGTGGTCTGATGGAATCGCTGCCTCTACGTGATTTTGAACCCTGACAAATGGCGACTTTAGCAGCTCACCTGAACAAAATGTTAACAAGGCATCCTTTTTTTAAAAAAAGTGAAAACAAGGGCAGTGATTGATGAAGGACAAGTACCACAAAATAGGGACAGTTGAAGCCAGCATGGCAGACAGAGATGGAAAGTTAGAATAACTTCTGCTTTATTGTTACACGGTCACAGACGCACTAAAATAAATAAAACGCATAATCACCATGACATCAAAATAGTTAAAATACAGAAATACAATAGATAAGACATAAAAGAAATTACAGTTAAGAAAAAGAAGCCTCTTATGACTACTCTGGGCAGAGAAAAAGGAACCTGGCCACTGACTCAGTTGTAAGCTTATTGGTATTAGCCAGAAAATATTTCAAGTCAGAATAAAAAGCAATGAACTTCTGGGAAGCACCGGGTGGGTTCTTGGGTGTGGAGGGGGAATAGCCAGAATATCCCTGAAGATTATGTCACAGTCCAAGGGTGGCAGCGAACAGGTCAGGATTCCTCAGTGACATCCATGTACTCCAAGGCCCAGGGGCCAAATGTGGCCCTCCAGGCCTCTCTCTCTGGCCCTTGGAACTCTCCCTAGGCCACACCGCCTCACTGGCCCTGCTTCAGACCCCAAGTGTTTTTGCCTGGCTGCGAAGTGTCCCTGAACCCTGATCATCCCTCTTGCTTGCCTGGATGGAGGACAGTAGGGTGTGTGTGTGAGCACGCGTGCAGAAATTAGCCTACTGTACAAAGGTAACATTTACATTCGTTGCTTGGGCCGACTTTTGCTTCTGGTTCTGCCCACTGCTAGAAGGGTTGCCCAGGAGGGAATGAGGGTCTCGGTGCATTGTAAGAGTGTGGTAAGATTGCCTTTGGCCATTTTGCTCTCAATCAGTTTCCCAGCTGTGCAAGATTCAGGCATAATTTAATAGGCTTTTCATTCCAATCCTGCTCAACACCAAGCTGTACTGCAAACAACCTCTGTTTCACTGGGGGGGGGGGAGAAAGATCCTTCAGCTGGTATATTACAGCCATCTGATGATGGGAAAATGCTATAAAGTATTTCAGACACTACCCAAAAAGAGATTTTGCTGCTGGTTTAAGCAATAGGGATATGATAGGAATAAATAAAAACATGGTGGAAATGGCATACGCGCATGAACATGCAAATGCACGTTCACAGCACAAGACTTCCACGGCTACAATAAAAATGGATTTATTTTACTTCCTAGAAAATTGAATAAATATTGTAGCATGCAAGCCTTGAAGGGTCTTGCTTGGTAGTGTTATATACATAGATGGATGAGCTTGTGGGATTTTAAAAAGGAGAGAGAGAGAGAGAGAGAGAGAGAGAGAGAGAGAGGTTGTGCATGGGAGAATAGCCGCAGAGCAAATGTCTTAACTGAAACTGAGGCTGCAATCCTATGCACATTTTCCACTGGATGACCATGGGGCTTACTTCTGAGCAGATATGCATATGATTGCCTGCAAGTTCTGTGCAGCCTGATCCTGCGCATGTCTACTGGAAGTACCTACCATGGAGTTAGGGATAGAAGGATTTGTCAATTTCATTTCTCTGTTTCTCATTTTCCTAATCTTACATGCAGTCCTATGCATTTCTGCAGCAAATTGCTAATTTAAACATCATGAAAAAATTATGAAATCATGAAAATTCTTCTGCATTTCAGTGCAAATTTTTCCTAACACGCATTTCATGTGCAGTTTTGACTAATGTACACATTTTTGCAAGCAATTTCTCCTAATATAATGCATTTTAATGTTATTTTCACTAATATATTCATTTTTATGCACACAATCTATGTATTTTTGTAAACACGGTTTGGTTGAAGAACTGCATTCCAAAATTCAGATACGTAAAATTTCGAAGGATATCTGTGTTTCGGTTCTCATACTGTTTTGGAAAGTGCATTTGATAAATTTGGCTTCAAATGAAAACCAAGTTTCAGTTCCAAGAGTAGCTGAAGAATCAATCCCTCTTCACAGGGAACTCTGAAAACTTTAGCTCTGTGAGGGGAAGAAGGATCTCCTAACAACTCTCAGCACCCTTCACAAACTATACTTCCCAAGATTCTTTGGGAGAAGCCATGACTGTTTAATATGGAATAATAGTGGAATAAATGTATGGTTTGAATGTGGTCTAAGTCTGCAAGATCCAACTTTTATCTAGATCCCTTGGAAAAGCAAAGTGTGTATTTGCTCTGTCCTTCTCTTTTTGTTTCCAGGGGGAGGGGGGAATTGATGCAGGGGAGAAGGGAGAGAAGCGACCAGAGGTGCTGCTGCTTACAGCACTCACTCAAAAATCCCAATGTACTCACGGGCCTAAAAATGTTGGCGATCCTTAGACCAGCTCCTTGTGTGAATGGACTTCACTGAACAGAATGTGGTGATACAGAACTTCCTTAAGTTGGAAGGAAGTCCCAATGAATAAAATAAACGTGTGTAGGATCAGGCCATAAGACAAGGGTCTGTACGTCACATTAAGATGAATGCAGACTGCATGTGTGAAGGACAGCTGCTCTGAATGCCATGTACCATGCTCTACATTCCTTGGTATGAAATAGTGATGGATGGACTAGTCTACTTCCAATCCATGACAATTTAATTATCATGTGTCCATTCATAAATCTTTCCATTTCATTTCTGCATTAATCTCTTATTGTTATTTTTAATGTATTTAAATACATATTTAATCACAAAATATCTATATGTATTTTATTGCAATGTAAACATTTCTAAATGTATTTTATCCTTAAAAAAACCATTTGGATATGGTTTTGGAGAAAGAAATTGTACCACAAAATTCAGAGAAGAGCAAAACTAAAATAATTATGTTCTGATCTGTGTATTTGTCTGGGATGTGCTAATTAGGTCAGTTTGTACTGAATGAAATTCTTTTCCATTCTGGTATGACATTAAACAGATACCCTCTCTTGAACACAGCTCTGTAAATCTCAAAATACGAGCACACAGCAATACTAGAGATCTCTTTTCTCCTTATTCCCCTCTGCTGGTTAAAGAAATCCTCAGAGCAGTGCAGTCCTCAGACCCAGCATCATGGCTCCAGTGCTGGCTTGACAGCACCCTGTTCCTTTCCAGGGGCAACTCAAGGCGCACTCTAGTGAGCAGGTACAGGAATGCAACTCCCACTAGGAAAGATAGCTTCTCCCTCAAAGGTTTATGCACAATATTTTAACAGGACTCCTCCTATTTCCTTTCAGTTCCAGCCAACACTACTGATTATGCCTCTGAAATTATGCTGCACCAGCAGGAAGCAAACCTTAATAATACTCCTGATGGGGGGAAAATGTGTCCATTAGTAGTCTCAGAACTACTACTAGCTAATTCTCCTTTTTAACACACACATATGCCAGAAGTGTGTGTGTGTGTTTGCATCATATATATATGTGGTGTTGGTTGTTTGATAATATTTTCTCAAGCACAGCCAAATAACAAAGTAATACTAATATTAATGGTAATAATAGTGAAGCAAAAATTTATACTCCCCATTAACCTCACGCTTGCAGAATAAGCCCACTGACACCACCGTGGCTGCTATTATGCCTTTTTGATCTGATTAAATTTGCCAGTCTGCCATGCCAGAGAAGCTAATCAGGCAGCTAAAAGGCAAAGGGGGGGGGGAGAGAAAGAGCCATACATTGCTATGTTAATAATAAGGCAATCAGGTGATAACAAAGTGTGTTGTTGTGTAAGAGCTTCACAGAAAGGATGATATTGTAATAAGAACAAAAGGCAAGCCTGCTGGATCAGACCAGACTGTATCCCACCGTGCCCAAGCACAGCATGAAAGCAACCGCCTTTGCCTGCTGTTATTCCCCCAACAACAGGAATTTATTGGGGTAGGGCCGTAGCTCAGTAGTCAAGAGCACATGCTTTGCATGCAGAACGTCCCAGATTCAATCCCTTCCATCTTCAGGAAGGGCTGGGAAAAAGACTCCCTGTGTGAAATCCTTGAGAGCTGCTGCCAGTCAGTGTGGACAATACTGAGCTAGATGGACCAATGGTCTCAGTATATATGGCAGCTTCCTATATCTTAAGGGAAGGCCCATAGCTCAGTGGCTAGAAGACCTGCTTTGCATGCAGAAGGTCCTAGGTTTAATGCCTGGTCCCAGGTTTAATACCCTCCAGGTAGGGTTGGGAAAGATTCCTGCCTGAAACCCTGGAGAACTGCAGGGTCAGCGTAGACAACACTGAGCTAGATGGACCAATGGTCTGACTTGGTATAAGGCAGCTTCCTATGTACCAATATATTGTATTGTATATGGTGAGATGTACTGTATTTATACTTAAATTACAGTAATTGTTTCTAAATATACATCTTGCAAATTACTACGTGCAAATTTTAAGCAATGCATTTCCCCCTTTGCGGGTTATGTATACATTGCACCCTATATGGGGGCCGCAGGACACTCCCCCTGCTTCCCATTTTCAGCTGTGACCAATTGTAGATAGGGGCTGGGGGAAATGTCCTTTCAGATCCCAGACCCTCTTGGTGTTCCTGGCCTGCTTTCTGTCTCTCTCTCTCTCCTGTTCAGAGATGACATTGGGCTGGGAGTGTATTAACGCTTTCTCTATAAACTGCTCAGGACAAATAAACAGGAGTAAATAAATCACAGGCAGCGAGTCCCTTTCTCCACTCCAGCGGCCCTGCCAGCCCCAGCAAGTGAATGCACGGAGTGCTGAGCCCTGCGATGTGGAGATAACGGGACAAGAATAACCGTGTCAGTGGACACAAATGAAAAGAGGCCCTTTGTGTGCTCAGTAATAGCTGCCTTGCAACCCCAGAGATATTACAAGCCATTTCTTTTATTGAGAACAAGTGTTAACCACCTTTGTGGGGAGGGGACCATAGAGGGGTATGGTGGGAGGGGTTTGTGTGGGGTGGGGGTAGGGGAGGAGGGAGGCATTCAAAGAACCAGTGGGTCCTTAATCCGCACTGTTGTCATATCAGTGATGGCACATACAGAGGAGTCTCTCGGGGCAACTGCTGTGGATCAGGAAGAAGCAGCTAAAAGCTGGTTCACAGGCTCTGTCCTCTGACTCTGAAAGATGGGTGCGGGGGGAGAGAGAGAGACTGTATAGCCTAACTGCTGGGAGGAAGGGCGGGATACAAATTAAATTATTATTAATAATAATAATAACAACAACAACAACAGCCAGGTCTCTTGGGTTCTTCCCTGATCTCTAGGGAGTGGGGCTTAGTGGTGTCATCAGAGTGAACAGGAAGCCAGGGCTTCTCTCCAGTGGTCAGAACAGTGGTGGAGAACCTCTTGCAGCCCAAGGGCCGCATTTCCTCCTGGGCAGTTTTCATGACAGGGAGCTACATGCCCGTGGTGGGCGGGGCCAGAGGCAAAAGTGGGCAGAACAACACATGCAAATATTTGCAATTTGCATCCACTCCTCTCTGCCCTCCATCCAGACAAAGATGAGGCACGATCAAAGTTGAAGGGCACCTTCCAAGCCAGGCAAAAACACTCGGGGAGGGTGTGAAGTGGTGCCAGTGAAGGTTGTGGTCTGGAGAGAGGGGCTGTGGCTGGGGAGGGGTTGTGGCATGGGGAGAGTGCCAAGAGCCAGATAGGGAGGCTTGGAAGGCCGCACTTGGCCACTGAGACTGAGGTTCCCACTCCTAGTGCCAAGGAGCTGAGTCCCAGAACACCTGGATTCTATTCTTAATTTTGAAAGATCAAGAGACAGTGGGAGAAAATCTAAAAGTTAGGGCAGGGGTGAGGCTGGAAGCCACAACGCCAGTTTCGTTTATTTTATTTTTTCTATTTATCTCACCATTAGCAACATCTCTACTCTGTACCACAAGCAGAAAATAAAGCTGTGCGCCACCATCAAGGGGATTAATTAGGCATTGTTTTTCAAACAAACACTGCTATTAATTGCTGTTTATATTAAGTGAACAAACTTTTCCACTTTGCGCCAACCTTCTGGGTGATCTCCTCCACCCGACACACACAAGGTGGTCCCAATTTGATTTGCATGTTCTGGAGCTTGTGCATCTGGAGCTTTGGTTCAGGGGAGGGTGTCTAATCTAGTGAGATCGGATGATGTGAGTATTTGTGTCTGTGTGTGAGAGAGAGAACATACGACATATCTGCACATTTATATATATTATTATTATTATTATTATTATTAACTTTATAATACAAAACCAATACAGAACTATAATACAGAACTAGAAAAGGTCCTCAAATGCAAAGATTTATCATTACACCAAAGTCAGGGTTATTCAGACCATGGTATTCCCGATCTCTGTGCATGGGTGTGAAAGTTGGACAGTGAAAAAAGCAGGTAAGAGCAAAATCAACTCATTTGACATGTGTTGTTGGAAGAGAGCTTTGCGCATACCATGGACTGCAAAAAAGACAAATAATTCGGTGTCAGAAGTTCGAACACATTAAAGCAGAACTATCACTAGAAGCTAAAATTTGAAACGGAGGTTATCATACTTTGGACACATCATGAGAAGACATGATTCAGTAGAAAAGACAATAATGCTGGGGAAAACAGAAGGGAGTAGAAAAAGAGGAAGGCCAAACAAGAGACGGACGGATTCCATAAAGGAAGCCACAGACCTGAACTTACAAGATCTGAACAGGGTGGTTCACGACAGATGCTATTGGAGGTCGCTGATTCATAGGGTCGCCATAAGTCATAATCAACTTGAAGGCACATAACAACAACAAAACAAAACCAATGACACAAACATTAATATATAAACATCCATGATTAAAATACACAATAAAACAATCCCTATTATCCATTCATTCATTTATATATCACTTCTAAGCAGTTCACAAGTGTAAAAACGATTGACACAAAGATGTGGTCATTTTACATGCTGTGAGGGACAGTGCTCCAGTTTGTGATAAGTGGTCCACAAGTCTCCAAAAGGTGCACTTCCATTCCAAACTATCTTGTCGCAACCCATCCGCACACCCACAATAACAAAAGTATAAACTGTTTGCTCCTTTTAAGCACAGGAGTGGGAAACCTGTGGCCCTCCAGATGTTGTTGGACCCCAACTTCCATCAAGCCCAGCCAGCGTGGACAATGATCAGGGATGATAGGAGTTGTAGTGCAACAACATATGGAGGCCCACAGGTTTCCCATCTCTGCATTAGAAGAAGGCAGAGTTATGATGGAGGGAACTAAGAGCAGGAAAGGCAAGAGATATTCTAGTTCAGGGATAGGAATTTTGATGCACTCCAGCTATTGTTGGACTCCAGCTCCCATCAGCCCCAGCAAACATGGCCAAAGGCAGTTGTAGTCCAGCAACATCTGGAGGGCCACACATTTCACATCCTTACTGCAGCACATGGGTGTTTTTGGCAGCTGTCCAGACCAGGCCTGTGGCCACTTGTTAAAAAAAAAAGTGTCTGCACTTAATTCCAACTCTCACTCTTTACACAGGGACAGTCCCTATTTTCTGGCCTGTCCCTGATCCATCACTGCCTCTCTTGTTGCCCTTCGAAACACCTTGCTAAAATTCAAGCGTTGCTGGTGTTGTCATCCTGCAGGGTTTAGCTCCCTCTGCAGGGTGTCTAGGAGTGAAACCTCTGAGGCAACCTCTCTCTCTCTCTCTCTCTCTCTCTCACTCACTCACACACACACACACACAGATAAGTACAGGAGGAGGAGCCAATCTTTTAGTGTGGCAGTACCTAGGCTTTGGAACTCCCTACTTTATTATCAATGCCTGCTGAAAACTTTTTTTATTTTAGCAAGCCTATAATTTAGTTACCTGTATTAGTTTTAAATGTTTTACTGATTTCAGCTCTTTTATTCATGATTATTTCATGCATACTCATTTGTTATGAACTTTAGCTGTGTTTTATTAATAATTTTCTTGTGTTCATGGTTTAGAGAGTATTTTATGATTAAACACAAGTGGGGAGAGTCCTGTTGTGCTCAGGTCCTGCTTGCGGGCTTCCCAGAGGCCACTGTGAGAACAGGATGCTGGATCAGGCCAGTGGCCCATCCAGCATCCTGTTCTCACAGTGGCTAGGTAGGTGCCTCTGGGAAGCCTGAAAGTAGGATCTGAGCACAACAGCGCTCTCCCCGTTTGTGATTCCCAGCAACTGGTATTCAGAGGCATACTGGGTCTGATAGCGGAGGGAGAACATAGCCATCATGGCTAGTAGCCATTGAAAGCCTTAGCAAAAGCCCAGGCCCCTAGCCATTTATGACCATCTTGGCTAATCCAAAGGCTTTGTACTGCCTACCAATAGCAGGAGCTGTTATATATCCTTACTAATTTCAGTGCCCGAATGGGGCTCAGGGGGGCATGACCACACACTGCCCTGTGTAGCTGATTTCCACAGTCAGACTATAAACTCCTGAATCCCTTGACACCAGCTGCCACTTTCACAAGCCAAAAGCTTTTTTAAGAAAACAAACATAATGTGCTGAACACATTTCTAGACCTTTAAAAAAATACTTAACATTTCGGCGGCACATTTCAAAGCACTTCACAGATACATGCATTGTCTTGGCAATCCTTACAACACCCCTATAAGGTAACAGGTCAGTATTGCAGTAGAGGTTTGGCTACAGCTACTTGATGACTGTGTGTCTGCCTAGCTTCCCCATTCCCCCAAGTATGTGGCCCACGGGGATTTATGGTTAGTAGTGATGGAAAGGTCTCTTCAAAGGCTGCCTTAGATGCCTGAGGGTAAAACCCTGACATGGATTGTAGGTCTACTAAGGTCTAGCCCAGGAGTGGGGAACATTTTTCAGCTGGAGGACCATATTCCATCATGGGCAACCCTCCGGGGACCAAATGTATGTGATTTTGCTGTTTGTATATTAAGGTCCATTCCAGCCACATCTACTAGTGATGTAAGGAGGCAGCAATTTCTGTTCCAACCCGCATTCGACGCAATCAGCGCTGTTTCTGTTCCACTGCAGTTAAGTTATGTTAGTATGTTATTCATCATCATGGAGCAGGGCTAGTGAGGGGTGTGGCCTGAAGGCCTCCCAAGGGCCAGAAAGAGAGACCTCAAGGGCCAAATTTGGCCCCCAGGCCAGAGGTTCCCCACACCTTGTCTAGGCCAACATAATACTGCCCTGGGCTCCTTCTGGGAGGAAGGGTGGGATATAAATTTAATAAATACAAAATAAAATAATACCTCACTTGGCTGGGAAGCCCGACAATCTCCCAACCTGCTTTAAACGTCAAACAGAAGCCGGTGGTGATGAATCAGTGCAGCACAGTTTGCTCTCTCTCTGTCTCAGCAAGGAAGCTGTATGGCTGACCTACACGTTCACTCTGTTTATCCCCTCTCAGCATCTTCCAGATGTGTGTTAATTTGATCTCTGTATGAGGCAAGAGACGGCCTTCCCTTCTCCTCCTTGTTCGCAGCCAGTGTTGGCTAGCAATGGAAACCCTGCTTGGGCTGTCCCTGTCTGTGGCAGAGACACTCCCTTGCCATGGTGCCCTCAAAAGTGCTGAGGAAGTCCTGTCCTGGTGCTCTGGCCTTGCCAGATCTAGCTGACGGTGGCTCTTGAGGTGCCAGGAGGCACAAGGAAGCGCAGATTGGTCTGGCATCAGTCTCAGGCAGGCCTGAGACATCTTGATATCAGAACCAGAAGATCCAAAACACAGAATTGTATCCAATGTTATTCCTACTCAGAGTAGACCCATCAAAAGTAATGGGCATGACTAACTTTGGCCCACTAATGTCGATGGGTTTAGTTGGCTACAACCCATACTCTGGACCACTTCGCTAATTAACAGTGAACATAACCCTCATGAAAATGGTTCTGTGCAAACCCCATGATGCCCAAATGTAGTGCTCACTTTGCCTGCTCAGGGCAGGGACACCTCTGGGTCAGACAGCCCCCCTCCCCAACAGAACCCTAAACCCACCGCTTCAGGTGGCAGGCATTTGCCTCATGGGTAAGGCCTGCCTGCACTCGGCAAGGTAGATCTATCAAGGGAGCTGCGGGGGCCATTTTGAAGGCTGCCGTTCCGCCTGACAAGTCACCCTCTTTCCTGCCGTGGAGTCTCCCTTTCCGAGAGATGCTATCGGTTCCCTGCCTTGATGTTTGCTGATGATGCTGCGAGAATCATAACGAGGCAGCTCCGGAGGAGACGGGCTACTCCAGCTGCTTTTGTGGCCTACAAAGGAAGCACAGAAGGCTGTAGCGCCTCAGCTTCCAGAAAAGGTTTGCCCAAGCCCTGCCTCTTGGACTTCAATTGCATAGGGGGTGGTGAGGGGGGGGGAAGAATGACTATCTGTTAAGACTCCATGTTATTTTCTTTCCCACCTTGATAATCAGGCTGGAAAGAAACAGAAAAGGCATCGAGTCTGGGTGCTTGCTAAACTACAGCAGCAGCTTTAAGTGAGCCACCTTGAGCTGGGGGGAGAGAACGCAGAAGCTGTCTGCTTGTTTTCTAAAGCTAGAGGAGTGGAGAGTCATCATGCCAGCTGATGCTTCCAGATTGGAGATTGGAGACTCTTCCAGGACTTAGCAGGCTGTCACTACTCAGTTTGTTCACACTAGGGGTGGGCAAGAAATTTGAATCGGTTCACATTTCATGCCGAATCTATCGAATTCACGCTTGCCAAAACAATATGAGGACCAAAATACAGCCATCCTTTGACATTCGCACTTATTCGAATTTCACAGTGCAATTATCAAACCAGGCAATGTTTACATAAACACTATGTTAGGGGAATGTGGATAAACTTCTTGCAAAAGTATTTACATTAGTCCAAACTGCCTACAAAAATGTGTTCATTAGGAGAAATTCGCACTAACATGTTGGAGAATTTTCAAGAGGATTTTTTTTTTATTGCAAATCACTGCAGAAATGTGGAGAAAATTTAAGACTGGAAAAATAAGATGTGTGTTAATTTGATCTCTGTATGAGGCAAGAGACGGCCTTCCCTTCTCCTCCTTGTTCGCAGCCAGTGTTGGCTAGCAATGGAAACCCTGCTCCTCTCGCTCTCCTTTTAGCACTCTCCTTCCCAAGTAGTGGGGAAGGGAACCTGTGGGACCTCTAAAGCCCATCCATGGACCCTCTAGGGGTCAATGGACCATAGGTTAAGAAACCCTGTACTAGGGGAAAATGTATATAAATGCATATGTGCACAATTTCATACAAAAATGTGTCTATTAGGAGAAATACATACTAAAACGGTGATGAATTTTTCATGAGGACTTGATGCAGAAATTGATGCAGAAACGTGGAGAACTGAACTTAAAGACTGGAAAAGTGAGAAACTAAGGAAAACTGAAATGGACAGATTCACCCGTCTCTACATTCTGTACATCTCTTTCACCTGCAGCAGGACCAAACCTTTGCACCAAGGTAGTGCTAGGGAGAGAAAGTATCTCCCACAGGCTCCTGGAGCTGCTGTAACAGAGCACCCAGGCACACCTGGTTGGAAAGACTGTACCACTGTGTAAGGTTTGATGAAGGACATGGTTGCATCCCCTCCCTCCACCTCTGGGCCTGATTTCTTGTTCCAATCTCATGTGGCCCTGGAAGCCATTTTTGTATAATGGAAATGACTAAGCTTTCTTGGTTTGTCTGACAAGAACACCTCTCTCTCCTCTCATATATATGAGAGAGAGAGAGAGAGAGAGAGATGCAACATCTCTATAGATGCAACCAAAGAGGCAGATATCTAGAATAAAAACCTCACACGAAATCAATCCAATTACATCAGCAAACAAGGCAAACCATTTAGAGTAATTTGGTTATCCACACACACCTGAGATGTGCAGCCCCAGTACAATAAATGTTATTAAAACACCCACCATTTGGTCTAGGCTTCGGAGAGAAGAAGGTGTAGGAGGAGAAGGAGCAGGGAGATGGAGGGGAGGGAGGAGAGGAGAGGAAGATAAAGCAACCGGGAGCTTCAATTCCATTGTCTATGTATGTGACGAGATGTGAAACAGAGACAGGAGAGCTGATGCTTCCAGATTGGAGACTCTTCCAGGACTTAGCAGGCTGTCACTACTCAGTTTGTTCACACTAGGGGTGGGCAAGAAATTTGAATCGGTTCACATTTCATGCCGAATCTATCGAATTCACGCTTGCCAAAACAATATGAGGACCAAAATACAGCCATCCTTTGACATTCACACTTATTCGAATTTCACAGTGCAATTATCAAACCAGGCAATGTTTACATAAACACTATGTTAGGGGAATGTGGATAAACTTCTTGCAAAAGTATTTACATTAGTCCAAACTGCCTACAAAAATGTGTTCATTAGGAGAAATTCGCACTAACATGTTGGAGAATTTTCAAGAGGATTTTTTTTTTATTGCAAATCACTGCAGAAATGTGGAGAAAATTTAAGACTGGAAAAATAAGAAACAGAGAACTAAAAGGCATGGATCTTTCCATCCCTAGTTCACACACAGAAGGAAGTGTTGTGGTGCAAGAAGGGTCCCCAGCTGGAAAGTTGGCCTCCATCCCTTTCTACTAAGTGCCTCACAGACAGGAGGAGACATCACTGTACCTGGCAGAGGAGCCATAAGTTCAGTGACAAAACACATGCTTTGTGTGTACAACTCTGGCCAGCAGCTAATTCATATGTTCCATCTGCTCCGTTTACCAGGAAGTTGGGGGAAGAGGCAAAACCTTGATATGATGCTCAAAAATTGCCGCTACGGTAAAGCTTTTTAAACATAGGATTTTTGAAAAAAGGTGCTGTTTTTTAGTTTAAAAAGAGAGCCAGTGTGGTGTAGTGGTTAAGGTGTTGGACTACGACCTGGGAGACAAGGGTTCGAATCCCCACACAGCCATGAAGCTCCCTGGGTGACCTTGGGCCAGTCACTGCCTCTCAGCCTCAGAGGAAAGCAATGGGAAACCCCCTCTGAATACCGCTTACCATGAAAACCATATTCATAGGGTTGCCATAAGTCGGAATCAACCTGAAGGCAGACCATCCATCCATCCATCAAGTTTAAAAAGTGTTTCTAGCTGAGACAGCAAAAGATAGCAGCGGCAGAAGCATTTTGGGCAAGGTGTGCCACTGTTGCTGCATCCCCCTCTGCCGCCTTGAGCAGAATGCCTGGCTCTGAAGAAGGACCCCTTTGGCCCTTTCTCAGAGCCCAGGTGCTGAGGAGGTGGCAGAGCAGCCGCCATCACTATCACATCTGCAAATAATATTTTTTAAAGTAAGAGAACAGGGGAGAGCAGGAGGAATGGAGGATGGTGGTGAAGAATTGTAAATCACTTTGGGATGCCTCATGGGAAGCCATTCATAAATGAAATATATAATAATAATAATGAAGAAGAGGAGGAGGAGGAAGGGGATAGGAGTACAGCAGTCTTTTTCTCCATATAATTCCCCAGGAAGAGGCTGCACATTATGACATACGATCCGTTCCTGGGAGCATTTTAAGGCTACGTGCACACTAGTTCCTTATAAAGCAGTGAGATCGTCATGTCTGGGTGAGAACCTATTGTTTGATTGGAATATATCCAGCCCTACTGCTAATATCAGACCTTTTAGGATTACCCACACCAAGGCATTTCCATTGGACACACCTCGGGAGTTGCAAAAGGATGATTGACCAAACAGTTTTAAAGTCGGTGTGAATCTGGCTTGAAGGGAAAATGCATCTGATCTTAAACATTTCAGATTCTGAGTAAAAAGGGGCAAAGTTTGACTGATGTTGTGTGTCCCCAGATTCACAACACAGAGGTGAAGCAGCGCTGAAACCAGGATAACTGCAGGTGCGTCCATAGCACAAAACAGATGCTTTTTTTTTTTTTTTACTCCATGGCCATGGAGTTGCTCTAAGCAGTTTTAAAAGTTAAAGGAAGAGATAGTCCTTGGAGTGCCTTGCAAGTACAACACTGACGTATGTGTGGCTTGTTTCTTTGACCAAGTGGCTTAGTCCACAGATTTGCTCTGTGCATGAGAGAGGGGTTGTGAAAAGGGAAGGTTCACACTCCAAAACGCAGAGCAGACCAGAACCCTCCCCAACCCTAGTGTCTGGCTTTCACAGTTCCCAAACATTCCAATGCTCATCTCAAAAAGTAGACATTTTAGAAGTGTGCATTTTCTGGGAGAAAAAATTAGCAATGTGTATTTTGAGAGCAATCATGCTTTAAATTCATACTGAAATGTGAATTTGTGTGTGTTTTCCAACGCAAATTCATGTGGTAATGGGATGGAACAGACTAAGTTATGAGTTAACACATTTTCATAGTGACAAGGACTGGATATAGACTGATTGGTCTACCCTCACATAAAAAGAAAAACTCTTTGCAAAGAAAAATATTATCACACTAGTGTAGCTAAGGCTACATACACACCACACATTTAAAGCAGACACACACACACGCAAAGAATACTGGGAACTGCAGTTTACCCCCCACAATCCCCAGCACCCTTAACAAACCAGAATTCCCAGGATTATTGGGGGGGATGTGCTTAAAATGTATGGTGTGTACACAGCCTTAGTGCATGTCTATTAAAGAAGTGCTCTGCAAAATGGGATGGGCTAGCTGGGCAGGTGGGTGGATAACAGAGCTCATTCTCCCAGGTGTGGTGGTAATGGTGCCTTTAGAGGTCTGCCCTGGAGATAGATGGATCTTCATGACATGTCAGCTGTGTTCTGTGTGCAGGAAATTCTTGTTTGCATGAAGGAGCATTCCATCATGGAAGTGGTACAGCCCACACACAGATTTACTGCCTCAGTGAGAACTAAGCAGGACTCTTTAAACAGCCTCTCTTTAATCCTTAACTCTTCCCTCTCTGATAAATGCACACCAGAAAGATGTCTGGCTATGGGCCTACATACCTCTGCAATTCTGGGAGTTCTGTTAGACATCTGCATCAGGCCAAAGGCCCATCCAGCCCAGCATCTGAGGTTCTGTGCCAAGCTCTCTCAGCCATGAACCCTTTTACCCATCACGAGCCTCCCTTCTCCACTGTGCCAATTCTTCTGGGATGGAGGGATGCAGAGGGCCACACAATCCAAGGCAGCCTGCCAGAAAGGCTTCTGCCTCCGTTTATCTTCCCTGTTGGTGAGTGAAGGTGCCCCAAACCACAAGAATATAAGAAAAGCCTGACTACTACATCAGGCCAAACAGAGCCCATCTAGTCCAGCAAGCTGTTCCCCACAGTGGCCAACCAGATGCCTCTGGGAAGCCCCAAAGCAGGACCTGAATGCAACAGCAACTCTCCCCACTTGTGATTCCCAGCAGCAACTGGTATACAGGAGCATACCGCTTCTAAACAATGGAGGTGGAACACAGCCATCTAGTGTGTGCCAACCTTTCAACGGGACACTGTAGCTGTGACTTATGCAACAACTTGATGTGCTCACATTAGCAGATAATTGTGGCTTATCTTTCCATGCCATGAAAAACTCCCCTTGCTGATTTCTGCGCTTTTAACCACACAAGAGCAGACCAAGGTAGCTTTCTTTGGGTAAGCTGGAAACTCTCATTCCTTCTGTCTTAAAAGGAACAAAAAGCAGGAGCCTCAGAAGCTCCCAAGAAGACACAGTCCTTATCTAATCCATCTGCCTGGCTCCTGAGGAGGTCCACCCCTTCTTGTCTCTTTCATGCTCTTATTTCGTTTTATCTATCAGATATGCCTTAAATTGAATCTCAAGATAGCGCAGGAAGGATTCTTGTAGCCTTGTGCTGCAGTTTTAGACTGATGCCTTTGTAGATTCCACACTGAGAAGCTGCCAGACGGGGAATGTCTTGCTTGCAGGCTGACAGCTCCATGCATAGGAAGTTAGGAACTTCCTTATAATGAGTCAGACTGTTGGTCCATTGAGCTCAGTACTGTCTACTCTGACTGGCAGTAGCTCTCCAGGATTTTCCAGACACCAGAGACTGAACCTGGACCTTCTACATGCAAGGCAAACGCTCTATTGCTGAGCTACAGCCCTTTCCCCAAAAGAGGGATGACATTTGCCAGGTCAGAGTCTACTTTGAGTTGGCTATTTTGTTCACCTACAGCAAGGAGATGAGCTACTTTATCTGCCTCTTCCAAAGACCCAGGTGAGCACTAAACAAATGGTTTGCCAACCTGCAAGAGTTGGGCCAGCAGCAGCAGGTGCTCAGAACATCACAGCCCAACCATGGTAACTGAGAGACGTATGACATGGCAGGGGCAAGCAAGCGGTTGAAGGTGGGCATAGAGGGACTGAGAGATCAGTTAATGCCAAAGAAAGGGCCTTGCGCAGTAGGGAAGGGCCAAAGCTCAGTTGTAGAGCATCTGCTTTGCATGCAGAAGGTCCCCGGTGCAATACCTGGCATCTCCAGGCAGAGCGGGGAGAGAATCCTGTCTGAAACCCTGGAGAGATGCTATAGACAGAACTGAGATAGATGGACCAGTGGTCTGACTTGGTATACAGCAGTTTCCTATGTTCCTATGATGCATTTCCACCAAGACAATGTGGCTAGAAAGTTCTGTGTGGTGCTAGCAGGGAATGACTCTGGTCCAGAGGGGATCAGACTGCCCATGATGAACTACGTTCCTGTGACTCTATCTCATCTGGTAAAGAGCCTCAGGATATTCTAGCCATGATTCTAGCCATGATGGCTGTGCTCTGCCACCCTAGTCAGAGGCAGTATGCTTCTGAAAACCAGTTGCCGGAAGCCTCAGGAGGGGAGAGTGTTCTTGCACTCAGGTCCTGCTTGCGGGCTTCCCCCAGGCACTTGGCTGGCCACTGTGAGAACAGGATGCTGGACTAGATGGACCACTGGCCTGATCCAGCAGGCTCTTCTTATGTTCTTATGTTCTTATTCCTGGATGCGGCACTGCTTTTGAGAAGCAGGACAGAATTGTAACAGGGAATGCCTTTATCCATTTTCAACTAATGAAAAGGTTTTCCCACCTCTTAGGCAGGCCAGATCCACTCTTCTGTAACAACTATGGACCTGCCTCTATTGTCCAGGGGGTATATGAATGTGCCTGTAGATTGGAAGGGCTGCACCATAGGGGGAGGACAGTTCAGAATAAACCACAGTGATGGCGGTTAGGCCAAAACGATTCCCGATCTGGAGAAGGAGAAACTTGCAAATGACACTTTGGTTTCCACCAATTGAACATCTGGTTTGTCGTGCCATTTGATGCCACCCGGATACTAAATATTTTATCCTGTTAACTGGCGGGAGTCTAATGGGGAGGGAGGCTGGGATGGTGCTAGATTAATGGGAGGGCACTCCCAGCTGGAGCGCTCCTGCAGCGAACAGTGTAAGCTGGCAACGTAAGTGAGATTGATAGCCCTGGAAGGAGTCTGGGAGTACATTTGGCTTTGTGATTCAGAACTGTTCGGACAGAGACCTATGGAGAAATAACTAGCAGAAGGGAAAGAGGAGGGGGAAAGAGTACAAGCCACAATAACATTAGAAAAGCCCTGGTGGATCAGGCCAATGGCCTATCTAGTCCAGCATCCTGTTCTCACAGTGGCCAACCAGATGCCTCCATGGGAAGCCTGCAAGCAAGACCTGAGTGCAACAGCACTCTCCCCATTTCTGATTCCTAGCAACTGGTGTTCAGAGGTGATACTGCCTTTTACAGTAGAGGTAGAGCATAGCCATTGTGACTAATAAACTTATCCCCATCCCTTACTTAGAGAGTAGGGTGCTTTCTGGTTGAATAAGAACTTCAGAACAGCTCTGCTGAATCAGACTAAAGACCCATCTAGTCCATCATCCTGTCCTCACAGTGGCTATCCAGATGCCTCTGGCAGAGCTGGGAAAAGTTACTTTTTTGAACTACAACTCCCATCAGCCCAATCCAGTGGCCATGCTGGCTGGGGCTGATGGGAGTTGTAGTTCAAAAAAAGTAACTTTTCCAAGCTCTGGCCTCTGGGAAGCTCGCAAGCAGGATCTGAGTTCGGCAGTGCTCTCCCCACTTGTTATTCCCAGCAACTGCTATTCAGAGACATACTTCCTCCAAAATGGAGGTAGAACATGATGACGGGGGTCTCTGTCCAGCAGTGGTGGCTGGTCCCCATTCTTCCTCCTACTAGGAGATTGATTAATTAGATTTATATCCCGCCCTTCCTCCCAGTAGGAGACTAGGGCTGGAGGTGGAGGCAGAACCAATGAATTCTACTTTTGTCCCCATCCTCCTCCCTGGTGAGTTCTACAAAGGTTAACACTGAAACTGAGGAGGAAGAAGCTGACAGCCAGTGCTATCCACAGGACTGGATGTAAGTAAGAAGGCAAACAGGCAGCTGGTTGAAAGCAAACTGGGATTGGTGGGGCAGTGCCCCATTTGCCCTAACGGACCAGCCTCCACTGCAGTCTACCATCTACAGCTGCTTGTGGCTGCAAGGTCAGGGCTGAAATCTAGGAGAAGGAACACAGCCCGGCATGGGATGGTTGGAGGTTAGCAGCCAACAGGGCCACTGCAATGACTAGATGTGAACAGAAGTCAGGGTTGAGCTGAAGTCAAGTGAGGGGGAAGTTCTTTAAGAACATGAAAGCCGCTGAGGGTGAGGCAAGGTCCACAGCTAAAAAGTCCAATGCAAAGCTCGGCATTGTGCAGTAACGGGCCAAATCAGGTGGCCTACAGACAACCTGTTTTATTGAGCATTCATCCTGATTTGTTTGCACAAAGTTTGTAGGTAGGTTAGATGACATAAGCTAATTATTAAGCATTCATTCCGTTTTGTTTGCAGGGAGGTTAGATGACAACACATCAGGAAACTGTTGTACCGCATTTTCCAGTGCATTTCCCCATCACTTTCCTTCTTGCAAAAGCCCAATTTAGGGCAGAGGTTCATGGCTGCTCTTAGCAGAATGAACAGGAAGGTCCCCATACAGCAGGGCTGTCATAGGAACACAGGAAGCTGACTTATTCGGAGTCAAACCAATGGTCCATCAAGTACAAGAATGTCTACACAGACTGGCAGAGGGTCTCCAGGGTTTCAGGAAGGGGGTCTCTTGCAGCCCTGCCTGGAGATGCCAGGAATTGAACTTAGGGCTTTAGGCATGCAAAGCAGATGCTCTACCACTGAATGACAGCCCTTCCTCAAATGGCGGATCACTGCATTTTGAAGTAAATGTATTGCCATCTAAAAAGGGGAGAAGGCTCAAGACCATTAAGTCCAGAGTCTAAAAAATTACCTAACTGCATTAGTTTTGGTCCCAGTTTCTTTTTCCACACAGGTAGAAAAGCAGCTTGGGGGAGTGGGCACAATTTTGAGTGGCAGGGAGGGAAAGGATCAAGTAGCCCCTCCCCTATGGTGGTCCTCTGCTTCTGAAGGCAGGCTCCGAGGCTGCTTTTCATGTTAAACAAAAAATCTGGGAGACTGATTCATGCATCAACATCTAGTATGACCAATCCAGGGGCAGGAACAGAAAGGATTGAGGAGCAGGAAACAGACAGAAGGAGGATGGGCTGGAACAGAAAATGGAGTCAGACCATTGGTCCATCTAGCTCAGTTTTGTCTACACTGACTGGCAGCAGCTCTCCAGGGTTTTAGGCAGAAGACTCTCCCAGCTCTACCTGGAGATACCATTGGGGATTGAACCTGGGACCTTCTGCATGCAAAGCAGATGCTCTACCGTTGAGCTATGGCCTTTCCATAGCTTCCAGAACAGCGAAGTGGGTACTAGGTGCAGGCAGAAGAGCAGCTGATTGCCCAGCACCAGACCACACACTTGGCAATCACCAGATCCAAGGTTTACTCTCGTGAAGCTCCAACTAGATGGAGTTCAGGTAGCAGGGTCAGCATCAGCACCTGGCATCCTTGGGAAGTTGCCAGGGCAGAGCTCATTGCTGATGCCTGCTTCCCCCCCCCCTTAAAAATAATTTCTGGACCAGCACTGAGCAACCCCAGGTGCAAATTAAAAGGGTGGCTAGACGAGTCTCGGGGAACCACCACTGCTCAGAGTACTGGCTTAGACAGATCAATAGTTGACCCTGGTCTAGGCATCTTCCTACATTCAAGGAAGGAGACACAAGAGAGAAATAAGGACCCCCTGCAGCTGTCCTTTTTATTGTGCATTCATTATTATTTGTGCTCGTTATGGTATTGGTGTACATTCCATAATTACTTGCTGAAAACCTGTAACTTTTTATACTACAAATATTCTGGGGTTGTTCCAATTGTCCTGCTTTTCTTGTGCTAGAGCGTAAGAGTGCTAATCTAAGAAGGCTTCTCTAGATGGCAATAATACTGTAATGCTGAGGAAGAATCACAGAACAACTAAAAAAGGGGAATGATGTGTGGACGGTCCAGTATAAACCCACCACTAATGCACTGTTGTTGCATCAATGACAGGTTGCAGAATACTCCTGAAAAACACACCAGTCTGGAGGGGCCCAAGGAGGTGGAGGCAGGAAAAGCAGGAAGGCAAAGGGCAACGCAAATTGGATGCAGGTGCAAAGGGGGGAGAGAGAGAGGCAGACAGGCAGGAAAGAAAGAAGGAAAGAAGGAAGAAAAGGCACTAGCAGAACATCCCACTGCCCAAGGAATATTTATACTCCATCCCAGTGGTGGGGAACCTGAGGCCCTCCAGATCTTGTTGGACTACAACTCCCATCAGCCTCAGACAGCGTGGCTAATGGCCAGGGACAATGGGAGGTGTGGTCCAGCAACATCTGAAGAGCCACAGGATCCCCATCCCTGCTCTCGGAGCTGAGGGGGAGGGAGACATGCAAAGTAGCAGAGCCCCCCCCCCCTGCAGTAGCAAAGGTGGATCCTGCAAAAGTCATGAGCCCTGAGGCACTGTTGGGCTCAGGCTTCAGTTAGCAGGCTGTGGAGGAAGATGAGGAGGGAGAAAAGGAGGATTAGATGGGGAGGCTGAGATCCTGGAACAGAGGGTGGCAGAGAGAGGGCCTCCCCTTTCCTCAATTTTGGCGGCTCTGGATAGGCAGGAGTCCTGGCTCTTCCCCTCCCTCCCATGGAGAGATGAGCGTCATCAAGGTCTGGGGAGGATACCGACCCACCACTTGGGGTGGATGAACAGGAGTCAGAAGGACCTGGTGGTGCCTTCAAAGATGGGAACGGACTTATGCACCTAGATGTAAGGCATGGAAAGGCATGGGAATCTCATGAGTAAGCATGCTACACCTCAACTTTAAAAGATGGTGGATGGGCATGGGAATTTGTTGGGTCAAACTCTTTAGCTCCTGTGTGGTTTTGAACCACTTGCTCAGTTCTTGGACTCTTGAACTTTGGCCCCTGCTCCCAGCCTGGCTGATCCCACCATCCTGTCTCCTAGTAAGAGATTCAGGGCTGCTGTAACTCTGTGCCTGCTGCTGAACCTGCACCGTTGCTTTGCTTCGATAAAGAACTTTTCCTTACTCCCACATAAGAGCTTCTCTCCTCACGCTTTGGGTGGGGGCAGGCAGGGACTTCACCAGTTACTTAAAAGACTTGAGGCACAAAGGTTTTGGAGGACAGCTCCCATCAGCCACAGCCACAATGGCCATGCTGTTTGGGGCTGATGGGAGTTTTGGTCTAAAACATCTGGAGGGCACCAGGGTGGGGAAGGCTGCTATAGGGCAAGGAAGCTATGGGGGGGAAAAGAGGTCTAGAAACTTGTGTGGACTTACTTGTGTGGCGGGAGTAGTAATCAGTTTAGAAGGGATGGGGATTGCAATTTAATACAGTTTCCATCTTCAGCTCACTGTTGCTTCTAAATGCTTCCATCTGACAATCAAGAGACCTGCTTGCCTTGCAGCTCCCTGTTCTATTATCCCCCATTTGGATTTCCCTTTGCCGGATGCCAAGTGGGTGGGGGGTGAGGGCAATATAAACTGTTCAGAGAAAGGGAGCAATTAATCTTATTCAGGAGCATCGCAGCCACATGAGCCCTGCCACCCAAATTAAATTTTAACTTGTCTCATAAATCTTCCCTTTAAACTCCCCTTCTCATGACCAGCTGCACTGGCAGACGGGCTGCAAATGTCCTTGAAACTCGGGGGACCAGCAAAGTCGAAGCAGAGCTTTGCTCCCTGGTTCCCCCACCCACCCCCTCTAAAAACCCACACCCTGATTCAAGGCAGCAGGCTTCAGGGCTTGCGGAACAGCGTGGCTCCTACCGGGACGGCAGTACACAGGAGAGGATCTGGGGATGGCAACCTTGCTGTAATCATTCAAAGAACTGCTGACCCCTTTTTGGCAGAGCTTAAGATTCTTGCTCCTGGTGCCCTGGATTCTGTTCAGCTCAGGTAATTAAAATCCCGGCTCCTTTCAGCTCCGCTGCTCATTGCAAAGGCATGCATCCTTCGCTCAGGTGTAAACACACCAACGTGCCCCGGCTCCAGAGGCAGCTTCCTCATGGCGAGTCAGAGATTTTAAACTTCCACTCCACCCTAGAGGCAGCTGCATCTCAGAACAGCGGGGGTATGTGTTCAAACATAGGACCCCTGTACACAACCCCCTCTGCAGTTGCCCTAGAAACAGATTCATTCCCTGAAACAGGAGTTGCTGTCTAAGCAGCTACTGCAGGCCAAGAGAGATCTGTCTGCTCAGGCCATTTATGTGTGTCACATTGGTATCCCACCCTTCCTCCAAGGGTGGTGCACACAGAGCTTATTAATTCATCCTATCTCCGCAGCAAGCTTGTCAGGTAGGGAGGCATAAGGTGCTGGTGGTGTGTGTGTGTATCAAACTGGAGCTCCTAGAAGTCACTGCCAGTCAATGTAGACCAGGTATGGGGAACCTTTGGCCCTCCAGATGTCGCTGAACTGCAACTCTCATCACCCCTGGCCATTGGCCATGCTTACTGGAGCTGATGGGAGTTGTCATTCATGAACATCTGGAGGACCAAAGGTTCCCAGCACCTTGAGTAGACAGTACTGAGCTTGGCCAATGGCTTGACTCAATATAAGGCAGCTTCATATGTTCCCGTAAAGCTTCAACCTCTCCTCTGTCTGAGTACTTTATCCCTGGCATGAGGGCACAGCCTGAGCTCCTGACCCCTTAGAGCTCGACCCCTGGCTGGCTTTGACCACACACTTGCCTCCAGGCCCTCTGAGCCTTGCTTGCTGCTGTGGAACCTGCTTCTGGCCTACTTGATGGAAAGCCACCTTCCTTGGAGTCTTGGAACCTGATCAGAGGGGTAAAGCCCAACTAGAGATGGGAAGGTCTGGGGGGGAAACAAAAAATTGGGAGGGGACTTCCCCCCCTGCAATTTTCCATTTTTTCTGAAAAATGGGGGGGGGGACAGAAAAACCAGTTTCCCCCTCAAATTTTTCTGTTTTTTTTCCCTCCAGGGTCTTTACATCCTCTAAGTGTGACACAGTTCCGATCTGCACTATACATTTAAAGTGTTATTATACCACTTTTAAAGGCTATGGCTTCCCGCAAAGCATGGGGGAGTGGTTTAACACTCCATCTCTCTTCCCAGGCAACTCTGGAAATTGTAGCTCCATGAGGGGCACAGGAGATCCTCTAACAACTCTCAGCATCCTTCACAAATGACTGTTTCTAGGATTCTTTGGGGGGTAGCCATGACAATTTAAAGTGGTATGATACTGCTTTAAATGTATAGTGCAGATGGGGCCACAGTTGCTGAGCAGTGAGGCTGAGAGACAGAAAGTAACTGGGCCATAGTTCACCCAGCACGCTTCATGGCTAAGCAGTGATCTGAAGCCTCTTCCCAAGCCAATGGCATCCAGTAGCAGAGCTGGTGCATTAAGGGGTGGGCATCTTAGCACGCATGTTAACACACGGGTGGGGAACCTCAGGCCCCCGGGGGCCACACGCAGCACTCCAGTCCTTTCTGTCTGGCCCTTGGGAGTCTCCTCAGGCCACACCCCTTCACTGGCCCTGTTCCACCCCCTCCTCAAGTGCTTTTGCATGGCTGGAATGTGTCCTTGGACCGTGATAATGCCTCTGCTTGCCTCAATGGAGAGAGGCGAGTGTGTAGAAACTAGGGATAAGCAAATCTGTCCATTTGGGTTTCTCTGCTTCCCAGTCTTATGTCCAGTTGTCCACATTTCCACAGCAGTTTGCAATTATTTATTTTGTTTTAAATTCTCATCAGCATTTTAGTGCCAATTTCTCCAATATACACATTTTTCCATGCATTTTTGCCTAAGAAAGCACATTTTCAGGAAGCAATCTTCCCTGATATAATGCATTTTTTTGTATGCTGCTGAGACTAACATATGCATTTTTAATACACATTGCTGGGCTGGACAGCTGTATTACAAAACTCAGAGAAATTAGAATTTTGAAGGGTGTTTGCGATTCGGTTCTCATATTGTTTCAGAAAGGGTGAATTAGGTGTATTCACCTTTCAATACAAACTGAATTGAATGTCTCTTTCATCCCAAGCGGAAAGTTCTGAATCTTGCATGGCTTGAGTGTAGCTTGCTGTACAAAGGCAAGAGTCATGTCTGCTGGTTACGCCTACTACTGGCATGTGGCCCCCAGGGAAGGTTGCCTATGAAGGAATGTGGCCCTAGGGCTGAAAAAGGTTACACACCTCTGCTGTAGAATATCCTTATACTAAGCAATTGTGTGATTGTGTTGTTATGAACAGAAACCTTTCAAACAAAAAAACCCATTACCCATACCACTGGGAAGATGCCAAAAGTGGGGAGCCTCCGTGATACTGCCTTTCCAGTTGGCGTGTCAGGGCTGGCAGATGTAATCGTCACCAGGCAGCAAGTTGTAGCAGGGCAGACAAGGAGGGCAAGGCAAGGTAGGCCCAGGGCAGGTGGAGGAAGAGGACGGATAGAGGCAGTCAACAGTATATTCTTTGCTTCACAGAGACAACATGCTCAGACTGGAGAATCCCTCCATTCAAGGAAGGGTTGTGACCCAGGAAGAGAGTGGTGACTGGAAAGTGTTGGGGGGGGGAGAGAGGTTGTGGCTGGGAAAGGGGTGTGTCATATTTATAGACCACACTTTTCATTTAAATATATATATATAGCAAGCTGGTACGCAACATACAAAAGTACAGTAACTTTGGTAAAACATCAATATAAGCATCAGTAAAAGTTGGTTGGGGAAAAGAAATTCATATTTCAAAGGACTGTCTGAATAACAGAGTTTTCAGGAGGCTTCTAAAAATAGGCAGGAGTGGTTCTTGCTGAGCCTCTACTGGTAGGGAGTTCCACAGGGCCCACACTAAAAGCTCAGTCCCTAGCTAAAGGCTGACTAAACTTCAGGGGTGTGGGGAATCATCAGAACTGCCCTGTCAGAGGATCTCAGTGACCAAGGTGGAGCATAAGGAATCAAGCAATCCTTAAGATGCGTTGGGTGCAAGTTGTTTAGCACTTTGTGGATTAAAGGAAGAACCTTGGAGCTGGCCTGGTAGCAAATTGGCAACCAATGCAGCTCTCTCAACAGCGGGGTAACATATTGCCAGAAGCCTCCTCCTGTGAACAGTCTGGCTACTGCAGTCTGCACTAGCTGCAGCTTCCCGATCAGATTCAAGTGCAGCCCCACATAAAGCACATGATAGCAGTAAAGTCTTGAGATTACCTGTGCAGTGACCATTGTGTTGGCTGGGGAGAGTCCTGAGGGCCAGTGAGAGAGATCCACAGGGCTGCATTTGGCCCCAAGCCTGAGGTTCCCCACCTCTCCTCAAACCTAACCTTTCCTCCCGGATGTGCTAGCCTTATACACAAGAGGAAGTTTTGAAAAAAGGAAAATGCCGCTGTCTCGTCCTCCACCAGCACTACAAAGTGGTAGAATCCCAGGTCTACATAAGCCTTGGCTAAAGGTATAGATCAGCCACCTGAGCATCTCTGCGGGCAGGATGATTGTGGGTCAATGAAAGGAGGAGGCAGGATCACAAGCTGTTCATGCCAGAGACATTTTGCAGCCTTTACAAATAAAAAACTAAAAACTAGGAGGCATCTGGGGCCTGCCCAGGAGAGCAGAGTAACATTCAGAACCAACAGATGGCAAAAGGCAAGGGGGCTAAAACAGAAAGCGAGACATGGGGGAGGGCGGAGGAGGAGATACAGCTTGCATAAATGTTTACAGCGGCTTGCAGGCAGGACATGAAAGGGTGTGGAGGCAGAGGCCCTGCGGAGGTTGCAGACGTTCCAACCAGGCCAACAACTTAGTACCACATCAGGAGAAAAGGGCCCAGAGGGGTCCAGATGAGACCCTGTCTGCTCCAGTTGTATCTCCTTCTTGCTCTAAGTATGGAGCCGAAAAGCAGAGGCCAGGGAGAGGCTTGGCTTTCATCTCCCCACCCACCCAACAACACACACATTTGTAAGACATTTCAACATATTAGGCCAGTGGTAGGGAAGTTTAGACCCTCCAGTACTTTCCTTTGTCTATCCTGAATCTTCCCACATTCAGCTGTGTTGGATGTCCCTGTGTTTTAGCATTATGAGAGGGGAAGTAAAAACGTTTCTCTATCCACTTTCTCCATGCCATGAATAATTTTTTACACCTCTGTCATGTTGCCTCTTATTCGCCTTTTCTCTGAAGTAAAAAGGCCCAAACATTGTAACCTTTCCTCACAGGGGAGGTGCTCCATCCCATTGATCATTTTGGTTGCCCTTTTCCTAACCCTTTTCAGCTCTATAATATCTGGTGCTGCGTCTCAAACAATGGCCACTGAAGGTTCTGCAACAACAGAAGATTCTTCAGGGTTGCTGGCAGAGGTGCTGGGGTTTGTTGGAGAGTGGGGAGGGATCCTGTTCTCTGGACTTCTCCTCTGCCTCTAGGAGACCTCCCAAGTATGGGCATCACTGGGATCTGACCCTTTTAAAGTAGGTGTTGGGAACCTTTGCCCCCCCCCCAGATGTTGCTGAACTACAAGTTGCTTGAACGACAACTTTGGAACTCCCTGCCTATTATCACGCAGGCACCTTCACTGTATCCTTTTCGGTGCCTGCTTACATTTCTGTTTACGCAAGCCTATCCAGACACATAGATATTGATTTGTTTTAATCTCTTTTTAGTTTACAGCTGTTTTAATAATCTTTTGAGTGTTTTAATGACTTGTTTTTAGTCATTCTTATTGATATTTTTAATGCTTCTTGTAAACAGCTTAGAGGTTTTCTTGAAATTGTGGTATATAAAATTTGTTAAATAAATAAATAAAATAAACTCCCATCATCCCTGGGCATTGGGCATGCTTGCTGGGCCTGTAGATCAGCAACATTCAGAGGGACAAAGGTCCTTCACAACCATTTTAAAGCTTTAGTAGAAGTGTGTTAGGAGAAACATGGTGGCTGCTTGTATAAAAAAAAAAACCCACCATTTTTTAAAAATGGTTGTTACCTGGTATGAGCCTAGGGATAGGGAAGGTTATAAATTTGATCAGCTGGTCAATAAAAGATGAATGGCAGCATCCAGGAATTATAGCGTAAGGCCAACAGCTGCTCCTGAATCTCAAGTGACAGAGCTTTGCATGTCCTATCCATTTCATTAAAAAGAAAAACGGAAAGAGAACTAAATAAATATACTTAGATGCTTTGATAAAAAGTCTAAGCTTATTTAATTAATATTCTTCACACCCTCTCTCGTTTTTGTTTAACAAAATTGGCACAATCCAATTCAGCAGGACAAGCCCCACTGAAATGAATGTGCTTGTGTAACTCCTGTTCATTTCAATGGGACTCTGGCAGAAGTAGGGATATGCCAGAATTCCACTTATTTCATTAATTTGCTTATTCCCTATAGTTGCAGATCGGATTTTTATATAGCAATTTTCTGTGGCTATTTTTCAGAATGTTTTTTTAAAAAATCTGTCTCTAAAATATAAAGATTAAGAACAATAATTCTAAAGATATTTCCTTTCAAAATATTTATATCAATAAATATATTTTTTGGGAAGGGAAAAAACAGATTGGTAAAAGCAGCAGCTAGCAGACAAAGAATGAACTTGGCCTGTTAGGTTGACTGGATGCTTTTGAAGCAGCACCGGCCAACAGATCCCATTGATAGGCAGAAGAGCTTCCTGCTGGACAGCACCCCTGTATCAGTCCCTAAAGTCAGAGGAAACAGCTATTTACATTTGAGCTTGGCTGAAATGTTATTCTGGGAACTTGCGCTGTGTCACCTTGTTTAGGCTGGCTTTTAAAGATGCAAATACAAGAGATTCAATCCCGTCTTCTTGCATGTTAGTGATTTGAAAAATTAAAAGGATAATTTTATTTCTTTGTCTATGTTATTATGTTCCAGTATCCCACCATATTAATAAATTCAAAGCTGATAATGAGGACATTGAACTTGTCAAGGATTATCAATACTTTGGCACAGTCATTAACCAAAATGGAAACAATAGTCAAGAAATCAGAAGAAGGCTAGGACTGGGGAGGGCAGCTATGAGAGAACTAGAAAAGATCCACTGAACACCAAAGTCAGGATCATTCAGACCATGGTATTCCCTATCTCTGTGCATGGATGTGAAAGTTGGACAGTAGAAAAAGCAGATAAGAGAAAAATCAACTCATTTGACATGTGGTGTTGGAGGAGAGCTTTGCGCATACCATAGACTGCAAAAAAGATAAATAATTCGGTGTTAGAACAAATTAAAGCAGAACTATCACTAGCAGCTAGAATGATGAAATGGAGGTTATCATACTTTGGACACATGAGAAGACACGATTCACTAGAAAAGACAATAATGCTGAGAAAAACAGAAGGGAGTAGAAAAAGAAGGAAGATCAAACAAGAGATGGATTGATTCCATAAAGGAAGTCACAGACCTGAAACTACCAGATCTGAACAGAGTGGTTTATAACAGATGCTATTGGAGGTCGCTGATTCATAGGGTTGGCATAAGTTGTAATCGACTTGAAGGCACATAACACACACACACACACATCCCACCAACCCCATTTGGGTGACTTTCTAAGTCACGGGTGGGGAATGTCAGTCTTGGGGGCTGAATGTGGCCCTCCAGACCTCTCTAGCTGGCCCTTAGAGCTGTCCCTACACCACACTGCTCTCCCCAGGCCACACCCCTCACTGCCCTTGCATCGTATTGCACCCTGAGTGTCTTTGGCAGGCTGGAATGTGTTCTTGATGCCTCTTGCTTGCCTGGATGGAAGTGTGTGTGTGTGTGTGTGTGTAGTGTGTGTAGAAACTATCCTACTGTACAAAAGTAACATTTACATCCATTCCTCTACCCACTTTTGCCTCGGGCTCTGCCCACCACTGGCATTTGGCTCTTGGAAAGTTGCCCCAAAGGAAATGTGGCCCTCAGGCCAAATTTCGGTTCTCCACCCTGGTTCTAAGTGATGTTCCCTCACTCTAAGTAACAAATAATTAAAATCTCACAACAAAAGGCAAGTATGCCCTCCAACCTGAAGTTGTGGTAGAATGCATAGAAGTGGGGGGAGGAGGACATGGACTGGAGTGACCTTCATGAAAGCAAATAAACCAACAGGGCTCTCACAAGGGTCTAAAAGCGCTAATCTTGGCCACATCTGGTCCTACCGCTATCCAGAAGGGATACGGTATTTGTGGGCCACAGGGTGGACCTAATCTGACAGTTTCCAGCACTCCACAGCTGTGTTCCTCCTCCCACCAAGGTTCCCTTGCCCTGTTAATATTCCTTTATGAGGATCTCTTCCTTTCCCTGTTGGCCTCTGTAGACCCATCATCAGCCACCGAAGATGCCAGCATACCCATGCACTGACGATCCGACAGTGGCCCCATCTCTCATGTGGCTGTGTGTGATTAGGATATGATAGCAATGCCCTCCCTACATTGGGTTTAATGGGGGAAAGGGAGAAGAGCAGCCAAAACAATGCACCCAGAGGCAGTTAAAATAAATTATTCCAGCTGTTCAGATTTGGTGTGTCATTTGCATTTGGAACGTAATTCCCTTCCTGCTGTCCCCCTCCCAACATACACACTTCCCTGCCTCTCCCTATGTCAACCACACCTGCTGTAAATTCACCCCACAATGCACAAAGTGATAAAAATCCTGTTTCATTTTATACACATGCAGATTAGACAGACACAGTCTGGAACTGTAAAAGGCTTCATAATCTAAAGGTATGTGTGTGGGTCTATGTGTAAGTAAGTTAAGAGGATCAAATTCCCTGCCCAGCATATGTCTTGGAGAGAGGAGGGGGGATGCCTATAATTTTTCACTGAACAAATGTCAACTTCACTTGAATCTGACCCTAAACTATCAATTACACCTCAGTCAGACAGCACAATTTGGACGGTAAGAAGTGGTGGCTGGAACTTTGGCTGGAGTTACCTGCTCTTAAACATTTATAGCCAGAATATGATATCGAAAACGTATTATGCATACATACGTAACATTTTGCTGCAGAATGCAGTGACAGACTCAGGAGAGAGCACCTCTCCTGTTAAAAGTCTTCTCGTTCAGAAGATGGCTCTATCATCTCTGTGGAGTGGGGTTGGGTACTACAGGCCCTTAACGGTGTGTTATAAGGCCTGTGGGCTCTACATGACACCCCCTGATCAAAACTGGCGAGACAAAAGCAAGTGGTCAGAAATCCATCCAGGGTGTTATGGTTCCCTCTGATTCCAACCAGGAGTGGGTGGCAGGTAGGGATGAAATGATCTGTCCGTTTAGGTTCTCTCTTTTTCTCATTTTTCTAATCATACATTTGGTTCTCCACATTTCTCTAGCAATTGTGAACTTTAAAAAAAATCCTCATGAAAACTCTTCAGAATTCTGAAGGATCGCTGTGTTTCAGTTCTCATGTTGTTCTGGAAAGTGTGCATTTGGTAAATTCAGCTTTACATGTGAACTGAATTGAATTTCTCGCCCATCCCTAGTGACAACTGAGGACAAGGAAAGGGAGTAGTGGCGGGAAGCAACTATGCAGAAGATCCCACTTGATGAAGCCCCTCCTGTGGAGGATGAGTAGGGCACAAGGGCTCAGCCTGCTGTAACAGAGCAGGAGAATCCAGATGAGGGGGTGCGACTATTGATGTCTCCCAGGAGACATGGTGCTCAGCCTCTGTTTGGCCCTGGGTTAGATGACCTTCCACATCCTTTCTAGCTGTGCAGACAAATGATTCTTAATGCTGATGACCGAGAATGGCTGGTGAGGGGCGGGGAGTGGGGAACAGAACACACATTCCCAGCCCTGAGAAAAATTCTCAATGAGGTTCTTGTTTGTCTGGAAGCAAGAATATGGAGTTCTGGGTCCCTGATGGTATGGCAGTGGTGGTGGGGAAGCGGGGTCAGGACATCCAAATATGCAACGGCTTGCTTTATTTCACCAATGCAATTATCCCAAGCTGTTCGCTGCAATGGCACAATGTGGATTTATTACCTTCCCTGCTCTCCGGGGGAGTGAGAGAGAGAGTTTAATCACCAGGTTGAAAATCCTGGCAGCTTTCAGATTTCAGACACAAGCCGGGCTGACTCTCTGTGTCCTGGCACCTTGTATATGGAAACATGGCTGATAGTGGCCACAGTCGTGTGTGTGTGTGTTTCTGTGTCTGTGTCCCACCCACTAGTATGGAAGGGCCAGGAATCTGATTCAGTTCACATTTTAAGGTGAATCTATCAAATCTGCACTTTCCAAAACAACATGAGAACCGAAACACAGCCACCCTTCAAAATTTGCACTTTTCACCAACCAACCAATGTTTGCAGAAATTTATATATTAGGGGAAAGTGTGCATAAAAATGAAAATATCAGTGAAAATAACATTATTTAATCACATATTTTTCCGATGTACACATTCCTCAGAGCATTCTATCCTAGAGTGCACATTTTGTGAGAATTACATCACAAAGTTTGGAGAAATACAAAATCCAAAGGAAAAGAATACTCCCATCCGCACATTTGTCTGGGAGACGTTGATCAGGTCTGCTTGCAATGGAATTTACAGAAATTTGCTACCATAATTTCCTAACTATTTTAACCAGTTCTGAAATGGAATGAGTAACTGTCACAGATGGCAAGAACTGTGGGTTATCTGACAAAATCCTACTCAGAGTAGACCCATTGAAACCAATGGATTTGAAATACACATATTCATTGATTTCAATGGCTCTACTCTAAGTAGGATTTTGTTAGATACAACTCTATCTGGTTAAAGCGTGGAGAACTCTTTGTTAGAAAGCTACAGAACTGCAACTCCCAGAGACGAGTCATGATGGTATCTCAGGCTTGAGGACTGGTTTCTTGAGGATAAAGAGGCAAATCCCCAAACCATGTCTGTATTGGGGATAGGGATGTGCTAGAATTCTGCCCAATTTGGATTTGGTATCGAATTTTCCATTAATTAGCTTATTCTCTATTGTTGTGGATTGGATTTTTATGTAGAAATTTTCTGAGGCTATTTTTGAAAACAGATTTTTTTAAAAAAATCCACCTCTAAAATATTAATATTAAGAATGATAATGTTACTGATATTTCCTTTCATTTATTAATATTTCCTTTCAAAATTGTCTGCAGAGAAAGCATCTATATTTCAAAAATAGATATTAATATCAATATTTGTTGCGGGGATGGGAAAATCGGTAAAAGCAGTGGCTGGTCAACAAAGAATGAACTTGAATCGATACCTAGCTGTTAGATTGATGCTATGCTTTTGAACTGGCACCAGTCAACAGATCCTATCTGTAACTCCTTTCCCCACGTGTTTTGGCAGGTGGGTGTGGTTTGACCAAAATGGGCTCATGGGCCAAATGGGGAGGCAAGGAGTGCCTGATTAGGCCTGTGGGCCAGAGGTTCCCCATTGCTATTCTAAGAAGAAGAGTGGGAGGAAATGCAATAAACAAATAAAAGAGATGTAATTATTAGGGGGAAAGGTGATGCTGATTGCCATTGCGGCCTCTTTCTCCGTGACCTTGAATTCCATAGGCTAGTTTTGCATTTACTGGAGAGAAAGCATACTTCCTTCTGTACGTAAACTTCCCAACTCTCCCTTGCCAGTCCATCCATCTGATGAAATAGTGGCTTAACCCACCAAGGCTCAACGCCACAATCAATGTGTTAGTCTTCAAGATGCTACTGGACTCTGTTGTTTATACCCCTTCTGCTCTGCTTCATGCCACTGATCAGTTTTGTTGGATGACCTTAGATCTAGACAGTGGATTATTTCACCAGCATCACTACTACCAGCAGCAGCAGCTGGCCCTCCCTCCTACCATTGGCTCTCTCCATGCAACTTGCAGAAGGCTTCCAACGATGTAATTATTTTTAATGGCTTTCTTCTCCTATTAAGAAGGGCTTGAAAAACAACCCTTGGCAGGAGCCAGGGACTTAAATAAGCACATCCCCACCTAAAAAAACTCAATATGTTTCGCTTAAAGGAGGAGAGCTGATGGTGGCGTTTAAAGCAAATTTGGGAACAGGTAGAAACAAAAAGGGCTAGACTGACCCGAGAAGAACACAATGAGAGCGTTAAGAATGTAAGAACATCAGAAGAGCTATGCTGGATCAGGCCAATGGCCCATCTAGTCCAGCATCCTGTTCTCCCTCTGGCAGACCAGATGCCCATTAAGGGAAGCCCACAAGCAGGACCTGAGCGCAACAAACCCTATATGGTTGTGGCCCAGCTTATTTGAAGGAGCGCCTCCAGCATCGACAGGGATGCCGCTCAACAAGATCAGCCTCAGAAGACCTTCTCTGGATCCCACCTGTCAAAACAGCTAGACTGGTGAGGACTCGATAGAGGGCCTTCTCAATTGTGGCCCCCACCCTATGGAACTCTCTCCCAAATGATCTACGCCATGCCCCGTCTATAATGAGCTTCTGCCGGACCCTGAAGACCTGGTTTTTTAGGCAGGCTTTTGGAATGGGCTAGTTTTACTGTGTTTTTAAATTTTTAACAGTTTTATATACAGTTTTATCGTGTACGTCGCCCAGAGTGGCTGGCTATCCAGCCAGATGGGCGACTAACAAATCTCATAATAAATAAATAAAATAAAAACAGGCAACTCTCCCCATTTGTGATTCCCAGCATCTTGTATTCAGAAACAATCCCCAGACAGCGCTGGGGAAAGACCTCTGTCTGAAACCCTACTGAACTGCTGCCAGTCAATGTAGACAATATCCAGCTAGATGGGCCAATGTCCTCTCACTTGTTATTAGGCAGCTTCCTATGCAAGGGTCATGTCTCAGTGGCAGCGCACATGAGTTGCATGCAGGAAGTCCCAAGTTCAATCCCTGATGGCATCTCCAGGTAAGGCTAGGGAAGACCCGTCTGAAAGCCCTGGAGAGCTGCTGCTACTCACTGTAGACAATCCTAGACAAACTCATGGTCCGACTCCATATAAAGCACCTTCGGTGTTCCTCTGAGTGCTAGCTTTCCATAGGAAGCGAGATTCCGGAATGCGGGGGAATAATCAAACCTGCAACACCACCCCCGCCCCACATCCTGAAGTGATGGTATTGGCCCTGAGGGATGATTCAGGTCCCCTTCCCCAAATTTCCAGTAGGCAGATTCTTATGTTCCTGCTCTCCTACCCCTCTGAGAAAACTTATTTCTAAGAAGCATAAATTTAGAAAAAAGGAAGAAAGGGGGGGGGGCGTAGCTAATTTACAAACAACAGGGAATCTCTTGTTATCCATTCATAATTAATGGAACTGCTGCTTACAACTATTCTAGCAGAAGACACACATACAAACACACAAACACACAGAGTCCAATTCGTGCACAGGGATGGGAAACAGAGGCAGGTTCCGCTGTGGACATTTCTCTCTCTCTCTCTCTCTCTCTCTCCCTCTCTCTCTCTCTCTCTGTCTGTGCCTCTTTTTCACAAGACAGCCGGCTGAGAGAGAGAGGAGAGGAGCTTGAGAGGGAATTCTGTGCCAGGTCAGCATGGATTCCTAAATCCCAGCCGCAGAGAGAGGCTAGCACAGCCTTCGCCAACATGATGCTCTCCAGATGTTCTGGACTAGGACTCCCATCAGCTGTGCTGGTGGGGGCTGATGGGAGTTGTAGTCCAAAACATCTGGAGGACACCCTGTTGGTGAAGCAACAGGGGGAGCTGCTTCATTCCCCTCTCAAAAGCCTTTCCTTTCCTGTTTTCCATTTGCCAAAATATGAAAAAGGTGTCACAGCCAAAAGAAAAAGAAAAAAATATTAGCACCCAAAAGGAGATGGAGGTTAGAAAAACCAGACAGGACACATGTACTCAACAGTGAGGCACTACGATGACCTTGCCTGGGATTCCCAGATGCTCATAGAATGTATGTTTCTCCACAGTGTAATGGCCATTGGCTAAAAACAATAACAATAAAGTCTCTCTCTCTCTCTCTCTGTACAGAGCAGGAGGGTCAATTAGACAAAAGCTCACAGCTGTGCAAAGGGAGTAAGGGTTAAACCCCTAAAACAAGGTTGTAGGGAGGGGGCTTTCAAGGATGATGCAAAAAACCCACATCTCTTCCTATGACCTTCGCTCCTCTGGCTTCACCTCCCTTGGCCCTCCAATTTTCTCCTCCATCCCTCCTCCTCCATTAATCCTTCTGCCCAGTGATATCTGGGTTGCCAGGAACAGTTTCCTTCATCCATCAAATCCTTTGTTGGAGTTCATGCCTGGAATGGCCTCCTGGAATGACTCTGGAAGGACACTTCATACCCCTTCTTGAAACCCAGCATTTTGATAAAGCCTTTGGAACAGCTCCTAGTCCCAATATATATAAGAGCCTTGCTGGATCAGGCCAGTGACCCATCTGGTCCAGCATCCTGTTCTCAAGGCCAACAAGTTGCACATGAGAAGCCCACAATCAGGACCTGAGTGCAAAAACACTCTCCCCTCCTGCAGTTTCCAGCAACTGATACTGCCTCCGATAGGGGAGAATGCAACATAGTCATTGTTGCTAACAGCCACTGATAATAATTTGTCTAATCCTTTTATTTATTATTTATTTAATTTTAATTGAATTTATATCCTGCCCTTCCTCCAAGCTTTGCAAGTTGGTGGCCACCACTACTTCTTGTAGGAGCAAACTGCATAGTTTATCTATATGTTGTGTGAAGAAATACTTTCTTTTATCATTCCTGAACCATACAATATGCAGCTTCATTGGATGTCCCTGAGTTCTAGTGTTATAAGAGAGGGAGAAAAAACACTCTATCCACTCTTCCACAACCTGCTATAGCTTTCCCCAACCTGGTGGCCCCCAGAAGTTGTTGGACAGACTATAACTCCCATCATCCCTGGCCATTGGCCATGCTGGCTGAAGCTAATGGGAGTTGTAGTTCAACAACATCTAGAGTCAGCCAGGTTGGGGAGGCTGTTGTAGTGTAGCTATGCCAAAGTACATGTAACAGCCATAATTGCAGGTTCTTCCCCTGTTTACCTCTGCATCTACTGCCCTCTCTGCCCTCTGTCATCCTCACCGTGTCTGTTGCCAAGATGGGAAGCCCCTTGGGCCAGGGACCTGCCCCCACATTCTTTATACAGCACCATGTAAATGCATGGTGCTTAATAATAATAATAATAAGATTTTGCCTGCTTTAGCATGATGACACTTCGTCCACATGTTGCCATCATCTTCCAGTCCCCAGAGACCTCAAAGAACGACTCCAATGCAAAGTTGGATCAGGGAAGCCACAGACTAGGGATGGGGGAGGAATTCAATTCAAGTCCCGTTTAAAGGCCAACCCAATCCACAATTTCTAAAAGAGTACGCCAACCAAAACACAGCCATCTGCCAAAATTTGCATTTCTCTGAGTTTACCAGTGCAGTTCCTCAGCCAAATAATGTGTACAATAATTCATATATTGAGGGAGAGTGTGCATAAAAATGCATATAGTAGTAAAAATAGCATTATATTTGGGGAAGTTACTTTCAAACATTTGCATGCAAACATGTGTATATAGGAGCAATTCACACTAAAATGCTGCTGAATTTTCATGAGGACATTTAAAAATTGCAAACTGATGTGGAGATGTGGAGAGCGGAATTTAAGATTGGAAAAATGAGAAACTGAGAGAATCTGAAACTGATTTGCCCATCGCTAACACAGACCCCCACGCAGGCCAGAGGATCAGTCTGAGACTTGGGCTCCATCTGCACTATACATTTAAAACGGTATTGCATCACATTAAATAGTCATGTCTTCCCCTAGAGAATCCCAGGAATCATAACTTGTTTTGCAAACTGCCATGGCCACCTTTGGGAGGAAGGGCAGGATATAAATTCAATAAACAAATAATAAATAATAACAAATGAGGGTACTGAGAGTTGTTAGGAGAACCCATTGCCCTCACAGAATTTTAATTCCCTGAGTGGTTTAACAATCAATCCCTCTTGGGAACTGTAGCTCTGTGACAGGAATAGGGGTCTCCTAACAACACTCAGCACCCTTATCAAACTACACTTTCCAGGATTCTTTTGGGGGAAGTCATGACTGACTAAAATGGTTTGACACTGCTTTAAATGTATAGTGCAGATGGCACCTTTCAGACCATCTAGAGGGAAAAGAATCATAGGGCAGATCCTGCCCTTTGCCCTGGGGATCAGACCCCGCACAAGGAACAAAATTGCACAGTTCTGCTGCTGTAGTAACTGACTGACTTCCCCTACTCCCCTGTAAGCTCCAGAGAAGAAACTGATCACCCAGCCATCACAACTCCCAGCCTCCATTCTGTTTCTTTAAATTCCTGCTAGCTCAGTGAAGGGGAGGAGTTTAGGCACTCTGTGAGTCTGGTTTGCTGTTTATGCTCAGTGGAACTCAGAGCTACTGAGCTCATCCACTGCCATCCCCTATGCCTGCCAATCTGCAGTATGTGAATAATACTGGCCCACCTGGTAGGGTTGTTGCAAGGATTACTGAAACAACAGATGTGAAGTATGTTAGGAAGCCAGTGTTGTACTGTGGTTAGAGTGTTCCCCTCGGAACAGGGAGAGATGGGTTTGCTCTAATCACTGTGTCTCAGCCTAGCCTACCTCATAGGGCTGTAGTGAGGATAAAGAGACCCACTGAAATTAATGAATCTAAGTTAGTCATGTCTATTAACGGCAGTGGGTAAGTAGAACTAGCATTGAATACCACCCTGTGTATACTGCTTTGAGCAACTTGGGGAAAGGGCAGAATAAAAATGTAGTAAAGTTTATTATTATGGGGAAACCACACACATACCCATATGAGAAAGTAATGTCACCACCCAACCCCAAATCTCTAATCAGCCTGTTACAATCAATCCTGGGCTCCTTTTGGGAAGAAGGGTGAGATATAAATGTAATAATAACAAGTGGGAATTAAAATATTTTAGGGGACTTTTCAAATCAGAATATTCAAGGCCCAGCGGACACAACAAATGCTGCTAGCTTCAGAACCTCCTAGCTCCACTGCACTGCTACATGAAACCCCAAAGAATGCCCCACATTTAAAAAAAATATGCTAGGCCCCTCCACCTTGCCTCAAAAGAGTTTGTTAGGATATTTAGCAGCATGCCTGACTCCAGAGAGTAATCAAAGCACCTCTCAATTTATTTACTATTAAATGAAAATAAACGCTCCAATCAAAACATCACAAAGCAAGGAATTAAGATGAGTTTCGGAGCTCCACAAAGGAGCAGCAAATTCATAGACACACACATATGTCAGCACACATTTATTTTTATTCATATATTTCCATATTTCATCCCATGGGAATGAATTATGCTCCCCGTTCGTTCTTTGGCCCTCATGTGATGGCCTCTTCTCCTTTCAGATTGCCTCGCCGAAATAAACCATTAGCAGATTAATTAATAAGGAATCACTTTGAAAGCGCTGCTCCTTGGGTCTATCAAGGATTGGCACCAGGATTTGGGGTGGGTAGGTGAGAAGAGACTGTCAGTGGGCCCTCTTAACTAGCAAGGAGAAGAAGCGATTAGTCATGACAAACTGAGAGTACACCCAAGTGATTTGTGCTACTGAGCCAAGCTAGATGCCAAATTCTTTTTAACAAATGTAACCTTTCAGCACTTGGAGGGGCAACTATGAGCCAGCAGTCTCCATTCCCATCATGCAGTGCTAGTTGAGACTAAGACAGGAATAGGGAACTTATGGCCCTGTAGATGTTGTGCACTACAACTGCCATAATCTCTGACCACTAGCCATATGGCTGAGGACAAGGAGAGTCAGAGTCCAACAACATCTGGAGGGCACCGATTTCCCCACCCCTGGACTAAGGGCTATCAGACCTCAGCAAAGACCAAGCTGCAGGCACAAATTTTCCAGTGTCCCGGAGAGCGGTGGCTGGCAGTCCAAATGGGCCAGAAGCAGCTGCATGGCCAAAACATTTAGGGGTCAAGAGCCCAGGGCAGTGATCAAGAAGAGATTACAAGGATTTTGACTATCACCTCGCACCCAAGGCAAGCTGTTCGGACTGAGGAGGAAACTCTGAGGCTGAGGCTTTAAAGGGGCCAACGCGGAAGGATTGGTCCTTGGAGGTCAGCTGACAGAATGCTCGGGCAGCCTGGTACTGCAGCCTAGGAGGTGCTCTGCAAGCACAGAGCTTAGACTGCCAGACTTACAGTAGAAACAGAGCACTGGTGGCACAGGAGGTAATATACTGGAGCCTAACTGGTGGGAGCCTAGTTTGAGACTCCCTTTCCCCACTGGCTTATGAGACATCTTGGCTTGAAGCTTTTGTCCAGCTTCCATAGATCTATTCAATGGCCCCCCTGACAGCCTCAAGGCCCCAGCATCAATGTGCCCCCTCCATGCTGCCACCCAGAGCCAGCCATGGGCTAGCCCTGTGCTGGGCTATGAAACCTGAGAGGTTTGCATGTAGAGCCAACAACCTCTATGTTGTGTCCCAGCTGCGCACTGCAGCAGGAAAACAAGACAGGAGTTCATGGATGTGCCAACATTTGGGGGTGGGGGGAGAAAGGATGCAGCCGGAGGATGTTTCCAAGGGATGATGCAAGAACAATTTAAGTGCTTTAATTATGAGCGACTTCAGAATGATGTCACACCACAGCAGCATATTGTCAGGCCCCAGAAGTCTCCAGGGGCCTCGGACACAGACTCTGGGGGCAGCCTTTAAACAGATGCTGCTCAGGGCTGGGCTAGTTAGCACAGAGGGAGATGAGAAGGGAAGGCCATTGGTTTGGAAGCACTGATCAGCGTTGAACTTGGCTTCCCAATGAAAACCAATAGTGGGTTTATAGTGCAATCCTCTGCATGCCTACTCAGGAATAAGTTCTACTGAATTCAAGAGACTTACTGTACTTCCCATCCGAGGTAAGTGTATATAGCAAAGGCAGGGAACCTCAGGCCCAGGGGCCGAATGTGGCCCTTCAAGCCTTTCTGTCTGGCCCTTGAGACTCTCCCCCAGGCTATGCTTCACACCCTCCTTGAGTGTTTTTGCCTGGCTGAAACATGACCTTCAACTCTGAACATGATTCTTGCTTGCCAGGGTGGAGGATAGAGAGAGATATGCAAGTGTGGCTAGAAAACCAGCCTATTGTACAAAGGTAGTATTTACATGTGTTGCTCCGCCCACTTTTGCTTCTGTCCCACCCACCACTGGCAGGGAAGGCTGCCCAGAAGGGAGCGTGGCCCTTGGGCTGAAAAAGGTTCCCACCCCTGGTATATAGGGTTGCTGCCTTAAGCACCACTTCCTAACCCCAAAGCCCTTGCACCGGAGGTAGAGGTGGATGGAACAGACACCCCTGAGAAATTCCATGTATCTTATGGAAACTTCAGATTTTTCTTCCCCACAGTTCTTCCCTCATCCATTTTTCCCCTCATGCTGGTAGGTAATGGAGACTGAAGTCTTTACGTAGGAACACAGGAAGTTATCTTATACTGAGTTGGTCCTTTGGTCCATCAATAGCTCAGAACTGTTTACAAACTGACTGACAGCGGCTCTTTGAGGGTTTCAGACATACCCAGTCCTACCTGGAGATGCCATCGGGGATTGAATGTGGGAGCTTCTTCTTCATGCAAAGCAAATGCTCTAACCACTGAGCTCTGGTCCTTCCCTAAAACCCCAGCCCACCATTTAAATTTTATTCTTCTCCTCCTCTTCCAGGCTCCAAGTTCAATTCCATCTCTCCAGCCCACCCCTTTAGCAAGGGGGCAATATATATGAAATCAAAAAGCTGGCAACCCTGTCTCTTCTGTGCTCAACAGTAGTGCCAACTGAAGGCCTCAGTCAACCATGTGAACACAGGAAGCTGCCTCTCACCAGGTCAGACCCTTGGTCTGTCCAGCTCATGATCATCTACACTGACTGACAGTTTCAGAGTGGGGACATTCCCAACCCTACCTTGAGGTGCCATTGGGGATTGAACCAGGGACCTTCTGCATGCAAAGCAGGTGCTCTTCCACTAAGCTATGGCCCTTCCCTCTCTTTCCAAAAGCAGAGAGGAAGGGAGAGAGGGAAGTGATAAAAAGAAGGAGATAGAATGTGAAAGGGCCTGCAGCTGGGCTAACCAGCTTCAGAATCCTCATAATGAAAGGCAATCTAATGTCTGTAGCTTTTTTTTTAATGCTTCTCAGTAACATGGGGTTCTTACAAATTGGCTTGAAGTCCCCCTACTGCTTTTGCAATGGGAGGTGCGGAGAGCTGGCCTCCCTCGCCTGGCATCTTTGTCCACAGCAGCAAGGATAGCTATCTCTTTGTGCTATGGAAATGTAAGAGCCGGAAGTGGGGGGCTTCCAATTAATTCCGGGCAAAAGGAGGAGATTTTTTTTGCAGACCACCACTGTGCAATCCCAAATGGATCCCCAACCTCCTTTGTCTTTTGGTCCCACTCTCACAAATTAATCTGAAGGTCGCATCGCAGCATGGGAGGATCGTGCCGTGCCATGAACAGCAATGCCATCATCCTAGACTTACATGAAGCGCCATCCATCAGAAAAGAACTCAAAGAGAAATTGTGGGATCTGAATGTTACCTTCTTTTTTTTGCACGGCAGGGGGAGGCGGAGCTACCTTCTATGAAGAACAGCAGGTTGCCACTGAAAAATGTCAGCCCCATGCCGACTTCCCTCCTCCCACTCTATAAAACATCTAATTTGGCTTACACCTTGTCCTGAAGTGGGAGCCAGTGTGACGTAGTGGTTAGAGTGTTGGACTAGGACCTGGGAGACCAGGGTTCAATTCCCCACACAACCATGAAGCTCACTGGATGATCTTGGGCTAGTCACTGCCTCTCAGCCTCAGAGGAAGGCAATGGTAAACCACCTCTGAATACTGCTTACCATGAAAACCCTATTCATAAGGTAGCCATAAGTCGGGATCGACTTGAAGGCAGTACATTTACATTTTGTCCTGAAGTTTCGATGGGTGTTTTCCCAGCTTTGATAGTCACAGCCAAGGATGTAGAGGGGGGGGCAAGGGGGAGGGAAAACTCAACACGGAGCTGCCATTTTCAGCAGCTGCTCTGCATTCCATGCAATAGGCACTTCCGCCCAGTGTTCAAATCACTGTTTCCAGAAGGCTACTACTGATGCGTAAATCTGTCAGTTTTGGTTTCTCTTCAGTAGCTCATTTTTCCAGTCTGAAATTTAGTTCTCCACATTTCCACATAAGTTTGCAATTAAAAAAAAAGTCCTGATGAAAATTCATCAGCTTTTTAGTGCAGATTTCTCCTAATATACACATTTTTGTCTGCAATCTTGCCTAATATAGGAATTTTTGCAAAGCAGTTTTCTCTGCTATAATGCATTTTGTAATAATTTTCATGAATATAAGCATTTTTGCACACTTTACCCTAGTATATGCATTGTTGTGCACAATCCTTGGCTGAAGAACATCATTGCAAAATTTGAATGAGTGTGAATTTTGAAAGATGGCTGTGTTTGGTTCATGTATTGTTTTGCAAAGTGTGAATTTGGTAGGCTTGTCTTTAAATGCAAACTGAGTTGAATTTCTCTCCCATCCCTTCCAGCGGGACATGATTTGGTTAATAATGGGACTGGAGGGAGACAGAGGTTGGGGCTTGTGCATCTCTTTAAGTTCCCTTTATCCCATAATTTGAGCACTGGACTTCCATCCTATAACATTCACATTTAATACTGAATGTGAGTATTATCTGACTATGTGAAATGGACGTTCAGACAAAGGATATTCTAGACAGTGTTGTGCTTGCATTATTTATTTAGAGAAGTGGCACCCTGCCTTTCCACTAAAACTGAGTTCAAGGCTTCTTTATATATAGACTCATTTAATCGCAGAAACCAATTTAAGCCTCGCTTGTGAAAATGCCCTATAGGGAGAATATATACTCAAAATCTAAATAACACCAAGGACCATGTAAAAGAAAGGCATCGGATCCCAAACCCCCTACGACAGCAGTTTTCAAACTTCACTTTAGTGTTCCTCAAAGGGGGAAAAAGGGAAGGTGATGATTTCTGGGGGGAGGGGGGGAGGAGGGATGAAAGATTCACAAATAGGGGGTGGGGTAGTGGAGGAGTGGGGAAACCAGTGGGGGGGAACAGACAACAGGCTCATGGAGATGCATCTAAGCGTAGTGGTGTGTACCAGAATTTGCAAAATCGAATTGAAAAGCGGCAAGAAAAAACACCCTCACTGTGTTTTAAACCTGAAATGTGCACACAGGCTAAGCTGAAGAATTCCCTCCCCGCTGCAGACGCACCTCTTTGCCCTGGCGTTTGAGACCGAGATATATAAATTTTAGTGTCCACCTATTCTTGTGACTGTAATTTGTTTAAAACCATTTTTAATATTGTAATTTTAAATTGCTGTAGCCAGTCCTTTAAAAAATATTTTATACATATATTTCTTAAAAGGTTTGTTTAATTCATTTTCATTTTTAAAATCTATTTAAAGTAAGGGTGGGGGGAGGAAAAACAAAAATGGGGGTTGGCTGTATGTTTATATTAAAAAAAAACTTTCAGTAATTGTTAATTAAAACAAAGAGTAGAACTACACATGCAGCAGAAGGAGGTGGCAGAAGGGACTGTACCATCTCTGATTATAGGTGGAGGGTACCATTTGTGAATGCTCTACTGGGTTACAAAAACACACACAGAGAGAGCTCCCCGTAAATAAAAAATGAGCATATAACAGGGAACGGTTTTTACCCAGACCCTTTGCCTGCTATGTTGGCTTTCCACTCGCAGGAGTTTTTAAAAACTGCAGTGCCTCCCCCTGTGGTCCAAAGTGGTTCAGTCAGTCAGCGCTACCACACCTCAGCATGCTACCACCTCATTCTGCTGCATGTGTTGTTCCACATGCCAAAAAAAAAAATATGTGGAAATGGTACCCTGAAGGCAGGACGCTGGTAAACAACTGCCCTGTTGCTTGTGAGTGAGTGAGTGAGTGAGAGAGAAGCGAGTCAGCCTCTGGTGTGTCCTTCGTGGCTCAGTGGTCCGAGTGCTTGCCAGTCAGTGCCTGTCTTTGAACTGTCAAACTGGGCAGGGCTGCCTACAGAGCACCCCAGCACGCAGGATTCTGTAGGACAGTGGGGAACAGCTTCTCTGCCTCTGACTTTAACAGCCTTCTCTAATTACTTTTTTTGCAGGTTTTGTTGAAACTGCTGGTTGTTCCTGCAGCCTTCACCTTGCCAACCCAATTCAATCAGCATTCCGGCTTTTCTGGGAGGATTCACTCCACTGCCAGACCGTGGAAGGAATACTTGGATCATTTGGAGTCCTCCCCCCATCCTTTTTGGGGGGCAGAAAAAGAAAGTCTTTGTTGCATTACAGACCAGTTCCACCCACCCATCTTTGACAAGCCAGTTCTGTGGGTCAATCAGGCTGGAGACCACTGCTTGCTCCCCTGTCACAGCCAAACCCTGGAAATACATCCCTCTGTGATCTGCTTGAGGATTGCTGGATGTAAGTTCTGGAGAAAGCAGAAAAAAAGGAGAGGGGAAAGCTTAAAAATTAGGTCTCAGGAAGTCTGAACCACGACTGTTTTTGAAACTGTGCTGTCCCAGATGTTCAAATTCAAGGGAAGACACCGATTGTCCATTATGATGGGATCGCAAAGCAGTACCAGCTCAGACCACCGGATCTGAAGGCAAATAAGCAAAACAAGATAAAAGGGGGGGCAGGAACTGCTGGGGAAGGGGAAAGTGCTCCCTTTCCTGAAAAAGGGCTGTTTCCTTGAACCACCTTGGCGTGGCCTATGGTGGCATAGAAGACACACTTGGAATTTATCTGGGCACAGTGAGGAGCAAAGGAGAGAAGACTGGCAGAGATCCACAGCATGTGAAACGGCTCCTTTCAGCTTGCAAGTGGTGTTGAGGCCTTCAGAAACGTCAATGGGAAAAAGAGGTGGAGGAAAGTCACGTTAAAAGCCAAGATCCGAGAACTCTAACCTCCTCCCGGCTGCTTCTCTGAATCCAAGAGACAGGTAAACATTATTCATTGAAGCACTGAACTCACAGCGGTGCTCTAAACCAGTGTGTTGGTCTTCCATCAGCTGTTGCAAAGCTCTGCAAATCCAATCCATTTTTTAAATAAGGGGAGACAGCACTGAATAGGAAATGGAAGGATGGCAGTGCTGGAAAGAGCTGAAGGGGGGGGAAAGATCTTAAGCGGGCTGGATAGCAAGGAAATGCAGGCTAGAGATCACTGAATTCCAGTCATAGCTCTTGGACAGTCAGAGCAATTACAGCAAGGATGAGGAGCCTGTGGCCTTCCAGAGGTTAGCCCACTTCAACTCCTGTCAGCCTTGGACAGCAGGGCCAACGCTCAAGGATGATGGGAGCTGACGTCCTGTTACAGGTTCCCCATTCCTGAGTACAGGTGGGGGAGAAATTTGATTCAGTCCGCATTTAAAGGCAAACCTACCTAATTCACACTCCCCAAAACAATACATGGGTTGAAACACAGCCATCCTTTGAAATTCTCTTCTCTGAATTTTGCAATGTGGTTTTCCAGCCAATACTCATATACATAAATGAATATGTACCAGGGTAAAATGTGCACAGAAATGCATGTATTTGTGAAAATAACATATAAAATTGCATTCTATTGCTTTGCAGAAATGTCTACATAAGGTAATACTGCATACAAACATTTGTATATTAGGAGAAATGTACACTAAAATGCAGGTGAATTGGTGGATTTTCATGAGGGCTTTTTTTTTATGGAAACTGATGTGGAGATCTGAACTTAAGACTCGAAAAACTAGAAATTGAGAGAAACTGAAATGGAAAGATTTGCCCATCCCTAAATTAACAGCAAGTGATCATCCAAGAAACCCTTCTAAGTCCTGTGCCGAAGTGTCACTGTATAGACTGGGCCATTTCAAAAATAGAGATAATGCAAGAGCAGTGCCTTTTCCTCTGACATGCTAGTTTTCTATATGCAAATACTTTTTAAAAAGAAGATATATTCAAACGTACAGCCTTGCCATCACTCGCAGCCTGAAACAATCCAGTCCAGCAAATGCTTTCCCACTGTTTCTACCAATGGTACATATTACTGTGAATGTGGAGATCGCTCCCGCTTTGCTGCTCCCCTAGCAGGAACATAAAACCACAAACCCTGGTTTAGTGTTACATCCCAAACCAGAGTCTGTGGTTTGTTTCGCTCAAAACAAACCATGACTGTAATGATAGGGTATGCACTGCATTGGTGCCTTAGCGATTATGCATATGCACTTATATGCCTGTGCTCTAGAGACACATTGCCCCACACCCATTCGGAGAATGAACTTCTAGCAACTCTGGGAAGGGAGCTAAGCCTGAAAGGCAACACCACTAGCATAGCAACTCACGCTAACAAATCTTTAACATGGCACCTGGGATAGAGTTGCTTTTGTACTAACTTAAGCAAGGCTGAAGCTGGTTCCTCTCTCCCAGTTCCTTGTTGGACGTAGTGCTTCCAGAGCAGCCTCAATAGGGAACTGAAGTTTATATGCCCCTGCACTCAACAGTGAGTAGGCTGCTCATGCCAGCATTCTTTGTGACAGGGTTGTAGAACCTTTTTCAGTCCACATTCCCTTCAGAGCAATCTTCCAGGGGCCACACGCTAGGGCTGGGTGGGGCCAGAAGCAAAAATGGGCAGAGTAATGGATTTAAAGTTTGCCACTGTTCAGTAAACTAGTTTCTATACATGCTGACATACCCCTCTCTATCCTCCATGCAAGCAAGCAAGAGGCATTATGAAGTTCAAGGACACATTCCAGGCAGGCAAAGAAACTCAAAGAGGGTGTAAAGCAAGGCCAGTGAGGAATGTGACCTGGGGGTGGCTTGGGGAAACTCCCGAGGGTCAGACAGAGAGGCCTAGAGTGGTGCATTCGGCCCTCGGTCCTGAGGTGCCCCACCCCTGTCCTAGGGTCAGAGGTGTTGATTGTGCCCCACATGCTCTGACACACGACAGCTTCAGGTCACACATTGTGCCGAACAGAAAGTGGGAACACAGGAAGGTGCCTTATACTGAGTTAGGCCATTGGTCCATCTAGCTCAGCATTGTCTACACTGACTGGCAGAGGCTCTCCAGGGTTTCTGACTGAGGACATTCCCAGCCCTACCTGGAGATGCTATTGGGGATTGAGCCTGGGACCTCCTGCATGCAAAGCAGATCCTCTCCCGCTGAGCTACGGGCCCTTCAAAAGAACCAACAACCAAGTGACCAGCAAAGGCAGCTTTTTCTAACCTCAGCAGCAGATTTTCCGCCAGCGACAGGCTCTGCCCTCCTGTTGAATTTATCTGCTTTCATAATCAATAACAATTACCCCGTCCAGAGGGAATCTTTCATGGCCGTAGGGCTTGCAACAAAGCCATTAATGCCTCGACAAGCCAGGCATTTAGGGCTTCATCCGGATGGGTCCTGGCATCAGCCCCTCCCGCCTTCCCTCTCAGAGGCCATGGTGGGAACAGAGAGCCTGTCAATGCCACACCATGAGTAATACTCCAGGACTCAAAGCGCCAATAAATCAAAGGCTTATTAATCTCACGGCATCATTTTCAGGCATTGTAATGAATTGGCTACTGGTGCACCTACTCCGCCCCCTGCCCCCTCCCACCATTGATTACCAGTTTATTAACTAACTTCCATTGTCTTTCCTTCTTTCCCTCTCTCTCTCTCTCTCTCTCACAAACACACACACCTGCCAGCATCTGAAAATCCATAAAAGGGTTTCTTAAAGAGCTGGCATGGCCTAATGACCAAGAGCGTGAACAGGGTCAGCAAGCCACAAAAAGTCTGTGGTTCAAGTCTCCCATGAACCCATGAACTCCCCAAGGGTGGCAAGATACCATTCCCTTAGCCTCAGTCTCCCCTTCCTCACAGTATAGGAAATGGGGTTAACAGTGCTGACCTACCTTACAGGGTTGTTGTAAGCATAACTGAGAGAATCTATGTGAAGCAATCTGCACACCCTAAAATGCTGCAGGATTATGAAGTTTACAGGCTGGCCTTGGGTAAACAATGTAGTCATTGTTGGACAGCTCCTTGAAAGTTTGGACTAAAACCCGGAGCAGATTCCACTGTCCCACTGACATAGAGCCACCAGCCACCACTGAATGTAGTTATGTAATTTTAGACAATTTTAATGGTCTTATGAGGATGGGCCTCCTCTTTAGCTGGCATAGTGCATTACTTCAAAATGTGGCCAGCCAACCCTGCTGTGTTTGGGGCCCTCCTGCTACTGAGTGGGGCCCTGGGCCTCTGCCACAAAGTCTGGCCTGATGGAACCACTAACGCTGGAACCAATCGTCGGCAGTGTTTACACACCACAGCTTAGCCAAACCTTGGCTTGGTGAGATTATGTGAATGTGCAGAGTCCTGGACAATAGGCTGCAGCTGTTCTGTTCCTTCCTGTTCATTTTGTTACTGCACCAGGCACCGTAACAACCAAGGTTTGGCTTAGGGTGTTGTCTGAACTAGGACTTGTGGTTAAGTTCTCTCCTCGCTAACCACAAGATGTAGCCAAGAACAAATCTTAGTGCAGCAGCAAAAAGGGCCTGGGGAGGAGCAAAGCGGCTGTGAGCTCCTCTCTCGGAGCCTGCATGTTCACACAGTCTTGATAAGCCAAGGGTTGGTTTAGTGTGTTGCGCGAACCAGGCCAATTTCTCTCTCTCTCCCAGTTGATAAGCTCCAGCAGTCCCTATTTATCTACGACAGCCTCTATTTTCTAATACCTGTGTCTAATAAATCAATGCCTCCCCCACTTTTGCCCTCTTAAAATGTTATTAGCGTAAGTTGCTAACATCGCCATTCTTCAAAGTCTAACACCCTCCCCAGGGCTTCAGTGTGTCAATTTTGCCTTTCCCTACATAGGAAGCTGCCTTATACTATGGGTCCATCTAGCTCAGTATTGAAAACCCTGATTGGCAGCGACTCTCCAGTGTTTCAGGCAGGGAGTCTCTCCCAGCCCTACCTGGAGATGTCATTTGGGGATTGAACCTGAGACCTTCACCACTGAGCTACACAGCCTTTCTTAAAGGCTCCGCTTTATTTCTGTCACAGAGCTAGATACAGATGCCACAGCAGGTTAAGTGTATAAATTGTATCTAGTCTGGAAGTCTGACCTTTCTGACCTTTGCCTCACACAGCCCTCCAGTCTGCCTTCTTAGGGGCAAAACTGCAAAGTATCTATGAATGGTCAGCCTCTGTAGCACCCCAGCCCAATATCCTGAGCTAGGTCGTGGTGCTGTGGTGAATTTCACAGGAAAGGCCCTATGGATGTATACCTTAACCTTTCTGGTCCGGGCGTTTTTTTCTGCTGATGTTAGAAGAAGCCAGGTTTCCTGGATCCAGGCTGCATCTTCTGAATGAGGGCAGAGCTTCCAAATTAGTCCACAAAAAGCAAATGTACCCATAAAAAAATATGTGGACACATTGGCTCATAGAGAAGTATGGATGTGTTGGCACATGCGCAAAAGTGCAGATACATGATTGGCTGGAATGAGGAGAAGGGGCAAGGGGAAATGCCCAAGAACCACCCATCAGCTGTAAAGTCCGCAGTATTGCATCCTAACTCCTGAAGGCACAGCGGATGATTCCTGATTTTAAAAAGCAAATCGCATTTTTGCCAGTATTGCAAGGAGCGGATTTAACCCGCAAAAATGCGTAACAGCGCGAGACGTCATTTGGACGACCAAAAAATAATGAACACACATAGCAGGCGTGTCACACATTTTGCAGTCGTCTGGATGAGCCCTAAGTCTAAATCCACTAAGGGACAACACTGAGACTAAGGAAGAGGAAGATGACAGACAAAGCCACCCTCTGGCTCAATTGTGAATAGGAAGGTGGGCAGAAGAACAGGGTTGACTGAGAGCAGACTGAGTTTGGTGGGGCACTGCCCCATTAACTCAATGGGCCAGCCTCCACTGCTTGCTACATATTAATTTGGCCCTTATAAGTCCTCCTGACCCAACAGTTAAGGATCAGTGCATCAGGTCGTTCAAAGTGTTAGTAATCTTTACAACAACCTGATAAGGTAGGAAGGTCAGTATAATTATCCCTATTTTGCAGAAGCTGGGGGCTGTGGCTGATACAGAATCACATCTTGTCAAAGGCCATCTAGTGAATGCATGGTGGAAGAGGTGAGATTTGAACTAGGGCCTTCCTAGTTCCACCAGTCCTCCACATGCAATCTTGCTGAAGCTGCAAAGCTGTCTGTCCGCATTCCAAACTGCAAGGACCAAGGTGTTCTTTAAAGGATCAAGACAGTATTCCAACCAGTTTAGCTTGCAAGAACCGCTGGGGAAAGATACTATCATGACATGAGCCTCAAGCCAGCTAGAACCAGGACCAACTAAGCGTCTGTCTGATATTTATCTGGAGGTGTCTTTTTACAGAAATGGCAGCCGTTGCGATTCTCTTTTCCCTTCCCCCCCTCCAAAAAGGAGGCAAAAGTTAATTATTTTGCCCATTTCATGCTGCATGCATTATGCATCTTGCCTTATCTCTGCTGTAATTAATTGCAAGCAGATATGTAAATGCTTTAAATACATATATTTTTTAAATGCTTAAAAAAAATAAGTCAGGGTGCCTCCCTCCCCCATGTTAAAAAACTAGCAAAGTTAATAGAAAATGCTGGCGAACAAGAAAGGATTTCAAACTTGTGTCTTGGGAGGTTAATTATATTGATAGCAACATCTGATATGAAAATACTTCTGCTGGGAAGGGGAGGATAGGGAAATAAAGGAATCGAAAGCTGCAATTTTGCGCTCGCCTTCATTAGGAGATAGACACTTTCTGCTTCCTGTGTTGGGAGCCACTGCGATGAGATTGGGGATTACGTTGGGTTTTTTGTCTGTGCAACATATATATAGTTTTGTTCTTGCTGTATCTGGAATTTTCTCAGATTTGGTTACAAGAAAAGTCAGGAGCAGCAAGAGCCATAGCTCAGTGGTACAGCACCTGCTTTGCATGCTGAAGGTCACAGGTTCAAGCCCTGGCATTGCCATGTAGGTCGGGGAACGTCACATCTCTGAAACTCTGGAGAGTCGTTGCAAGTTAATGTGGACAATACTGAGCTAGATGGACCAATGGTCTGACTGAGTAAGGCAGCTTCTAAGTACTTGCAGGATTTGGTCTCTTTGGTGACAGCTACATCACTTTTGTTATGTGTAGTTCATTCATCAGCAGGCATGCTAAGTGACTGCAGAGTCTATGCCACAGGATTTGGCATTCCTTTTTAAATGCAAGCAGCAAGTTACTAGTAGCTATGAGTGCAGAGAAGAACTAAGGAAAACTGGGGGCAGAGTCTGGCAAAGGCTCAGAATGGTCATAACTCTTAGCACTTTCCTTAAATGAATGGAAGGTAAATACAGTGGGTTGTAGCCAATGTTAGTTCTTCTCAAAGTGAAAGAAGTGAAGGTGTCCCCGCACTTGTAGTGCGAGTCGTTCCAACTCTTAGGGTTATGTCTTGCAACGTTTACTAGGCAGACCGTATATATGGGGTGGGATTGCCAGTTCCTTCCCCGGCCTTTCCTTACCCCCCAGCATATGCCGGGTACTCATTTAAGTGACCACGGATGGATGGAGGGCTGAGTGGACCTCGACCGCTTTTACCGGAGATTCGACTTCCTCCTTCCGTTGGAATCGAACTCCGGCCGTGAGCAGAGCTTCGGCTGCGTTATCGCCACTTACCACTCTGCGCCACGGAGGGTCTCAAAGTAGGCCCATTGAAACTGATGGACATGACTGCCTCAAGTAGATTAATTTCAGTGAGTTTACTCTGAACAAGACTTAGTTGGATATATTTGATTATTTGAAATTAATATGGGATGCTCGGTCTACAAAACTTATTTTGAGATGGTGACATTTGGTCTTTGTTTGTTATATTAAGACCCTCCGTGGCGCAGAGTGGTAAGCGGTGGTAACGCAGCTGAAGCTCTGCTCACGGCCGGAGTTCAATTCCAATGGAAAGAGGAAGTCAAATATCTGGTAAAAGGGGTCGAGGTCCACTCAGCCTTCCATCCATTCGTTGTCGGTAAAATGAGTACCCGGCATATGCTGGGGGGTAAAGAAAGGCCGGGGAAGGAACTGGCAATCCCACCCCATATATACGGTCTGCCTAGTAAACGTCACAAGACATAACCCTAAGAGTCGGAAACAACTCGCACTATAAGTGCGGGGACACCTTTACCTTTTTGTTATATTACTGGGGTAAATGTCACACCAGGTATGGGATGGGCTCATAAACTTAATGGTTTTGTTTTCTTTTTAACTGTTTATATTACAAGATAAAACTGTTTATATTACAAGATAAGAACAGGATTTATTTTTTAAAAAATAGGCATTAAAAGAAGGCCTGAGGAGAGAGAGGGAATTAACTTATGCCCAATTCCCAGGCCTTCCTTTCCTTCCTGTCCTCCTCCATCAATTACTGGTTCTTACCAAAACACTTGAAATTTTATGTAAACCTGAATTTAAGGAGCACAACTAAATGGTTACCAGCCTATCAATCCAATGACACATGGCAGTTTCCCAAATTACAAAGTTTGTTACCCAACTCACACAAGTCTGGGTTATTTGTTTTGTTTTTGTGTGTGTGTATTTTAATGTCCTCGAACAAGAAGATGCTAACCTTTCTTACCAAAGTGATTTTGAGCCCATTCCTGTGCACCTTTTTACTGAGTGAAAGTAAGCCTTCCTTTGTTCCATGGAGCTTGTTGGTCTCCATCTCCATCCTAAGGGTGCAATCCTATCCAGACTTATTTGGGAGTGCAGCCTTAGGATGGAGATGGAGACCAGCAATACTTTTAAAAAAAGATTGAAGGTAGCATGATAGAGGCATCACTTCCCGCAGAAACACAGAGATATTTATTTTGTTGCTTCTGGTCAAACAAGGTTTGCAGGGTTTTGAAACAATACAAAAACCTGCCAAACCTACTTAACCAAGAACCAGAAGTAGGAAAAGTGTACACAAACCATGAACCGTGATACATCTTTCAAATCCCTGTAAGGTTTTGTCAACCTTTTTAGGCCCATATGCACATTCTGATTCTTGAGTGAGTGCTGTGGGCACTACACCTTTTAGTCAATTCTTTCCCGATTTCCCTGGAACACCCCTCCCCCGGACAGAAAGAGCATGTGCACACACTTTGCTTTTCTAAGGGATTTGAGTTAAATGTCAGATCCAGTAGAATTAATCTGAGTCTTTGAAATCACACAGAGCTGCAAGAGGAAGTGGGAAAGCAGGGCCGGTGCCAGGTGTGACTGGGCCCTTGGGCACCAGTCTGCCTGGGCCCTCAGTGCTGTACAGCCCAACACCTCCTCCAGATACAGGCTTAAATAGGCCTGCACGCCAAACCTACCTCCCACATCAAGGTGTACACTGCATGTGCAGTCTACCACCAACCAAGATGGCAATGGGGTGTCAACCACTTAGGGAATTCCCCCACCATCATCTTGGGTGATGGCAGGCATGTGTGCACACTGATGCACTAACGTGACAGGTAGGTGCAGCGGGCAGTCTTGTTGAAGCCCATGTTGTCTTTATCAGGATGTGCCTGGGAGCTCCCGCTCCACGATGCACAGCAGGGTGGGGCCACATGACCTGATGCTGCCGTGAATCAAGAGAGCCACCCTACCACCCTAAGGAGGGCCCCTCCAGGGCCCAGTCTGGGTCACAGGGGCCCTTAACCAGGGCCCTACCTGGCCACCCACTGGTGGCCCTGGGCCTGTAGGACAGAGTATTGTTCTTTAGCTCTATGTTCTTCTCAAGGGAGAAAAAGCAACCACCCTCACTATGGTCATGACCCAAGGGGCAGTAAATAGGGGGAGGGGGTGTCCTCAGAGGCTTCTTGGGTACAAGAAGAAGACCTCAAGAGCATAATTGCCCGCAGAGGTGCCACCCCTGCTGTAAGTCAACTTTTCCATCCTGTTCACTGAACAGGTCTTTTCTGCTCGCAGCTAGTGAAATAAAGCAGATTGCCTCACAATTTTTAAACAACGTCTTTGCTCATTTTCAGTGGTGGACCTATGAGGCATAGAACCTTGCTTTAAAAAAAACAAAAAAGGGGAAAAAAAGAACAGAACAAAGCTGCTGAAGGCAGAGTCTGGATCAGCTTCTTTCTAGATGTGCATCGTATATAAAGTGGTCCAACACAGAAATTGCCGTGCGTCAGCCTCAACTCCTCTGCCGGAGGGGTCTCCACCCAGCTGCCAGATCGACAAGTGCTGAGTGTGGCAACCCTGGAGGGAGATCAAGGGGCACCTGAATTTCTGGATTAAAGAAAGACTCAGCACAAGGCTCCTTTGCTCCCCAGAGCCACTGGCCCTTTTAATAACAGCTACAGTACAAAAGCCCCAAGCAAGCCGCAGCCAGGGTAATTACGGTCTGCCATCCAGCCTGCTCTGGAGAGATGAAAGGGGCAACCACAGAAAAAAAAGTTATTATTTACTTCAAACAGCTCCATAGATATTAACTTAATGGAGGCTAGGCACCTCAGCTAGGGGGAGAATTATGCTCCTTACCTACTTCACAGTTGGGGGGGAGAGGAGAAGAGTCAAAAGAGTCACAAGGAAAGTACTCCACTCCAAAGAAAGGTCTGTAGCAAATGGAGGAATGGGAATCAGATCACAAGGCAGGAAGAAAGTGCGACCGGTTTCAGCTGCCCAACCTCTAGACCTCAAATCAGTGCCTGAATTAAAGAGTGGGGGTGGTGCTGGTGCTGGGCCCCTTGTGTTTTGCAATAGCCCCCTTAGCTAGTTTTTAGAAGAGTTCGAGTGTCCAAGTGTTTTGGTAGCATTGGGGAGAATTAGGAGTCTGTGGATTTCATAATGGGTCCTTTTACTTCCACAGCTCTAACAATTTGATCTCTACTTCAAATCCCTCCTCGTTCCAGTGCAGACAACAGAACTAGGGTGTCCTGCCCTGGGTACCATGGTGCCTGCTTAAATGGGAGCCCTCCCCCCATTTCTTCACTCCCTAATTTAGTTTAGTATGGAGTCATTTGAAGGGAAAATGCAGGAAGGGAGCTAGTAATCTGACTCTGAACACTAGGGATGTGTGATTCTATTAATTTTGATTTTTCTCTGTTTCTAATTTTTCCATTTATAAGTTCAGCTCTCCACATTTCCACATCAGCTGGCAATTAAAAAAAAAGTCCTCATGAAAATTCAGCAGCATTTTAATGTGAATTCCTAATACATGCATTTTTGTATACAATTTTGCCTAATATACACAAAACAATTTGCAAGCAATTTAGCCTAATATTAATGCATTTTAATGTTATTTTTGCTAATATATGCATTTTAGACACACTTTACCCTAGTATACGCATTTTTGTACACCTTACTGAGGTAGAGTACTGCATTGCAAAATTCAGAGAAATGTGAATTTCAAAAGACAGCTGTGTTTAGGTTCACACATTGCTTGGGAAAGTGTGGATTAGGCAGGTTCACTTTTAAATGTGAGATGAATTTAATTTCACCCCCATCCCCACTGCACGCAGCCCAAGCCTTGTGGCTCAGTATGATCCAAGAGGTCACGGATTCAAATCTCACCAGGGGACAGAAATCTCCAATATTTGTCAGATCTGGCCCCAGCCTACGAAATGGCACCTACTTTTTAAAAATAATTATGTTGTGTCAGTTTTTCTTCTGATCTCTCTCTCTCCCTGTGTCACATCATTTTTCTCCTCTCCGGCCCAGTCTACACATGCAGAATAAAGTGGTCATGGAACGGACTGTGTCACTTTAGACTGCCGGGTGGGGAGGAGAGGTATCACATTTTTAAAAATTCCCCTTGGGAAACCCCTTGGGGGGTAAAAGCCAACAAAGCAGGCAAAGAGTTTGTTGTTGTCGTTTTTGTATGAAGGAGCATTCAAAACTGGATTGCAACAGCCACAGTCTGGTCCAGTGCATTCCATTGCCTCATTCACCAAAATGCATAGCCCAGGTATCCTCCTGCCTCCCTGCTCCTTAAAAAATATGGGTTGCATCCATTGTTAGTCCTGTTCAGAACAGACTTGTTGAAATGAATGGACATGCTTAACTTATTCATTTCAGTGGGTTTGCTTTGAGTTTAACTTGGTTAATGTGTCTCCTCTCTTGTTTTCTCATTTGTTTTTCTTTTTTCATTTACTTACATTCTCATTGGGAGTGGAGGCACAGTGCATTAGCCATGCCACTGGTGCAACCCATATTAGGTCAGGGTGTTTTGGTTCCCGTTCCACCAATGCTATAGGGCAGGGGTTCCCAAACATTTTTCACCACGGAGCACTTTAACATTGCCAAGGGCCTTGGCAGATTTTTCTGCCTGTTGTAGCAGTCGTAATGTATTGTGCTAGATGCTGTATGATTTAATTGTATTTTTGCAGACCACCAGAATGAAGTCCATGTACCACAGTTTGGGAACCCCTGCTTTAGGAAAAACTATAATCTCTCAGCCTCCATATCCCCCACCCAAATCTTTAATTTGAGAAGAACAATACTGATCTACCACACAGGTCTGATGTAATGATTACTGAATGAGAACCATTTTAGATACTGCCTATGAATACTGTTACAGGTATTCATCCAACTAAAGCCATATGAGTTTTGGGGAGCTTCCAGACTGTTGCTGTTTTTGGGTGGGATTCAATTACATACTAGCAAATTCAGTTTGTGCAATTAGAAGTTTATTTGGAGCTCTTGCACAACAACCCCCCAAAAGATCAGATTTTTTGCGATAAAAGAAGTGATGGGAAAATGCACTGGAAAATATGGAATTAACACTTGCTTGACACAATGTCATATAACCTCTCTGCAAACAGATCAGAATGAATGTTCAGTAAAGAGCTACCCTTGTCTCACCTCCTGCAAACTTTGTACAAACAAATCAATCTGAATACTCAATAAAGTGTTTGTCTGGAAGCAATTAAATCTACATAAAGGAATAAAACAATAGAAAGGGGGGAAAGCTCTGTTTTTAAGCCAAAGAATGTGCCAATTAAAAGATATATCTACTTGTTATTGAAAAGGGGCAACACCTCTTCTAAGATGTCCTTCTTTGTAAGCTTGTATTAAAAATAATTAACAACTTTTATTATTATTATTTTAAAGAAATCTGTCTGATTCAGCAGAGGCACCTTTTTTCAATTTATCAGAAAGTTTTTAATCTAAGTGATGAACCAGCTCAAGCTGCTGCAGCCATACACACCCTTGCCTCACACATTTATTTATTTATTTATTAGATTTATATTCCACCCTTTTATTTATTTATTTATTTTTAAAACTTATATACCGCCCGACTAGCAATAGCTCTCTGGGCGGTGAACATAGATACAATAAAATACAATATAATACAAAAACATCAGTCTAAAATCAAATTTCACAATCTAAAAACAGCAAAGGCTAAAATCAAATTACAAACATTACAATCATTAACAAAAAATTAAAATGCCTCGGAGTAGAGAAAGGTTTTAACCTGGCGCCGAAAGGATGATAGTGCTGGCGCCAGGCGAACCTCCTCGGGGAGACTATTCCATAGTTCGGGGGCCACCACTGAGAAGGCCCTTGATCTTGTCACTGCCCTCCGGGCCTCCCTATGAGTCGGGACCCGGAGGAGGGCCTTCGTAGCAGACCGTAGTGTACGAGCCGGTTCATAGCGGGAGAGGCGTTCCGACAGATATCGAGGTCCCGCGCCGTATAAGGCTTTATAGGTTAATACCAACACTTTGAATTTGGCCCGGAAGCGTATTGGAAGCCAGTGCAAGCGGGCCAAAACAGGTGTTATATGGTCAGACCGCTTCGTTCTTGTTAGCAGTCTGGCCGCCGCATTTTGCACCAGCTGTAGCTTCCGAACCATCTTCAGAGGTAGCCCTACGTAGAGCGCATTACAGTAATCCAAACGTGAGGTTACCAGAGCATGTACTACTGATGTAAGATCCTCCTTACTCAGGTAGGGACGTAGCTGGGCTACCAATCGAAGTTGGTAGAACGCATTCCATGCCACCGAGGCTACATGAGCCTCAAGTGACAGGGAAGAGTCTAGAACGACTCCCAGACTACGAACCTGTTCCTTTAGGGGGAGTGTAACCCCATCCAGGACAGGATATGTATCCACCATCTGACCAGAGAAACCATCCACCAGCAGCATCTCAGTCTTATCAGGATTGAGTCTCAGTTTGTTAGTTCTCATCCAGTCCATTGTCGCGTCCAGGCAACGGTTCAGCACATTGACCGCCTCACCTGAGGAAGATGAAAAGGAGAAGTAGAGCTGCGTGTCATCAGCGTACTGGTGACAACGCACTCCAAAACTCCTGATGACCGCACCCAACGGCTTCATATAGATGTTAAAAAGCATGGGAGACAAAACCGAACCCTGCGGGACCCCACATTGGAGTACCCACGGTGTCGAGCAATGTTCCCCAAGCACTATCTTCTGGAGACGACCCGCTAAGTAGGAGCGGAACCACTGCCAAGCAGTGCCTCCAACTCCCAATTCCGCAAGCCTCTCCAGAAGGATACCATGGTCGATGGTATCAAAAGCCGCTGAGAGATCAAGGAGAATCAACAGAGTTACACTCCCTCTGTCTCTCTCCCGACATAGATCATCAAACAGGGCGACCAAGGCCGTCTCAGTGCCGAAACCGGGCCTGAAACCCGATTGAAATGGATCTAGATAATCGGTTTCATCCAATAGCGCCTGGAGCTGGTCAGCAACCACTCGTTCCAAGATCTTGCCAAGATATGGAACATTTGCCACTGGTCTGTAGCTGCTGAAATCCTCTGGGTCCAGGGAAGGCTTTTTCAGGAGTGGTCTCACTGCTGCCTCCTTCAGACAGCCAGGGACCACTCCCTCTCGCAAGGAGGCATTTATCACTTCCCTGGCCCAGCCAACTGTTCCCTCCTTGCCAGTTTTTATTAGCCAAGAGGGGCAAGGATCTGGTACCGAAGTGGTTGCACGTACCTGTCCAAGCACCTTGTCCACGTCCTCGAACTGAACCGACTGAAACTCATCCAACAAAACATGATAAGACTGTGCACCAGACACCTCACTAGGGTTAACTGCTATAAAATGAGAGTCTAGGTCCCGACGAATGCGTAAGATCTTATGCTGGAAGTGCTCAGCAAACTCATTGTAGCGGGCCACCGAAGTATCTACAGTGTCCTGAAGGCCTAGATGGAGTAGCCCTCGGACAACTCTAAAAAGCTCCGCTGGGCGGGAGAGAGATGCCTTAATAGTGGCGGCGAAATATTGTTTTTTCGCCGCACTCACCGCTCCTATATACCGCTTGGTGAAAGCACAAACCAGCGTATAGTTGCATTCATCAGGAGTTCGTCTCCATCTCCGCTCAAGCCGCCTCCTATCTTGCTTCATCGCCCTCAACTCTGGAGTATACCAAGGAGCTGAATGAGCTCTGCAAAGGAGAGGGCGCGCAGGAGCGATCGTGTCGACAGCCTGGGCCATCTCCGCATTCCACAGATTAACCAGGGCTTCAACAGGAGCGCCGGTCCTATCAGCCGGAAAATCCCCCAGAGCCCTTTGAAAACCTTCAGGATTCATTAGTCTCCAGGGGCGGACCAACTTAATAGGTCCCCCACCCTTGCAGAGGGAAAAGGTCGCTGAAAGTCTAAACTTCAGCAAGCAGTGATCTGTCCATGACAAAGGGAGAGATGTAAAACTCCCCACATCCAGATCACTATCCCCATATCCAGTAACAAAAATAAGGTCGAGTGTATGCCCCGATATATGTGTTGGGCCACTAACATATTGGGACAGCCCCATGGTTGTCATGGAGTCCATGAAGTCCTGAGCCGCCCCAGACAAAGTAGCCTCGGCATGAATGTTGACATCCCCCAGTACTAATAGTCTAGGGGATCTCAACAATACCTCCGAGACCACTTCCGTCAACTCAGTTAAGGAAGCCATGGGCAGCAAGGTGGGCGGTACACCAGAAGGATTCCTAGTCTGTCCCTCTGGCCCAACACAAGGTGCAAACATTCCAGACCAGTAGGAGCCCAGGGCAGCATGTTGTAGACCTAAGGTTGTAGCCATTGTTGATATTACTCAGAGCAGACCCACTGACTTTATTGAACTTGACTTTGGTCCATTATTTTCAGTAGATCTACTCAGAGTAGAACTTAGTTGGCTACAACCCCCTATTATTATTAACTTGCATTTCCCAACTTTTCTAGGCACAGAGCTGGAAAAGACAACATGAGCAGCGATTCTATCTCTAGTTTTTATATTTGTCCATAAATAATGAATTTAATTTGGGCTTTAAAAAATAAGACATACACAGCATGAGTGCTCAGACAAAACCCCTCCCTTTAATTTTGGCGAAGTCAGGGAGGGGCCCACTCGTGCAGGCCGATGTAGCATATTGTGTGAGATTCAGGTCCTGTCTGCCAAGAAGACACTATGGGAAGCAGATGGAGGGATAATCGAGGTACTTGCCCATGGCTGCAAGGGGAGTACATGGCAGGATCAGGGAGCTGAAAACGCCCGTCCTGAGTGCCAGCGCAGTGCCTTCCCCACGGGCCAAAGCTGTGTGTCTTTTCGACTTGTCTATTCATCTCACTTCAGGCACTTTGGTGCACTGAGCAAACATGTTTTAATTAAAAAAGAAGTATACTGTCATATTCTCCCCGCCCCCCTGGGTTGCCAGGGAATTAAGAAAATGACTAGCTCCTTTCAGACTTTGCCAGGGGCTGTGAGGTGCCACCCACCCCGGCTCCATGCTCGTTTGTCTGGAGCTCACCTCCCCTGCTCTGTGGCACAGCAGCCCACGGGTCTGACAGACAGTTGGTTTAGCCCAAGAGTGGACAGAGCTGCACAGATTCGGAAGGGGAGGGCGCTAGGCGAGCACTGCAAGGCCACTATACGCTCATGCAAAGCAGCTAACTGCAACAACACACCAGTATGTTTTAAGTTAAATGCATTTAATTGATTAAACAGTTTTAATAAAATGAAATACAACTTGAATGATTTCTGTCAGCAACCCCCGCCCATGCTGGAAAGGCAAGAAGGGGCATGCTCCTTACTGAACAGCTCGGTAGCATGCCACCTGCATACCTTTCCTTGCCTGTTTGTAAGAAAAGAGGGTTACAGATTCTTTTTTCTTTTTAAAATGAAAACTGGAAATTCAAGGCAGAGAGCCTGAATCATCCCTCAGGACCAACATGGGAGGGAACACATGGTTCTATCATGCAGGTTTAACTGCTCTCCCCCCATCATGCCAGAATCTCCTTGCCTACGGAAAGCTAGCACTTCAGTGAGCTTAGGAAGACACTTTATACCAAGTCAGACGACTGCTTCATCTAGTATTGTCCTCAGTGACTGGCAGCAGTTCTCCAGAGTTTCCTGGTATGGTTCTTCCCTAGTTTATCTGGAAATGCCAGAGACTGAACCTGGGACCTTTCTGCTTGCAGAGCATATGATCTACTACTGAGACATAGTCCTTACATAAGAAGCTGCCATATCTACACTGACGGGCAGCAGCTGTCCAGGGTTTCAGACAGGGGACACTCCCAGCCCTACCTGGAGATGCCAGGGACTGAACCTGAGACCTCAGCTCTGCCAAAGCAGGAGAAAGTCCTGGCTGGCAGACAAAGAACGAAAGGGGGCTTGCTGGCAGGTACACCACGTTGGTCCAGGGTCAAGGACATATACTGGAAGTTTGAGGGAAAAGATAGACAGGGCTTTAATGAAACGCACAAGCCTTACCTTGTGATGCTCTCCAGGTTTAGCCAAATAACCAACCCACCTCCTTCTAAAAACAGTCACTAAGGAAGAGAGTGCCAAAAAAAAAAAAAAGGTAATTCAGCCGCTGTGTGTACAGTCTGTTTACACAGCTTTACATTCATGGAAGAAAAGACAAAGTTGGGCCTTATATGTAGGTCGCTTCCAGCCAGTTTATTGAACACTCATCCTGTTTTCTTTGCACAAAGTTTGCAGTGAGGTTAGAGACAAACACACTTGAGCATTCATTCCAATTTGTTTGCAGGGAGTTGTAGACGATGTTGCACCAAGCAAATGTTATCCCACACTTTCCAGGACATTTCCCTGTCACTTTCCTTATTGCAAAAAGTCTGATGTTAGGGGGAAGTGTGTTTGTTGTGTAAGACCATCAGTGTTAGTTGTGCAACCTGAATTTGCGGGTATGTGACTGAATCACACCTGGAAAAAAGCGACAGACTAGAAGTGTCCATACATGTGTGTTTTGGTCTTCAGAAACAGTCTGAGACACAACTGCGTTACACATCTTGCCTTGCTCAGGAAGTTGGGGGGGAATATGACCCTCCTCTTACTCACAGTCGGTGGCACCATTAATATCCTGTTAAAATTGGGTAGCTTGCACCCATCTGTTGTGATAGAAGTCCAGAGAGATTTCAACACTCCTTCAATGAAAGGATGCTGAGGTTGACATCTGCTGCTGGTAGGAATAGGAGGGAGGCTGGAAGGTGAGTAGGTGGGCACAATCTGGCCAGAATACTGGGGAAAGAGGGAAAGATGGGAAGGGGGCAGAGGCAGTGGTGGAATTGGGGGGAAGGGAGGCTGGTCCAGCTAATTATTTTAAAGAAAAACATAGCTCACTGGTACAGCACCTACTTTGCAACACAGAAGGTTGCAGGTTCCCTCCCTGGTAGCATCTCCAAGTAGGTCCGGGAATGCCCCCTGCCTGAAATCCTGGTGAGCTGTTGCCAGTCAGTGTAGACAATACTGAGCTAGATGGACCCAACAATCGGACTCATCAGAAGGTATCTTCCTATGTTCCTAAAGCTGAGACCCAGCCTACTAGCATTTGTTAACTTGGGGTTTTTAGAATGTAACCTTTTTGCTTACATTAATGGTTAGCAGAAAACAAGAAATATTTCTGCAATTCTCTGCCCATTTACTTGAGAGAAAATCTAAATTTAAGGGAGAGGGGCTCACTTCTGAGTAAAAATGCATAGGATTAGGCTGCAGTTCTAGGCAGGGCAGTTGCTTGGGAGTAAGCCCCCACTGAGCTCAATAGGACTTGACTTCTAAGTAAACTTGCAGAAGGCTGCACACATATGTGGCCTGATCCTACAAATGGAAGTGAGTAGCACTGATTTCAACCTGGCTTGCTTCCTCCTAGCAAGATTAAAGCCTTGCTTATGAGTAAGAGCTGTTGGCCTCTTGGGCTCATCTTCTGAATAAAGGCACCTATAGGCTGGGGGTTGTACTCCTACAATCCTATCCATGCTTGAGAGGTGCAAATCCCGACTGCACTCAACAGGAATACCTTCTGAGTAAACATGTGCCGGTGGAAGGCCCGCCATGTGTCAGGGCTGCAAGGCCATACATAGACCCTTACTGGGGGGGGGGGGGGAGATAGGTTCCATGGAATTCAGTCCCAAATCACAGAGCTGCTTTTTGCACATGGAAGGATTTTTTGGGGGAGGGGCATTCTAACCTACCCCCAGTGAAGCGCCACCGGGGTACACTGCCCGCCGCTCCTCCCCCCGAATGATTTGGCCTATTAAATTGTTCTTTGCATCTGAGCTAGTGAAAAGGATGGGAGAGAGATGTGACGGGGGAGGAGGGGTCCTGATGAGATTGCAAGACGTTAAGACACCCCCCCTTTTTTTGTTTTTGCAAGAGGTCTCTTCCCCACCCCCCCGCGGCGGCCAGAAATTGCTTCGTAGCACCGCCTCCTAGTCCTAAATCCTCCTACCTTCTCCAGTCTCTCTCCCCCCCTCTTTCCCCTGCAACGGGCCTTTTACACAACACACACAAGGCACACGCAGCCATCGCTCCGGCTCTCCCGTTTGCACGGTTGCTCCAACGGGCTCTCGGAGAGGGATGAATCCTGAGCAGCGGAGGCAGTGAAAGAAAAAAAAAAGAGGAGGGAGAGGAAATATTGTAATAATAGGAGAGGAAGGTCGCGATCCTGGCGCAGCAATAGCAGCGGTAAAAGCGGAATATGGCACTGCAATGCCGGGAAGAGGATTTTTAGATGCCCGCTGGAGATCGCTCCGCTGCCGCCTCGGTTGCAGAGGGAGAGGCGAGGGCGCCCGGATTTGGAAAGAGCTCACCCCTCACCCCCAGTCCCCAGGCCGGGGAGGGGAAAGCAGGACCTAGATATCGCACGCATACAAACTCAACGCGCGTTGCCAAAAGGGAACCCGGCAGGCGGAGTGTGGCCGGTGATGCCAAGGCGCGGTAAGTAGCTCCGAGGCGAGGCGGGGGGGCAGGAGGGAAAGTTTGCAAGGCAGGGATGGAATTGCCAGGGGCGCCTGGCAGGGATCAAGTCCCCCCGCTTGCTGTAGATCAGCCTTGATCCCTCGGCGCTGGCGGTGCGCGTCGCTCCCCCCTTGGACCGGTTCTCTTCTCCCCTTGCCAGCTTCCCAGAGGCATCATCTAGCAGAGCTAGACACTCTCGGAAACTGGATCCTGGGCAAGCCGTGCCCTTGGCCCGATTCAGCAGCAAACCAGTTCTTATGGAAGATAGGCCTGTCAACACACATACTGGCCCTTGATAATTAAACAGAAGCTCCGTGTGAGAGGGCAGTCTATCTCTTCCATCTCCGGTTCTAAAGGTTCATGGTGATATTAGTCTTTTACGCTTGCATTTTTAATAGATTGCCGCCTTCTTGAGTGTTGTGACTGAACTAGAAGGCTGGGGGTGGGATGGCTTTTCTGAATGCTTAAGAATAGGGGTGATCCATTGCATTCTCACGCCATTCATAAGCATCACGCTGGCTACAATTCAAAACCAGATACTGGAACAGATGGACCTTGTTGGTCGGATGCAGCAAGACTTCCAGTTATATTTGGTCTGGGGAACTTGCGACCCTCCAGGTGTTGCTGTACTACAACTCCCATCAACCTTAGCCAGCCTGGCCAATGGTCGGGGGTGGTGGTGATAGGTCGTCACCACAAACCAGGCTGGCTGGAGTTTAAGAGCATCTGGAGGGCCATGGGTCTGCCTGCCTGCCTGCCTTGTCTTACATTTTCAGGAGGAGGCCATCTGTTCTTTGCCGCTTCCATCTCGGGTTGCTTCCAGAAGACCTGGTTGTTGCGTGTTCAAGCTGATTTGGTTGCATAAAGTTTGCAGGGAGGTTCAGTGACATTGGTTGTTTATTGAGCATTCATTCTGGACTTGTTGATGGGGAGGTTAGGCAGTGTTGTGTCTAGTAAATGTGTTATCCCACCCTTTCCCATGTATTTTCTTGTCACAAAAAGTCCCTGGGCGGGGGGGGGGGAGAGCAGGTTTGTTGCACAAGAGCAACAAATCAGCTTTAATTGTGCAACCTGAATTTGTGATTGAATCCTACCAGACAAGAGCGACAGTCTGGAAGGGCAGAGGCAAGTGGGTTGTAGGGAGATAAGAGAGAGAAGCAGCAGCCCACGGTGGGGAGAGGGATGGCTCAAGCTCTTTGCTAAAACTATGTGTTGACATGGTGGGGGTGTAAAATGCAGAATACTGGGACTGAATTTGAGAAAGCTGAATGCTCCTGCTCAACCAGGAAGACATTTTGGCGGGGTTAGCAAGTTGCTAGCACTCAGCCAAACCTACCATATGGAGGTGTATGTTAATCTTTTTTAAAAAACTCTGTTCGATCTGAGCTCCTTCATGTGTAGATGGGTGGGATGCAACTATAATAGATAAATTCCCAACCTAACCTATCATACAGCATTGTTGCAATTTTTTTTAAACAACCCTTTATTCTGAACTCCTTGGTAGATGGATGGGGTGCAAATATAATAATCAGAGAAATTCAGAGTTTGATAAGAATCTTTGCTGCAGATCTTTGCAGTCTTTTTGGGGGGAACTGTGGTTGGGTTCCTTTTTGGCACACACACAGAAACACTGCTATAGGTCACATTGGGTTAATTAATTTAATTTAATTTATTGGATTTCTTAGTCGCCCATCTGGCTAGCCATCCAGCCACTCTGGGTGACTTACAAAATGAACAAAATGACACAAAATGACACACCAATACAATAACATTAAAATCGAAAAGCGATAATGATAAAATCTAACCCACCCCAAAGGCCTGCCTGAAGAGCCAGGTCTTCACGGCCCGGCGGAAACTCATTGGAGAGGGGGCCTGGCGGAGATCATTTGGAAGGGAGTTCCATAGGGTGGGGGCCACAATTGAAAAAGCCCTCTCTCTAGTCCTCACCAGTCTAGCTGTTTTAACTGGTGGAATAGAGAGAAGGTCCTTTGAGGCCGATCTTGTTAGGCGGCATAGCTGATGATGCTGGAGGCGCTCCTTCAGATAGACTGGGCCAAAACCGTGTAGGGATTTAAAGGTCAAAACCAACACCTTGAAGTGGGCCCGGCAAGCAACTGGTAGCCAGTGCAACTCTCTGAGCACTGGAGTTATGTGATCTCACCGGCGGCTGCCTTTAAATCAGGTGCGCCGCCACGTTCTGAACCAATTGCAGCTTCCGGACCGTTTTCAAGGGTAACCCCACGTAGAGCCCATTGCAGTAGTCAAGGCGAGAGGAGACCAGGGCATGTACCACCAATGGGAGCAGATGATTGGGAAGGTAGGGGCATAGCCTCCGTATCAGATGGAGTTGAAACAGTGCTCACAGCCGAAACCTGAGCTTCCATGGACAGTTTGGAGTCAAGAATGACCCTGAGGCTGCAGACCTGGTCTTTTAGGGGCAGTTGTACCCCATTGAGTGGGTACTTGGAGTGACTGGAAGTGCATACCTACTTGCTCTAAATCGGGGATGGGGGAAGCTACAACCCTCCATGTTGCTGGACTACAACCTCCAACATCCCCCAACATTCACCATGCTGGCTGGGGCTAATGGGAGTAGGAGTCCAACATCTGGAGGACCACAGCTTCCCCATCCCTAGAAAAAATCCTCCTCAATCCATGAAAGTTAATGGGACCAAGTTAGAGATCCCTAGCCTTGCACTGGAGGCATTATGAGTCTGCCATTAGGTTTGGCTGATTAGTTGAATTGACCTGTCAAGTATTGTCAACAAGTTTTAATCCACAAATGCTGCTGTATAGAAGGCAGCTTAATGTTTTGTTTTTATAACTTTATGGCAGAGCTTGGAAAAGTTACTTTTTTGAACTACAACTCCCATCAGCCCAATCCAGTGGCCATGCTGGCTGGGGCTGATGGAAGTTGTAGTTCAAAAAAGTAACTTTTCCAAGCTCTGCTATGGTGCCATTTGTTACCAGTGAAGGAGTAAGGGCAGCTTGCTCCCTAATTCTGTGTAAGTCTGGGGTAAACTTAGCAGCATAGCAATGCTTCTCTGACTGCCTACCTGCTATAACTGCAGACATTTCCAAACAGGAACACAAGCAACCATCAATGGTTGAGCAGACTGGTAGACTAGGACCAGAGAAACCCAGGTTCAATTCTTATTCAGCCATAAGGCTCAGTAGGTGACATTGGGCCAATCACACATGCTTTTAAGCCTACCTGTCTCACCGGCTTATGAGGATGAAAAAGAAGGGGAGGATTTTGTATGCTGCCCTTGAAGGATAAGTGAAACGGGAGAGAAAAAATCTAATAAAATTAATAATTCATTACCATTGTTGTTAAAGTTACCTGCTATTGGGAAACAATTACATTATCTAATTTGTTTTTCACTTTTGTAATTAGCATGCACATAAAAGCTGCTGCTGATTAATCTCCTTTTGTTGTTACCACTACAATTAATGCTGTAAAAATACTTGACTGATCCTTTTTAGACTGGTCAAATCCCAAACCTTAGTCCAACAAGCATACCCTCTCAAGGTAGTTGGCTATTTATTTATTTATTTTAAAACATTTATATCCTACCTTTCCTCAATAGAGCTCAAAGCAGCTAGCAGCGATAAAATTAAAACAAATATAAGCTTGTCTTTTGGAGACAATGTATGTAAAATCCCCACTTGAAATAGGTCAGTCTTGGGCCATCTTGAGCTGATGAGACCAGATCCAAACCTTACTTGATTAATCCACTGCTATAGAGTTAGATTCCCCACTATTGATCAGCTGGGAGAAGGGCCATAGCTCAGGGGTAGACCATCTGTTTTGCATGCAGAAGGTTCCAGATTAAGTCCCTGGCATCACCAGGCTGGGAGTGTTTTATCTGAAACGCTGGAAAGCCACTGCCAGTTAATGTAGGCCAGGCGTGAGGAACCTTTGGCCCTCCAGATGTTGATGAGCTACAACTCCCATCAGCCCCAGAAAGCAGGGATGATGGCCATTGATGACACTGAATTTGATGGACTCATGGTCTGATTCAGCATCAGGCACCTTATCATATTCCCATATTTCTAAGCTGCCATCTAACAACCTCTGGAGTGCACCACATCTTGTTTCTATTATTTGGGCTGATTGTAGGTGTTGCCACCACTCACCATATGCTCAAAGGCACATGTTACCAAATTCTTCCAAGCTACACAGAAAGTGGATTGGACTGTGAAAGACCAACCCAAATAGTGTTTGCATTTTTACAAATTTGTAGGGCAGTACAATATCACAAGAAGAGGTCAGGTCTCCTGCTCCCCTGGTGCATTCACTATAGCTGTCCAATTTCCCTGCTTTTTAAAGTTTGATAGAAATATCTGTTGGCTATAGGTACATTCTTAAACTGCAATGGTTTTTTGCCTATTAGTGAATATACATGCATATATACATACATACAGAGAGAGAGAGAGAGAGAGAGAGCTTTGCAGAGAGTCAACATCCCAAGTTTACTCTTCCTTCTTTTGCTTAGCTAATATTCTTTGCTTTGAACGCAGTCAAGCCTGATGGAAACTTTAACGACACAAGAGCCAAGTTTAATATTTAAACATGTGTTTCTTCAGGCAAAGGGGGGGAAGAGAGGGTGTATGAGGGCTACGGGCAGGGATTTAGCAGTGTTATGAATTATTAGGCAGATTAAAGACTCCTGCAGGAATTGGGTTGTTTTCAGGGTGTTTTTTTTTTGGTTATGTGATGAATGGAAGTGAAATACTTGGAAGCATTACTCAACAGTGACATCCATCCTGTGCCCAGAATTGCTCAATCAGGTCTTCAGGTGTCTATGTTAGCTGTCAAGGGGTTCTGCTCCCAAAATTTGCTATCTCTGTTTTTCAGCTACTTAGCATCATGGCGGGGTCCATAAGCAGTGGTATTATTTTAAATTCTGAAGGGTGGGTGCACTTCATGACAACCCCTCCCATAGGCACACTGCTTCTAAGGGTGTTTCCAGACTGTCACTGTTCTCAGATGGGGTTCACATACTGGCAAATTCAGGTTGCACAATAATAGTTGATGGGGAGGAGTGTCTTACACAACAAACCCTCTTTCCCCCAAAGATTTGTCTTCTTGCAATAAGGAAAGTGTACACTTGCTTTGATGCAACATCATTTAACCTTCCTATTATTATTATTATTAATCCCACCTTATTGCATTTCTATTCCATCTTTTCTCGAAGGTGGTATACATAATTCTCCCCCTCTCAAGTTCATCCTCAGCACACCCCTGTGAGGTAGCTGGCCAAGGTCACTCAGTGAGCTTCATGGCTGAGTGGGGATTCAGACCCTGGTCTCCCAGGTCCTAGTCCAACACTGTAACCACTACATCACACTGGCTCTCAAATAAATCAGGAAGAATGCTTAATTAATAGCAAACATCATCTAACCTTCCTGCAAACATATCAGCATGAATGCTCAATAAACAGGTGGGCTGGAAGCACCCTAAGTCTATTCAACAAAAATGAATTTTTGACCAGTGTAGACTTTAGATGGCTTCAATACCAAGCCAGCTTTCCCCCCTCAAACTTCTCCACTCCACTTTGGTTAACATCCAGCCTGATTGAGAGTTATGGCAGGTTCAAAAGCTTGCTGGCTATTTCTGTGACATTTTGGTTGGTCATGATAAAAGGATTTTGGTGTGTTCCTCCCCCCCCCCAAATAAATAAATAAATAAAAATGGCAGTTTAACCCTTAGCTATGGATGCTAACGTAACCCACTTCTTCCTCTGCTTAGCTCATTTGATGGGCTTTTCTCTGAGAAAAGTTTATTTATTTGGCACACACAGAAAAGCACCCTAGGAGATGACATCATAGTCCCTGCTGTGAAATGTGGCAGCACTTTGCCCCTGCTCCACTCCCACGCTGTTAGTAAGAACTAAGACATAGGTAGGCAACCAGTGGCCCTTCACATATTGCTGGATTCCTATCAGCTGCAGCCAGCAAGATCAGTTGCTAGGGATGGCCACATCTGGGAGGGCCACAGGGTTCTCCACCCTTGACCCTTTAAGAAATGCCCTGCTTGATTGTTCCAAGGGCACATCTATCCCAATATCCTGCTTCCAACAGCAGCAAGCCAAATGCTTCTGGGCAGCTCACAAGCCAGGAGTGAAGGTCCTCCTGTAACTGATCTGCAGTATGTAGTCTTCAGGATATATACCAGAGGTTAGGAAACTTTGGCCCTCCCGTTGTTGCTAAACCACCACTCCCATCAGCCCCAACAAGCATAGCCCATGGCCAGGGAAGATGGGAGTTGTAGTCCAGCAACATCTGAAGGGCCAAAGGTTCCCCACACCTGATTTACACCAATAGGATGGAATCCTGTTGAATTCCGTGGGGCTTAGTTCTGAGTAGGCATGCATAGGAATGGGCTGCCAGTCTTGAGTTACAACCATTGACAGACAATCCTTCTACATGAATGTGTCTATTCATTTTCATCTAAGCTGGGGGCCACATCATGTGGCAGTCAGTTCCATAAGGTTAATTCTGCACATTGTATGAAGAAGTGTTTCCTTCCCCTCCCCCCAGTCTTGAACTTACTGCCAATCAGCTTCATTGGGCAGGCAAACGAGTATTGGAAGCAGGAATGGTGATTCTGGTGCCCTCCAGATGTTGGACTCCCCACTCCCATCTGCCTCAGCCAGCATGGCCAATGGTCAGAGATAACAGGAACTGCAATCCAGCAACATCTCAAGGCCCACAGGTTCCCTGTCCCTCCCTCAAAACAGTGGGAGGTGGCCATTCTGTGAAAAATTAGACTGCTCGGCTCACCCACACTTTAAAAATATTCAGGAGCTGGAGGGGGGAGAGACTTGGTATTGATGCCAAATGCTAAAAAATCTAGCTACACACAGCCACACACACACTCCAAAAGCAGATGGATGCTGATTCCTTCTGGGAAAAATAACATTAGTAGTTTACATCTGATCAACCTCATCTACAGTGACAACATCTGGGTATCAGCACAGCACAGTTTTCCCATGCTGAAAAATTGCTGTCAGGTTGGAGAGAGGTAGATTTCATCATCCTAATTTACCTTACTTTTTTTAAAAGAAAGACAAAAAGAGAAGTGTGTATGTGTTGCATCCTTGTCAACTCTTTTGTTCCCTGCTCTTTCAATATGCATTCCCACCCCAAGTATAAACGGGGGAGGAATAATTATTTAGCAGACTGTTATGCCCATGGCCTGTTAGTGTGTGTGTGTCTGGGAGTGGTTGAGCAGAGGTGTCTCTCTCTCATACATACCCTCTATTCTGCCATGGGCTGAGCTGCTCTGATGTCACAAAACAGGTTGTTTTGCCCTAGGGTTTGCAATCTGAATGCTAAAGAAAGGACTTGGCAGGGGCCTTTAATCTGGAATTTTAAGGTTGATAAGCAACGTTAGATACACTGTTGATGGCTCTACAAGGAAGGGGGGACCTTTTTCAGCTTGCAGGCTGCATTCCCCTTTGAGCAACCTTCCGGGGGCCATATGCCAGTATGGGCAGGCCCAGGGGCAAATTTGTGCAGAGCGTGTGTACTGTGCCTTCAAGTCAATTACAACTTATGGCGACCCTATGAATCAGCAACCTCCAGTAGCATCTGTTGTAAACCACCCTGTTCAGATCTTGTAAGTTCAGGTCTGTGGCTTCCTTTATGGAATCAGTCCATCTCTTATTTGGCCTTCCTCTTTTTCTACTCCCTTCTGTTTTTCCCAGCATTATTATATTTTCTAGTGAATCATGTGTTCTCATGATGTGTCCAAAGTATGATAACCTCAGTTTCATCATTTCAGCTTCTAGTGATAGTTCTGCTTTAATTTGTTCTAAGACCCAATTATTTGTCTTTTTCGCAGTCCATGGTATCTGCAAAACTCAGCTCCAACCAGGGCTGGCGCCAGGCAAGACTGGGCCCTTGGGCACCAGCCTGCCCCGGGCCAACGGCACCCGTCTGCATGCACCATCTACCTCTCCCGCTGCAGTGAATCCTGGGCGCACTTGCTCGCGCATGCCTACTATCAACCAAGATGGCAGCTAAGGGAATGATGCCTCCGCCATATTGTTTGATGGCTCATGTGCGCTACGCATGCACACATGTATGGGGGATGCCTGGGAGCTCCCTCTGTAATCCATAGCAGGGTTGGGAGCAGACATGGCTGCAGATCGCAGAATGGGAGTGCTATCCTCCCACCCTAAGGAGGGGCCCTCCTGGGGTCCCTCGGCCAGGGCCTGACCTGGCCTCCCTCAGCTACTGGGCCTGCCTCCAACACCACATTTCAAATGTTGATTCTTCTCTTACCCACTTTTTCACTGTCCAACTTTCACATCCCTACATAGAGATCAGGAATACCATGGTCTGAATGATCCTGACTTTGGTGTTCAGTGATACATCTTTGCATTTGAGGACCTTTTCTAGTTCTCTCACAGCTGCCCTCCCCAGTCCTAGCCTTCTTCTGATTTCTCGACTATTGTTTCCATTTTGGTTAATGACTATGCCAAGGTATTGATAATCCTTGACAAGTTCAATGTCCTCACTATCAACTTTGAAGTTACATAAATGTGATCTCTGGTGCCTCTTCCCTTTCTAAATCCAGCTTGGACATCTGGTATTTCTTGCTCCATATATGGTAAGAGCCTTATATGGTAAGAGCAACAAATGTAAATATTACCTTTGTACAGTAGTCTAGTTTCTACAGTCTTGCATCCCTCTCTGTCCTCCATTCAGACAAGCAAGAAACATAATCAGAGTTCATGGACACATTTCAGCCAGGCAAAAACACTCAATGAGGGTTTTATTAAATTTAACAAAATAAGTAAAGAAATATGATTACATCTAAGAAAATTAGAACAGTTATGTGCATTTTTTAAAGATCTCATATTCACAGAGGAAGAGCAAGAGTGTTAAGCAGAAAGTACTTAGTTTTGGAACTGGTGGGAATGGAAGACAAGCTGGCCCAACAGCAGGTGGAGCCACAACCAATGACAAACAGAACCGACTCATTCTAGTTTTGCCCCTGTCCTCCTCTCTGCTGAGTTGTAGAAGAGCAAGACTAAGACCACATCCACACTATACATTTAAAGCACTATGATACCACTTTAACAGTCATAGTCCCCCCTGCCGGCCCGGAATCCTGGCAACAGTAGCTTGTGAAGGGTGTTGAGAGTTTGTTAGGAGACCCATATCCCCCCCCCAAGAGCTACGATTCCCAAAGTTCCCTGGGAAGAGGAATTTATTGATGAACCACTCTGGGAATTGTTAACTCTGATGTGGAAATGTGAAGAACTGCATTTAAGATTGGGGAGGAAAAGAGAAACCAACAACGTCAGATTTGCCCATCCTTAGTCCTGACCAAATGCACCCTGTTCTGCATACTTAGAATGAAGGAGGAAGGCTTCTTCCGGCCCTGGGCACCTCTTTAGAAATTAAGCCCTGTTCCAAACCTCCCTTGACAACAACCTGAGAATACCTTTTTCTTAAAAAACACACACAAAAAAAACCTTTAAAAGTTAGTGCTTTAGAGTAGTACTTCATGTACTTCCACTAAATGTTGTTCTCATTTCCATCACTGGATACAAGCTGTAGCATGGATTGCTTTGTAGAAACGTGTTTTTGGCTCAATGGTAGATGTAAGGCTCCCCCCCCCCATTCCCACACACATATGCCTTCTCTGTTTGTAAAATGAGCAAGGTATCTGCCTGAACATGTGCTTGCAAGTTCTTAGATCTCAGAACAGCTCAGAGTTAGCAAAGTTTATCTTAAAGTTGAAGAACCACCTTGCTGGATCAAATCTGAGGTCCGCAAGAAGAGCTCTGCTGGATCAGGCCAAAGGATCTGTCCAGTCCAGCATCCTGTTCAGATGCCTATGGGAAGCTCGAAAGCAGGGCCTGAGCACAACACCGTTCTCCTCGCTCATGCGGTTTCCAGCAACTGGTAGTCAGTGGCATACAGCCTCAGACAGCGGAGAGAGAACATAGCCATGGCGGCTAGTGGCTATTGATAGCCTTATCCTCCATGAATTTGTCTCATCCCCTTTTAAAGCCATCCAAGTTGGTGGCCATCCCTATATCTTACAGAAGCAAACTCCATTTTTATCTATGCGCTCTGTAAAGAAGTCCATCTTAGTCCAGCATCCTGCTTCTGACATTGCTGGATGAATATGGGAAGCTCACAAAACAGCAGCAAGTCTGCAGCCCTCCCCTGTTTATCCCCAGCACCCAGCCACTGGCTTACAGTGCAGCTGAGGTCTCACCTGCTTTCATCTTAACTGCTCAGGTTCAGCAAGGCTTCGGGTGTGCTAGGTCAAAGCAAGGCACTTGTATCGGCAGAGAAGCAGGAGGAAGGGTTGCAAAGCAGACACCGATTATCTTGCAGTGGTTCTGCTCATACGTTGCTGTTTTGTTTCATTTTGTTAACTTGGCAAATTCAGTTCTTGGATATCTTAATTGCCATGCCAATAACTTTGTTAAGCAAATTTGAAGGAAAGTGCAGGCAAAAAAACCAAGTGATTGGATTTCGAAAGCTGATGTCTGATGTCAAGCAAACCCAGTAAAGTGAGGATGTGGGATGCGTTTCTAATACAGGAGCACCAAGAGAAGCAAGTAAATGGCCAGATGACAAGAGAATTCTGCAGAATGCAAAAATAGCTGAATGGCAGATAGAAGTGAGTTATTGCATATCAATTGGTACCCAGGGGATATTTGCAAAAAAAACATGTTATTTTGAACATTTCAAAATAGATTCATCTGAAACAAATCCTGTCTCCCCTCCACCTGCCTCCCCCCACTGAATTCTATGCTAAGAAGTATCTGCCAATCACACTCTTGCATCATGCAAAAAAACAGAATCCAGGGCGGAGATATGTAGATAAAAGGGGTGGAGCTATGCAGTGGCAGGCCAGCTGTTCTTTGAGCATTTCCCACTAAATTCCATGGGACTATGATGTGGGATAAAAATCAAATGGGGGATATCTGACCTTTTCCACCTCACCAATACCTGGATCAAAGAGGGCAGGTTGACTTACGTAGGGCTAGGAGACAAGCTGTCCTTACTCATCCACTGCTAACAAATGCCATGAACTATTACATATTTTGGAAAGTTATTTGCTAGGCATTTGGACACTTCTTAAGATATTGAGTTGTAGGCCTACTTACAGTAAACCCACTAAAGTTAATAAACATTACTAAGGTTCATTGATTTCAGTGGGTCAACTCTGAGTAGAACATATTTGGATATGACCCATCGTAACCTAATTTTGCATGGTGGTTCCTGAGAACTATGTTTGGGATACCCTATTGAAACAAGATGGTAGACTGAACCTTTAAAACTGCACTAATTTTAACCACTGATTTCAAAACTGCACTGATGTTTTATTTCTTAAAATTCCCAAGCAACAGTGGGTATGCTGCTGCTAGTAAAATTATAAAAACAAAACATAAGCTGCTGTCTATATAGAAGTATTCATGGATTAGTTTATAATATCTAAAACCCATTGACTGATCAGCTGAACTGGTCTGCCAAACCTAGTATCAGGCTCATCATGTCTCTAGTGCAGGAGTGGGGAACCTTTGGCACTCCAGATGTTGCTGAGATACAACTCCCATGCTTGCTAGGGCTGATGGGAATTGTTGTCCAGCAACATCTGAAGGGCCTGACAGGTTCCTGGCCTTGTTTTAACAGAAGATTTGGGGGGGTTGAACCTGGAACCTTCCACATGAAAAGCACTTGAAAACATGAAAAGCAGTGCAAACCACTTAAAGATTTCTTGAAATATAAAGTAGTATACAGGTGAGATAAATAAACAAAAATGTGCCCTGCCACTGAGGTATGGTCCCTCTGTTGGCACATAGGAAACTGCCTCACACCAGGTCAGACTGTTTGTCCAGCTAGGCTAGTATTGTTGACTCTGACTGCTGGCAGTAGCTCTCCAAGGCCTCAGATACGGGAGGGTCTTTCCCCCCCTTTTTTTATGTGGGAGATGCTGGGGATTGAACCTGGGACCTTCTGCATGCAAACCATTTGCTTTACCACTGAGATCTATCTTCCTGCTAACCTGCTTCCCAGGGAATTGGTAGAACATTACTGAACATTCATCTGGATTTGCTTGCGCAAAAAGGTTAGATTATATTCAGCCCTAATTGAGCATTAGTTCTGATTTGATTGCAGGGAGGACATATGACAATAGAGGCAGCCGGACAGACATCTGTCAGGAATGCTTTGATTTGGATTCCTGCATTGAGCAGGGGGTTGGACTTGATGGCCTTGTAGGCCCCTTCCAACTCTACTTTCCATGATTCTATGACCATGCATCCTGATTTGCTTGTGCAGTGTTTATAAGTCTTTCCAGTCATCATTTGTTCACCTACTCTTTTCAGTGCATTTCCACAGCATTTTTCTAACCGTGAAAAGTCCATGTTTTTTAAAAAATGTATTTGTTGTGCTAGGGTGACAGAACTCTTTAAACCATTTTAATTGCACAAATCTAAAATTTCCAGTATGTGCTTGAATCATTCCTGCAAAACACTGACAGTATAGAGGTGATCAAGGTCGCTGTAATTTGCAGGCCCTCCTTCTGCACCATATTGCACATCTACCCTGTCATACCAACAGGCATTTTGCTTGCTTTTAATCAGGTCTAGAGGCAGCACTGCATAAATTGACACCCATGTTTAAGATCGCTTAATACAGATTAGTTCCCCCAATGGCTTCCTTGAAACATTATTATGCACATCCGGTGTGGTTCGATTAATGGATCAATTTTATTTGCCCCTCAGTTTTTTTAGCTCGCTTTCATGGGAGTGTTTACACACTCCTGTGCATTTGGTTTTTTTTTTTTATTCCACATTAACCAATCCTGACGACTTTCACAATCAGCAGTGCGGATTAGAATCATCTCCATTCTCCTCTTTTAAAAAGCTCTTCGGAAGAGTGGAAGGAACCTAATCTTTCAAAGCTCTTTAACCACCTCAATAACACAGTTGGTGGCGTGACATTACAGTGATAGGTAATCCATTTGTGAACCACAGCCTAATCTGAGCAGAGCCCCATACCACAACAGTAACCAAATGCTCTATATTCAGATCTTTTTAAAAAGTTCTGCTTTATATTCATTTTTTTGCAGAATCTATTTGGGGCAAGGATGCGTCTGATACAAAAACTGCATATTTGTCATTATGGATAGCTGTCCTGAATATGCAGAATATTTGAGATCGTCATCATTTGATTTGCAGAAAGGGGAGAAAGACATACAGGAGAAAGCAGCAACCTCAAGGTGTTTCACAGTTAAGTCAATTGAGCAACAGTGATTTAGATGCACATTACTTTGGTTAGAGGAAGTGGCAATAGCTCAGTGGTACAGTACATGCTTTGAATACAGAAGATCTCAGGTTCAATCCATGGCATCTCTAAGTAGGGCTGGGAAAGATTCCTGTCTGAGACCCTGGAGAGACAATGCCAGTCAGTGCAGACAATACTGAGCTAGATGGACCAAGGGTCTCACTTCATCAAAGGCAGCTTCCTATGTAAAGTAGCCCTTTATTCAGAACCCTGAGGACTGGAATCTTTTCTTTTTTACAACAGGTATGGGGAACCTTTGACCCTCCAGACATTGCTGAACTACAACTCCTATAATCCCTGGTTATTGTCCATGCATGTTGGGTCTGATGGGAGTTGTAGTTCAGCAACATCTGAAGGTCCAAAGGTTCCCTACACTTTCTTTAGGGGAAGGATCAAAGCTGAGTAATACACCACATGCTATGTGTGCAGAAGGTCCTGGGTTCAGTTCCTGGCATCTCCAAGTAGGGCTGGGAAAAGACTCCTGTCTGAAACCCTGGAGAGCTGCTGCCAGTCAGTGTAGACTACACCAAGATACACCAATTGTCTGTCTTGCTATAAGGCGGCTTCCTGCAATGACTGTAGACTGAAATAAGTGCACACTGTGCAACAGTGCTTAGACAGAGGTTTGTGACTTGGAACAGGGAACATGATGCAGAGTTAAGCCAATTGCTAGCTATACTGCCTAACACCAATTCAGTGTATATTGTCAAAATTGCGTTTATCAATCTGCTTGGGCCAGTAAATATCCTGAAGAGGAAGTGTGCACAGAAACAAAGGGAACAGGTTTTGTGCACATGCACAAAACATGCTCTGATTTTGAGCATAAAACCTGAGTTTTCTGGCTAAAGAACTTGGGTTGCCTTGGTGCAATTTATGGCTCGGGAGCGTGAACAGCCTGCTATTATGGTTATTCTGCTGATGGAAAGAAACAAGAGGCTCGCCCCAAAACCACCAACTGAAACTCTGTGAAGTGGACTGGATAGGAGTGTGGGTCTTTTCATTCCTCCCCTTCCCTTTTTAAAATACTTATTAAAATGGCAACAAGATCCTGGCTGCCACTTGGAAAACGCAGAAGTGACACATCCCACTGGGGAAAGGGCTGAAAATCTAAGCAATGATAGACAAAACAAAAATGATGGATAGCAAGATGGGAGAGAGAAGTGGGGAGGCTGCCAGAGCAATTTGCAATGGTAGCTGGTACCCACTGGGACTGGTGGGGCAGAAGGCAGGGAGCCCAACAGGAGGTGGAGTCAGAGCCAAATGATTCCAGTTTTGCCCCCATCCTCCTCATCCTCCCTGCTGAGTTCTACAAGGGCAACACTGAGAAGGAGGAAGCTGGAAAGCCTGTGCCGCCCCTGGGCTGGTTATACGTAAGAAGGCAGGCAGGTGAGGCCTGGCTGTGGGCAGATTGAAGGTAGTGGGGCAGCGCCCATTTACCCTCCATTGGCCATAGGGCTTGGGAGGTAGTAGAAAGTGCCAAAACCTTGGAGGCTCTTTCCAAGTTAAGCAGGAAAGGCACTGGGTGAGGTCGGGTGTGGTGTGGAAAGGAAACAGTGAGGCAGAGATAGGTGTGTAGCAACAAGGGAGAGGGTGAGTGAGAGAGGGTTAGGAAGAGAGAAGTGGAGAGCCTTAAAAGGCAATACAGGAAGTGTGTTTGTGGGGGGGGGGTGAGAGATCAGGGCTGGCTCCAGCAGATGGCAACGTCATAAGAACAATAAAGAGTCTTCTGGAATGTCAAAGACTTTAGAAGACTCTCAATTATTATTTTTTTGCTGCAGACTAACATGGCAATCCCTCTGGAAAAAAACAATATTGGGGCTTGCAGACTGCTGCTAGTTTGGGGTGGGATTCAATTACATACAGGCAAATTCATGCTGCACAGTTAAAAGTTGATTTGGTGCACTTGCCCAAGAAACCTGCTTCTCTACAAAATTTGACTTTTATGCAACAAGGAAAGTGATGCAGATAACCGGAAGTGTGGGATTTAACAGTAAGTGGGATTTATTTAGCAATAAAACAACATCTTGCAGCCTCCCTGCAAACTAATCAGAATGAGTGCTGAATAAACAGCGGTCATCTAACCTCCCCACAAACTTTGCACACAAAAAAAATTCAGGATGATTGCTCTATAATTGCAATAGGTCGTCTGGAAGCGACCACAAGAGCCCTGCTAGGTCTGACCAGAAGTTCATCTAGGCAGCATTCTATTTCCAAGCAGTGGCCAATCAGACACTTCGTGGGGGACTCCACAAACAGGGCACAAGGCAATAGCCCTTTCCGTTTAGTATTCAGAATTATACTGCCACTGTACATGTACATGTGATTGAGAGGGTTGGGCACAGTAATTGCAAGTACTGTTGGATGAAACAGATTATCTTGACCTATTCCAGAGGTTTATTGCCCCAGGATGTGAAGTACGTTAATAGCTACTGATAAAGACCTCTCCTCCACAAATTTGTCTAGCTGGAATTTGCTGAGAGGACCCCAAGACTGGTAATGGCCTGATGTCCCAATAGGATTGCCCTCTACCTACTTTGCATGGGCACCTGGGAAGGCGGAAGGCAGCCTGGCAAAAAAGTTGGATTGCATGTCTTGCCTCTTCCAGGTTAAAAGTGCCCCCCTTCCAGAAGCCCTTCCCTGAAGAGCCCCCTCCCCCCACAAATCTTTGAGCTAACACTGGGTGAGATGATTGTAGGGTTGGAAGAGGACTGTAGCTGTCCTCCACTCCACATCTCCAGCTTCATTCATAGCTAGCATGTCTTCCTTCCCAGTAATCTAATTCCTTAATATAGACAGATTGATTGCATTAGCCCACTTAGCAGCAGTATCACGCTGTGGGGCTCATAGTCACTCTTGGAAGGTTAAAAATATTGTCTACAGCAATTTAGGAAGGGGGAATGGATGGAAATCCCCTGGTGACTTTATTTTAGTGGGATCTGCATGGATTGTTGCAAAGGAATTGGAAACCATGTCCAGTTGGTCTCTCTTATTTGACACCATGAAATATGGGCTATAAAGGATTTTATGTCCCGTAATGGAGAGAATATAGCCAAAGAAAGAATAAGCCAGAGAGGGATAAAAATGGGGGGAGGGCAGAAGAAGGAGATGAAAGAAAGAAAAAGGAAATGTAAAATTTATAGAGGAATGCATAATGAAGTCAAAGCAAAGTAAGTGGTTTCTAGTGATTTAATGGGCGCTGGCCCAGCAAGACACCTTGCCGACTCAAATCTTCCATGAAAAGGGCCTTGTAAAAAATAACATTGGAAGGAATTTAACTCAGCCGAGGTTAAAAGGGGTGTGCGGGAGCCCTGTAGAGCATTGCCTCCTGTAGTGGAAGCTGCCAGAGTCTCGCATGGGCAAGTACCCGGCTCGGGAAGGCGGAAACAAAAAGTCAATGCTGGAATGATGGGCGGAGGAAGCATATGGGGGTTAGGATGGCTGTGGTGAAGAGAATAGCTTGAGAGGGGCAGGGGCGACAGATTAGACAGCAAGGGAGTGAATTCATGGAGAGAGACCAGATTAGTCTGTTAAGTCTATTTAAAAAGGTGGTTTTGTTCTGAGATGATTTTTTCAATGTGTTCTAATTGCTGCAAGGAGGAGCTGTTCTTGCATGCACAGGGTAGAATGAAATCAGTGGGTGGGGACCAGAAGAAAGTTTGTGCATATGAATCTGCCTTATACTAAGTCAGACCATTGGGTCGATTGAGCTCAGAACTGTTTGCACTGACTGGCAGAGACTCTCCAGGGCTTCGGACAGGGGACATTCCCTGTTCTATCTGGAGATGCCATTGGAGATTCATCAAGACAGATGCTCTACCACTGAGCTACAGCTTGTGTAGATTTCTCCAGCAGCCAAAAGGGAAAAAAAAGGAACCAATATCATTTTTTTGTTTGAATTGCACAGCATAAAAAAAGGAAATATAAGCTTCCTTTTCACAGATATCAGTCTCTCAACCCCCAAAGCAAGACAAATGCAGAATATGTTATGGAAAATAAGCAATTATTTGCATATGTAGAATCTAGGAAGCTGCCTTATACCAGGACAGGCTATTTGTTCAGTTTGGTCTACTCTTGATTGACAGTGGCTCTCCAGTGTCTTGGGCATAAAAGGTACTTCCTGATACCCAATACCTGATTCTTTGACCTGGAGATGCCACAGACTGAATCTGGGACCTTCTACAGGCAAAGCAGACGCTCTGCTATGAACCACGCATCATACCTTTGTGAATGCCGAATTCAGCCTTTCTTGGCATAGTAGTTTGGATAGTTTTTGTGGGAGGGGCTGGAGAGCATAGAACAAGGTAGCCAATGTGGAGCCCTCCAGATGTTGCTGGACTCCAATCCCCATCAGCTCCAGCCAGCATGGCTAATGGTCAGACATAATGGGAGCTGTAGTCCAGCAATGTCTGGAGGGTACCACATTGGGCTTCCCCTGGCATAGAGGATACACAGCTTCCCGCCACCATGGAATATTATCATTTCCTTTTATCAAGCACTTTCCTTAAATCTCCATGCCAATTTAACTCAAGGTGCTTCCAAACAGTCGCTATTCCCAGTTGGCTTTCAATTGCGTACTGGCAAATTCAAGTTGGGCAATTATAGTGGGATTGGCCCGCTTGTGGAACAAACCCACTTCCCCACAAAAACAGACCTTTTGTGATAAGGACTGTGATGGGGAAATGTGGGATAAACAATTGGTTGGTGCAACATTGTTTCACCTCCATGCAAACAAATCAGAATGAACGCTCAATGAATAGCCAACATCATCTAATCTTCTTGTGAACTTTGGACAAAGAAACCAACAAACAGGTTGTCTGGAAGTGACCTTGGATTGAGAAGTCTCTTGCAAGATGGTCCTAAGACCTTTCGTTGGTTCCCCTCCTCCACCTTCCAAGTAACACTAGGTAACTGAAGATGTTCTCCAGCATTCCCTTGCAAAGTTTGTAGGGGGCATCTCTCAGGTCATGCCCAGCCATACGTGATCCAAGAGGTGTGCCCTCAACTACTCCGCAATGCAGTAAAGGATGCTGGGGACCAACCTCACAGCAGGGTGGATATGCAATGCGAGTAACATTTCTCTGTCCTTTGAGGAAATGCTACAGAATTGCTTTTTGCTCAAGATATAGTATGAACATTTGAGAGCAGGAAAAATTATCTCTCACACACATGCACACTTGTTTTGGTTCAAGGTACATATGTGTTATCTTTCCTTCTCCCCACCCCCAAATCCCAGTAACGTGGCTCACTTGCTTGAGCCATACACAGCTGACTGTGACACATTACGGATGAGAATATGTGCATAGGAGTCCAACAGGTGGTGGATGATGTGACACTCCAGTATCTGCAGGGAGTAGTGGAATTTAAATCCTTTTTGAGCTTAAAAAATGTTTCTGTTTCCAGGCTTAAGAAAAATAACAATGTGGAGACATGGGCTTTGGATGTGTTAAGGATGGTAGAATAGGAGGGAGACAGACAAGTTCTCCTGCAAATGCCCCATCGCAGGAGCAGCTTCTCTTGCACTGCTTCCTGTTATTTCAATAAGGGTTCAGCAAGAGAATGGAGGATTTAAACTATCAACAGCTATACTAGTTACTCTGTCGAAGGCAGCAGGCTTCTGAATGCCTGTTGCTGGGGATCACAAGTGGGAAGAGTTGCTGTTGCACTCAGGTCCTGCTTGTGGGCTTCCCATTGGGGCATCTGACTGGCCACTGTGAGAACAGGATGCTGGACTAGATGGGCCTTTGGCCTGAACCAGCAGCCAGGCTCTTCTTAGGTTCTCAAGAAAAATAGCCAGATGAATTATGCTTCATATTAATTAACAGCAAAGGGAAGCCATTTAGACTTTCCACTTTAGGCCAGGTCTGGAATGGGATGAGTTGGAGGGTGGGGGCATAGCAAATCTGAGTTTGTGGGAGAGAGCCAGAGCTAAATGTAGATTAGATCAGGGGTTGACCCATAGGGCTAGTGACTCCTGCACTTTGGAACTCTTCTGTCAGTTGAGCTATCAGAGCAGGAATTTGGGGCAGAATAAACAGGAGGGCCCCCAAACACACTTGAAGTAAGTGAAGTAATGCATGCTACCCTCTAGAAGTGTGTTTGTTAGGGGGTGTCATAAGACTTTAAGTCCAGAGTCTGTGTGTGTGTGTGTGTTATGTGCCTTCAAATCAATTACGACTCATGGCAACCCTGTGAAGCAGCGACCTCTAGTAGCATCTGTTGTAAACCACCCTGTTCAGATCTTGTAGCTTCCTTTATGGAGTCAATCCATCTCTTGTTTGGTCTTCCTCTTTTTCTACTCCCTTCTGTTTTTCCCAGTATTATTATCTTTTCTAGTGAATAGTCCAGAGTCTAAACATACCAAACTGCACCAGGGAATGCCATGGCACCAGGATTACATCTGGGTCTCCTCTGAGAAGCTGCCTTATACTGCGCCAGACCTTTGGTCCATCTAGCTCAGTGTTACCCACACTGACTGACAGTGGTTCTCCAGAGTTTCAGATGGGGAGGTCTTTCCTTGCCCTACCTGAAGATGCCAGGGATTGAGCCAGAGACCTTCTGCATGCAAAGCAGATGTTCTAACCACTGAGCGACAGCCCTTCCCCTTCTCGAGATGATCTGTTTATTTGGCATTGTGGCTTATTTGCTTGCAGAATGCTTATGTGGAGGTTAGATGATGACTGCCCTTTACTGAACAGTCTTTCTGATTTGTTTGTGGGGAAGTTACACAACTAATGAATATTCATCCTGATTGGTTTGCGGGGAACTTATATGCTTTCCTATCAGTCGATGGTTATCTGACACTTTTCAATGCAGTTCCCTAACCGTTTCCTAACCACAAGAAGTCTTTTTTTTAAAAAAAGTGGGTTTGTTGCACCAGAGCACTTTAATCTACTTTAGTTGTACACAGCTAAATTCCCCAGTATGTGCTTGAATACCTCCCGCAAAACACTGACAGTCTGGTAGAGGCCATCCTGAGCTAAGAACCCCAATTTCCAACCTTCCATGTGCTCCACCCTCCGCCTCTCCTTCCTCTTTTGTTTCCCTCGCTTTCTTCCCGTTCTTGGTGAGATCCAAGAGAATAAAAAACCCGAGGCCATAAAGCGAAGCGATTTACTGGCCTTAATTTGATAGGCTACATAAACCGTGTAATATAAACAACAGGGGCATAAAGGAGCAGCCAAAAGAGGTGGTTAAAGTGACAGGCGCCTTTTGGCCTCCATCTCTAAAGCCAGGCCTTTTCTCCCTCGCTCTCCAAAGGACTTTTATGCAGGGTAATGGGAATCTGGTGAGTGGCAATGAGGAAGTTGCAAGGGCACTCTTCTTTCTTTCCCAAACAGACTCCTGAAACGCTACTACTTCCATTTACCAAATAACTGTATTCAGCACAACGAGGAGGAAGAGATCACTTCAGGCCATTTAACAACCCTGGTTGCAGATGGTGCCAAACAGCCAAGCCTCTAAGCCAACAAAACAACAACAAAAACAAATTTGGGTTGCCCAAATTCTGTGTGACTAGCTGGATTCTGAACGCTTTTATAGACATGTACATTTGCAAAATGCACTACAGATGTTGAAGCAGCCATGGAAAAGTACCACAGCAGCTTTGAGACGCAGCTGCATGAGAAAAAAATTAAAATGTAGAAAAGGGATGGGGAATCTGGTCCTCCAGATTTTTTTTTTTTTTAAAGACTACAACTCCCATTATTCCTGACCATTGCGCCATGCTGGCTGCAGTTGATGGGAGATGGAGTCCAACACCATTCAGAGGGCCACAGGTTCACCATCCCTGATCTAAAAGAAATACCAGGAATTGGGAAGCCATCTCGGGTGATGCCAGAAGAGCAGGATGTCATTAGATATGGACTAGGGAACCTGTGACCCTCTAGATGTTGCTGAACCCCAACTCCTCTCATGTCTGACCAGTGGCCATGCTGGCTGGGGTTGGTGGGAGCTGGAGTCCAACACAAACTCCCAACCCGACTTAGATAATGAGGTTCACATCAGAGCCTGCTACATCAGGCCAAAGATCCATCTATCATCCCAGTCTCACAGTGGCCAACCAGACGCCTATGGGGAGGCCACAAGCAGGACTTGAACACAACAGCACTCTCTCCATATGCAGTTCCCAGCAACTAGTATTCAGAGGCATACTGCCTCCAACAGTGGAGATAGAAGCTATTGTGACTAGTAGCCATCAATAGCCTGATATGCTGTATGAAAGCCATCCAAGTTGATAGCCATCACTACATCTTATGGGAATGAATTCCATAGTTTAACTCTGTGTGTGATGTGTGAAGTACTTTCTAGGAAGTCCCCAATAATGGCACAGACTTGAGAGCAAGGTAGCAAGAGATGGCGCACGAATCCTTTGGTGTCACAGTCATTCTTGGGAAATGCTCTGGGCCCGCAAACAAGTCTACAGGAGAGGGGCGGAAGCAAACAGGAGTGCATGTTGCACCACCTTTTCTTGCACCTTGATGTATTCCATGTTGAGGATGCAGCTTCCCAGCGGCTGGGATTCTTGCATGTCACCTTCCCCACTTTTAAAGTTCCTCTTAAGAGGGATTGACAATGATGGCTGCAAACCCCTTCACTGGTTAGGCAGATGCTACAGAAAGGTTTTAACACTAGGCGTGATGCAAGTTGGCCGGGGCTCCCTAGGGACTGGGTGGACTGGTCGCTCTCTTCGTTAAAAATCTAGCAGTAGAAGTGCGGAGGCCTGGTCCACACATATGAAAGCATCAGGATATAAATCCTGGCTACCTCTGTACTGCTTACATGAAAGTATCCCCACAAAGAGTACATTGATCAAAGTTGTTTTCGTTTCATGTTTGCAAGGGAGGGGGTTTGGAGGGAAGAGAGGATAATTTCAAAAATCTTATGTGCGTTCCCCTGCTTTTTTTTTTAATGCCTAAACCTTTCCAATTGCAATAATGACCTGCCATTTTTGTCCGAGGATTTGGGGGGGGGGGTTCACAGAGGTTTTCACTGTTTTATCAAGCAATATAATCAGCAAAATGATTGTCAACAAATAACAATAAGCCCCTTTTCCCTGCACCAAAACCCTCCTCCTGTTTCCATCCCAGTTAGCTCAACAACCCCAAGAAAAAAGACAGAAGAGAAAAGAAACAGAGAGGAAGGAGATAAAGAACACTTAAATGTCAGATGATGTTGGCTTTTTGACACCTGAGATCTCTATTTTTGGAACCTACCCTATTTTTGTGATTGAATGTTGTTTTACACTGGTTTTAAAAATGTATTTAAGGTAGTTGTAACCCACCCTGAGATGTCAGAGTGAAGTGCGGGTAATACATTAAAATGATGGTGATGAAGAATCAGGCTGCCAATCTTCTAAATGCGCAAGTAGTAGCCCTGCCAAGTTGTTTGAAATGTCTCAATAATCTCTTGTTAAGTGTTGTATTCAGCTAAGAATACACTCACTAAAATTAATGGTCCTAAGCTAGGCCATGTCTGATGATGATGATTAAAATTTATGTCTCAGAAGGAGCCCAGGATGGCAGACAAATAACAAAACACTAAAAACACCTATAAAACATGTTTTAAAAATATTTTAAACCATCATAAAAACAAAACATCTTGACAACCATCTTTAAAACAATTCCAAATAAAAATGGGTCTACTCTGAGTCAGACTAGCAATGTCTAGTCCAGATGTGCGGAACCTTAGGCCTCCAGATGTTGCTGGACTACAACTCCCATCATCCCTGCCCATACTTGGTGGGACTGATGGGGGTTGTAGTTCTACAACATCTGGAGGGCCGAAGGTTCCCCACAGTTACCTTAGTCTGTAACGCCTCCCTTTGCTGTTTGATCCAACATGTGCCAAACTAGAGATTCAATTCAGTTCAAGCTGAATCTATCAAATTTGCACTTTCTGAAACAATATGAGAATCGAAACACAGCCATCCTTCGAAATTCACACTTCTCTGAATTTTGCAATGCAGTCCGCCAACAATGCTTACAAAACTGGAAACATTAGGGGAAAGTGAGCATAAAAATGAATATACGAGTGAAAATAACATATAGAAATGTGTTATATGATGAGAAATTGCTTGCAAAATATGTACATTAGTAAAAACGGTCTACAAATACGTGTTTATAAAGAGAAATTCTCACTAAAATACTGGAGAATTTTCATGAGGATTTTTATTTTTTAAAAATCGCAAACTGCTGCAGAAATGTGGAGAACTGGGTTTAAGGTTGGGAAAATGAGAAACGGAGAGAACCGAATGGAAAGGGATCGTTTCATCCCTACCTGTTGCTCAGTCTCAGGGCCGTTAGGCACCTTGCAGCATTCCCACAACATGCATTCGGCTGCTAGTGTGGCTCTTGGCAGCCAAACTCAGAATGGATGACCTGCCCCGCACCCTAGCACTTCTATCTCAATCACACATGCAAAGGTCTATGATGTATTAAGGGCTATATTGATATTAACGAAGCTTTTCCTGCAAATGAGGAGACCATGTTTCTGTGACATAAAAAGATGACAGACCAAGACTGTTCCTCCCTTCTGTCAGATTTTAAGACAAGGGGGCAAATCAGCACTAAAGGCAACGTTACCCCTATTTTAATACATACATCTCTTATCAGGGGCAGCGGGGGGATTAGCAAGGAGGAAGGTATATTGCGTGGGCCATATTGTTCCACACACCAGTCTTGTGGCAAAGGCAGGAGGATTCCTTTGTCAGCAACTTGTTCTTGATCATCCAAATAGTCTTAAAGAGGACAGTCAGCTAATAGAGTTCAGAAGCCCAAATAAAGCTTGTAGATCAACTCACAACTGAGGCTAAGTTCAGAGCAGGGAACTGGGTGAGATCAACTGTGCATTTCACAACTGTGATCATTCCACCAAAAGAACATGCAGGACTATCACCCAAAGGCCATGATAAGATTATGGCAGTGTTCTTTCCACATTCTTTGTAGAAGCAGTCTAGATGATCCCCACTGGTCCCCTGCTAATTCTGTGACTTTAAAACAAATGTCCAGGTTGCCACTAGCCCTGAAATCCTTCCATGGGGTGGGGAAGTAAACGGCTCTGATTTTAAAATCCAATTAAAAAATCTGATCAGTGCTTTCACACCAATTAAAGTTGTTTTAAAAGGTGCTGAAAGCCTTTCAGGTGCTTAGCTATTAGACTTGGTGTTTCCTAACAAGATGGTAGACACACAGCCTCCTAAATGTAACTACTGAGTTTTAACCATGTTAGCATGTATCAAAAATTAACCTTCCCTGGACTGTACCACTTCAGAGAGCGGATTGGGGAAGCCTGCATGCTTGGAGACGCCCTCCTAGATGGAAGAAAACCTTTAATGCATATAGAAATCTAGCAGAGCATGGAGAAGGGTTTCAACCTAGCCATTTCCATTATGTGCTGGCTTTTTTCAGACAGGAAATAATCAATGATGGGGGCAGGGGGCAGAGGGCAGGGGAGGACTCATCTGCAGCCTGAAGTGGCAAGATCCAGGGAGGGCAATACCATGTACTGTCTGTACAGGAAACTCAGTTCATGCTAATCCAAGATATATAGGGGCTGTTTTGTGGTTTATTCTGTGCTGGGGGGGGGGAAGCACTCTGCAAATGCTCAGAGGCACTCCCACCCTTATCACCACATAATAAATTATTGCTCTTAATGCACTTAAGGTGGTGCCCTCCCGATATTTTGGACTACTACTCGCATCAGCACCACCCAGCATGATCAGTGGTCAGGTATTACGAGAGTTGTAGTCCAAAACTTCTGGAGGGCACCATGCTGGCTACCTCTGCCCTACTTTATCATTACAAAAACCCTGTGGAGGTCGGCTGGACTAAGAGAGAGTTAATTGGCCCGGATCACCCATTCCTGGGTGGGGATTTGAATCTGGCAACACTCCACTTCCACTATATCATGCTGGCTTTCAAGTTATATATCAGTTTGTACTTTATATATTCCAGGGTTGAAACCCTGGATTTGAAAGCAAATTCTAGAGCAAAACCCTGCTTTTGAATTAAATCCTGACTTGGTAGTCTTAGGTGTGGATGTCACCTCGGGGGGGGAGGGGAGAGAGAGTCACAGGTCTAATCAACATGGCATAGGAACATAGGAAGCTGCCTTATACCAAGTCAGACCAGTTGGTCCATCTACCTCAGTACTGTCTACACTGACTGGCAGCAGTGGCTCTCCAGGGTTTCAGGCATGGAGTCTTTACCTTACCTGGAGATGCTGGGGATTGAACCTGGGACTGTATGCATGCAAAGCAGATGTTCTACCACTCAGCTATGGCTCTTCCCAAAGGGGTATTAGTCTCCCCCCCCTTTATCTTTTCACCTGAGATCTCAAAAAAAGGGTAGGAAAAAAGCCAAGACTATAAATAAAATAAAAATATTCCCTTCACAGGTTCCAAAAGCCTAACCCCAGGACAGCCTAGCACACACACACCCTGCACATCATGGCGACCACTTCGCCGACAGCCGCCGTGGTGACAGCCACCGTGGTGACAACAGCAGCTGCCATGGACTTGCGTGATTGGCTCTTCCTCTGCTACGGCCTGGTGGCCTTCCTGAGCGAGGTGATCGACAGCACCACCTGCCCATCCGTTTGCCGCTGTGACAATGGCTTCATCTACTGCAATGACCGGGGTCTGACCTCCATCCCGGCTGACATCCCAGATGATGCTACCACACTCTACCTGCAGAACAATCAGATCAACAGCGCCGGCATCCCTTCCACCTTGAAGAAAAAGCTCAATGTTCAGGTTGTACAACCAGGGGACTTGTTTGGAAAGAGGGCGGCTGATCTTCATTAGTGAGCTAAAACTGAATTTAGCCTAACCCATCCTCCCCCGCCCCTTCAGGATTTTTAAAGAGTGGCAATGGGATAGGTCTCCTTCCATTCCACCGAGAGACAGATGTGTGAAATCTTTAAGACAGTGGACACCAATATGTTTCATGTATTAATACAAGGATGTTTCTGGCAGATTTTGTTATCTTATGGATGTTCCAATACAGCCTTCCCCAATCTGGTGCCCTCCAGATGTTGATGGACTACAACTCCCATCAGCCAGCATGGCCAACGGTCAGGGATGATGGGAGTTGAAAAACATCTGGAGGAAGGCTGTTCTAGCACATTCCAGGTCATGATGGATTGCCACTTCTCAGTAAAATCTTTCAGGACATGGTGGTTCCAAACTTAAGGCGAGCATTGGGATGTTTACAAGACTAATTCAACATGCCAAAACCTTCCTTGGAAACACAGCAGCACCAGAAGCTGCCTTATCTGAGATCAGATCTAACCCACTAGTGTCTACTGTGACAGGTAGCAGTTCTCCAGAGTCTGAGGAAGGGAAAGGTCTTTTCCAGCACCTGCCACCTGAGCCTTTGAACTGGAGATGCCAGGGACTGAACCTGGAACTCTCTGCATGCGCTCTTCGTTGGACTATGGCCTCTCATAAACTCGCATTGAATTCATTTGGGCTTTTCTGATGCCATGCAAGGGAAGGGAACCATAGCACAGTGGCAGAGCATCTGCTTTGAACCCAGAATGTCCCGAGTTCAACCCCCAATGACATCTCCAGCTAGATCTGGGAATGTCTTCAGCCTGAAATCCTGGAGAGCCGCTGCCAGTCAGTGTAGAACAATACTGAGCTAGATGGTTTGACTCTATGTAAGGCACCTTCTGTGTTCCCAGACTCAGCCCCTGGCATCTTCAGTTAAAAGGGTCTCAAATAGTAGAGGCTAAGGAAGGCCTCTGCTTGCCCAAAGTCATAAAGTGCCACTGCTGATCAGAATAGACCAGAAATGGGGAAACCGCTCCCATCAGCCCCAGCTAAAATGGTCAGGGTTGATGAGAGCTGTATAGTTCATCAGTAGCTGGAGGGCCACAAGTTCCCCATCCCTACATTAGACAATACTGGTTCAGATGCATCAGTGGTCTGACCTAACACAAGGCAGATTCCTATTGTGCCCAAATTGGCCCAGGTCCTTGGTCTTTGGAAATAAGGCCGATGCATAATAACATCATGTGCCAGAGAATAAACAGATTTTATTTTTTAGATTTTGAATAGATACATCCAAATCCATATAACACATGCTGGAATTTTAATATATATTCAGGTTTTAGGTTCCAAATGGATTTTTTGTTTTGAAGATGATTTAGGGGTGTGGGTATCATACTTAGATTTTTAGCACAAGACACACACACACACACACACACTTAAAAACTCCCCTTGCCTGTTTAATACCAATTTAGAGAGGGGAAACAACCAATAAATTAAACCACTTTTCCCTGAGATCAGTTCATGATTTCTAGGCTGATGAAGGGCATTTTAATACTGACAAACTATAATCCAAATCAGACAAGTTTGGGGATCTTGTAAATACAACTGTTAAAAAACTTGTGCACAATTTCCATTCTCTTCTTCTGCCCTGTTGAATCTCCTCTTCATCCAATTCCCACCAGGTCATCTACCTCTACGAAAATGACCTGGATGAGTTCCCCATCAACCTGCCCCGTTCTTTGAGGGAACTCCACCTCCAGGACAACAACGTCCGCACCATCGCCCGAGACTCCCTGGCACGCATCCCTCTGCTGGAGAAGCTGCACCTGGACGACAACTCCGTCTCCACCGTCAGCATTGAAGACGATGCCTTTGCAGACAGCACGCGCCTCAAACTGCTCTTCCTCTCACGCAATCACCTCAGCAGCATCCCCTCCGGCCTGCCCCGTACCCTGGAGGAACTGAGGCTGGATGACAACCGCATCTCCACCATCCCCCTCCATGCCTTCAAGGGTCTGGTCAGCCTGCGGCGACTGGTGCTGGATGGCAACCTCTTGGCAAACCAGCGCATTGCAGATGACACCTTCAGCCGCCTGCAGAACCTCAGTGAGCTCTCTCTGGTGCGCAACTCTCTGGCAGCCCCGCCTCTCAATCTGCCCAGTGCCCATCTGCAGAAGCTGTACCTACAAGACAATGCCATCAGCCACATCCCCTACAACACCCTTTCTAAGATGAGGGAGCTGGAGAAGCTGGACCTGTCCAACAACAACCTTACCACTCTGCCCAAGGGTCTCTTTGATGACCTCGACAGTCTCTCCCAACTCCTGCTGAGGAACAACCCCTGGTACTGTGGCTGTAACCTAATGTGGTTGAGGGACTGGGTCAAGGCCCGGGCCGCGGTGGTGAATGTCAGGGGGCTGATGTGTCAAGGCCCTGATAAGGTCAGAGGCATGGCCATCAAGGACATTACCAATGAGATGGACGAATGCTTTGAAGGGGGCCTGCAGAGCAATTCAGGAGTGGCAGTGGCAGCCAAGACGACTGCCAGCAATGCTGCTGTCACAACCCCGCAGGGCTCCCTTTTCACCCTCAAGGCCAAGAGGCCTGGCATCCAACTTCCAGATTCCAACATTGACTACCCAATGGCCACCGGCGCTGGAGCCAAAGCACTGATTCTAAATGTCAAGCCGCTGACTCCCGACAGCATCCGCATCAGCTGGAAGGCAGCACTCCCAGCGGCCTCTTTCCGCCTGAGCTGGTTGCGCCTGGGCCACAGCCCAGCTGTGGGCTCTATCACAGAGACTCTGGTGCAAGGTGACAAGACAGAGTACTTGTTGACGGCCCTGGAGCCTAAGTCCACCTACATCATCTGCATGGTCACCATGGAGACGGGCAGCACCTATGTGCCCGACGAGACACCAGTGTGTGCCAAGGCAGAGACGGCAGACATGTACAGCCCTACCACCACCCTCAACCATGAGCAAAACATGGACCCAATGGCCGGGCTGTCATTAGCAGGCATCATCGGTGGGGCCGTGGCCTTGGTCTTCCTCTTTCTGGTCTTGGCTGCCATTTGCTGGTACATCCACCGGACTGGAGAGCTGCTGACGCGGGAACGAGGCAGCCGGAAAAAAGACGACTACATGGAGTCAGGCACCAAGAAGGACAACTCCATCCTGGAAATCAGAGGCCCTGGGTTGCAGATGCTTCCAATCAACCCGCACCGGGCAAAGGAAGAGTATGTCATCCATACCATATTCCCTTCCAATGGAACCAGTCTTTATAAAAGCACCCACACCATCGGCTACGGCACAACGCGTGGGTATAGAGACGGTGGAATTCCAGACATAGACTACTCATATACATGATGCAAACCCCCCCTCCTCCCACACACATCCCCCCCATCGCCTACCCCTTCCCTGTTTTTACCCTCCTCTCTCACCCCAGGATTTTTTTTTTGTTTTTTTTGCCAAGGTGAAAAAAACGCAAAACACAAACTGTTTTACACGCAGAACCAGGTGGAACAAAAGGGGAGGGGGGAAGGGATGTTTTACAAGAAAAAAAAAGGAAAGAAAAACAAAAGCCTATTTTGTAGAAAACAAAAAACAAACAAAAGTTTTAAAAAAGTAGACATGGGGGGGGAGACATAATTTATATTTAATATACCAGATTAAAACATACAACTCAGACCATCAAGAAACATCAAGAGTTGTTGTGGGGTTCCCTGCCCTCCCTCCCCTGTGAGACCTGGAAGAGGGGGGGAAATTGAAAATGGAAAAACAAAAATGCTACCTGTTTTATCTTTCTTCCTGTATAAATCCTCTATTTTGTTCAGGAGTTAGATTATAAAAAAAAACAAAAAATGTGAAAATGTCTTTCCTGGCGGCTAAACTGTTGACTGCATGGGGGCAGAGGACCTGTATAAATCTGCTTTCATTTCTCCTTTTGCATCCCATAACTCTGCTTTCCTTACAGGTTCCCAATGTATCATGCAAAGTTGAGCAACAACAACAAAATAACCATTGGCAATATATATATGTTGGAGTTCTGAAACAAGACCATAACCCCCACGCACACACAAACAGCCCTCTGCACCTGACTCAATTCTCCCCCCCATCTTTCTGCAACACTCAAAATCCATCAACTTTGTTCTTTTGCTCAACACAGACTGATCTTAAAAGAAATCTCTGTTTGGTTACCTCCTTGCATATCTATCCTTGGGGACAATCATTCAAGAATATTCTGTTTGTAGGAATAATTGCAACACGTAGCTCTTGTCTTTTTAGCAAAAAAACAATAGTAAAAAAAAAAAACTGACATGGAGACGGAGACAGGCCAGCGTCTTCCAACCAGAAAGATGTTCCTCTTTCCAAGGTGGGGGCTCTGGAAATCCTAAATTAATCTCAGGTTCACATTTAAGAGTGTGAATGATTTTTGAGATGTTAAAGAAGAAGAGAGGAGCAGGAGTTTGGTTCAAGACTCTTTTTTCCCTTTTCATTTTTTGCATCAACTCGAAAAATGACAAGCGATGCCATTATCAATAGCTCATAACTAAGATGCTCAAAGATTTTGTTTAGTCTCCTACTGTATTGCACTTATTTTTGCCTCCTCTCCCGTGGTATAAAATTTGGGTGTCCAACCGGAGATCTATGAATCTCTAGGCATCCAGCATGTGGGCCTGCCGTCAAGGGCATTTGAAGGTCCTGGTTACAGAGCCTATAGTGCAGGTTTGCACTGCTTGCAACCTGCCAAGCTAAAATGCAGCTCCATCACCCACATATCGTCACCTGCCAGGTATTCAAGGACCCTCCTGTTTTTGCAATCGCAAGCAAGGAGTAAAAGCAGGTGGTGTACTGAACCCCTGGCATGTGGCCACCACATATGGCTGGTGGCCTGCCTTTCCCTGGGCTAATTTGGGGATTTGGTGCCCCCCAGAGCAGAACCAAGCGATTCAAAAGTTGCAGAAGCGACAGGAAAACAGATTCCCCCACTTGAACCAGGAGGCTTAACAGCACACTACATTCAAGCATGCATCCGACACGTGGGGAAAACCTGCTCTGGAAATTGAGTTGCTGTGGATGTGAAGGAGCCTCCGAGGGTCTGGTTGGAATTGGCAGAAGTCGAGAGCAAACAACAGGAAGCAGACCAACCTCCACACACGTACAAACTGTTGCCACTTGTCACAGTGGACACACTACGACAACGTGTACGCTTGCTTGATGGAGATTTTTAGATCTCGTGTACTACTGGTGGGATGACCTATAATAAGAAATGGGCTGTGAAGTGAGTGGTGACACATACTGTGCATGTGGGAGGCTCCTGGATTTGATCCCCAGCATTGCCAACGGTGTGTTTTCAGGAAGAGGGCTAGGAAAATCAGAAGAAATCTTGGAGGGAAGGCCAAATCTGAAACTGGTTAATAGATCACTGGTCTGAACTGGTAGGAGAGAGCTTAGTTCTCTCTTTAGTTTAAGTTATGCCTATGTTTCATGTGACTGTCAGCCTTGTACACGTTCGTGCCTGTTAAACCTGAAGGTGCAGATACAGACTGAAGAGGTCCACAAGATTTTTAGAATGGATGGGACTGGTATAGTCAAGTTGAAGACTGGAGGTGGAGGAATGGTTGTATCTGTTAGATACAACTCAGAGTAGACCCATTTAAATCAATGGACTGAAGTTAGTCATAACCATTTCAGTGTGTCTACTCTGAGCATGACTTAGCTGAATAAAAAGCAACACTTAGTTGGAAAGTGTTGCAAAGCTGGGGAGGGGGGCAAACATTCACTCAACAAATGGAGGATAAGTCCATCAAGAACTATTAAGCATTACTGCTATGTGGAACCTCCATGTATAGATGCGGCATATCTTACAAGTATCAGAAGCTAAGAATAAGTGGAAAGCCATTATCTTCATGCTTCTCAAAAGCATCTAGATGGCCACCAGAACGCTGGGTAAGATGAACCTTTGCTTTGTTCCAGCAAGGCCTTTGATTCTGAAAATCCTAAAACATTTTTTTAAACAGGGCCCCATTGAAGCCCCCCTTTTCCATAAGACTTCTTGTTTCTTACATCTTGAAATTAATATTAAAAGTATTTCTTAAAACCCTAAGAAGTATCCCTCCTCATGCATAATAATGATCAGGATGGCTTAATTGACTGCAAGTCTGTAGCACCAGGCAAAGGAAAAGCGGGCATACTTCCCACCTAAATAAATTCACTGCTGGAAAGGTGAGCCCTAAACAAACCCCAGGCCAGGCTTAGAACAACTTCACACCAAATGTAGCCCAGCATCCCCATAATGTGACCTGCCAGGGTCTTGACACACCACCACTGCATCCATTTTTACACTCCAAAGTAGGCAGCAAAAACAGGAAAGTTTAAAATCTCCTGGTGAGCCACCCTGCTTGGTGTTTAAGTAACTGTACAACTGCATTGCTTGAGGGAGGAGAAAACCGGGGGGGGGGATTGGCTCCACCTTCAGTGATCCCCTTGGCTGCCCCACCGGTGTGTCCAGTGGTTACCAGCCACCACTGTTTGACTTGCTGGATTGGAAGTTGTGCAGGCCTGACTTCTAGGCAGGTTTCAGTTGAATCCAAATCATCTTCCCCCACAAGAAGATCCCAATCTTCTTCACAAGCAGCCAAACCCGTGGAGGAAAGTAATTAGAAGTCACTTGAGGTGTCATTCAACATACAGTCTCTGCGCTTTTTGCCTGTGTTCTCTGTATGAATTTGCAAGGTTTCAACCCCTTAATTTCCGCGGATGGCAATAAATGGGATTAGCTGGCTAACTGGAGAGCAAGGCAATAAACACACCATTAGAAGCATTTTTCTGTGGAATTCTCTCCTCGCCAGAGGGGCTCTGACAGCCCCGCATTCCTTAATAGCAACAATAACAACTGTTCATGGAAAAATTAATGCATTTCAAGGGGTTTGTGACAAAACAAAGTGGTGGGGGGGGGAGGAAGATGAACAGTCAGAAAAGGAAAAACATTAAAGATTGGCAGAATGGCATTTATGTCCATCAACTCCCCAGTGGGCAACACGTCCCTCACTGGATTGCAATTCATGTCTAGATTTACAAAATCTATCCCTCAATGCATTTTGGTTTGCTCGGCTTTTGGACAAGGAGGCACAGTCTTCTAATACAGTCCTTACTGGCGCTTCCTGTACTAGATTGAAATGGTTTTCCACTCTAAAATTGTGAAAGTACTGCACATCTAGAGGTTTCACCAGAGAGATGCAGGGACAGAGGAGTCTTCCTATTGACAGCTGTAGAGCGTAATGGCCTATGGAGGGTTTAAGTTTCATTCTGGACGTTCCAGCTATGCAAGACTCATGTCTTAACCTTTTTCTATATGTTAATGTTACAGGTTGGGTCAGATGTGGGGAACCTTTGGTCCTCCAGATGTTGCTGGATTACAACTCCCATCAGCCCAACAAGCATGACCAATAGCCAAGGCTGATGGGAGTCATAACTGGAGGGTGAAAGGTTCCTAGACCTGGGTTAGGTAAAAAACTGACAGAAAACACTCTCCCAATATAGGAGAAGCCTGTGAGATTTCTTTATGTTAAGTTGTGCCTAGCTTGGTGAAGGGCAAATGTTTATCTGCATTGGGAGAGCAAACAGCTCTTTAAAAAGGATTCAGACCTACATGCCTTTTTACACTGCAGCTCCCAAGCCCCAATGTATGCTGTACAGCTTGTGTCTCACCAAGCTGAACACAACTCAGTAGCATGAATTGACATCCAACAGATGCTCAACAACCTCCCAATTTCTGCAGTTTCAGGCCATTTTTTTTTTTTTAAAAAGGGCTTATCTAGCACTTGGCAAGCCCCAAAACACATCCAGCTTCATGGATACCAAAGCTGTACAGTTCCTTTTGTAAAGCAATCACAAAACAGCTGAAAGATGCCTGGACAGATTAGAACAAAGTAGGGTTGTCCAGGAACCAGCTGCAAGCTGCAGAACTCGTCGACCTTTTAGCATGAGATAATGCAATTGCAGTGCCTTCATCATCATCTCCCCATGAGGGCTAGCACTCATGGGCTGCTTGCTTGCTACAACAGACTGGGTAGGAGGAACAAGGGGAAGGACTAGACGGGAAGCTGCCATTCAATTAGACTGCTGTGGAAATTCCAGGCAGTCAGTCTCTCTAAGGATGCTTCCAGATGGGTGTTTATTGTGAGATCGGTGCACTCAAGGCTTGTTTATTTGTTTTACACATGTACACAATGTTGTTGGCATCAAAATGCCAGCCCATATTTTCCCTCCCCCCCTCTTTAATCTGGATTTACCTTTACCAAGTTTAAAAAAACACAACTGTTGCCAACATCCCTTTTGCAAATTAAGTCCTCATCTGGAAGCATCCTAGACTGGTATCCAACTAAGTTCTACTTAGAGCAGACCCATGAAAATTAATGGACTTAAGTTAGTCATGTTGATCAATTTCATTGGGTCTACTGTGATTAGGATCAGCATCAAATGTAACCCCAAGGTTGCAGTCTAGCAACCTCAGATTGCTTGTTCTTGGTTTGATCTTAAATCTTGTGAAATCTGCCTTGAAAATATTTTAAATATGGTGGGTTGGAATCTGAACTGGAAGAAAAGACTACATGAGATGTCATGTGGTAACATGAGTGTGTTCCCCTTACCGAGGTAGGCAAGTACTAAAAAGTTCCCACAGTCCACCCTGGGCATAATATTGGGGAGTGTCTTCCATCAGTCTCTTTTAAAAGGAAATAGACAAATTGCAAGAATCACTGCTTTCTGGATGAATCTCTTGGAAACAGCAATATGACTGGCAACGCAGGCAGGACCTAGTGGAGAGCACAGGTGGGCAGCAGTCAAGATGGTAGGTCGGAGAAGTCATAGTTCTAGAACATATTGACTGCCGCAATCTCCCTAAAGCAGGGGTGAGGAAATGGTTGACCCTCTATATGTTGTTGGACTCCAAATTCCATCAGCCCCAGCTGGAATAGCCAATGGCCATGGATAATAGGAGTTATAGTCCAACAACACCTGGAGGACCACAGGTTCCCCATTCCTGGGTCAAAAGACACAGACACTCCTGGCTCCAATTCTGTAATCACCGATACTCTGCATTAAAAACCACACGCACCATTCTTTAGCTATATATCCCAGCTCTTGGTTCTCGGTATGCAAATTTATGCAGCTCATTAGCAGTACACTGAAATAATCAGGGGAGGGGGGGAAACAAAGCCATCCACGGGAGTCAGTTTGGAAAGAAGCAGTGGGTGGGTGGCTTGTTTCCTTCCTATTAAACACCATCAACAAGGAAAACACAAACAACAAAAATTACGAAGAGTGCGCTCCAGGCCGGCTAATGTTTATATGCTAAACATCACTTTACACAATCCGGGCCTTGGACCCGACACGTCAGTCTCGCCTCCCGTGAAGTGTAATTTTATTAAGTGTTTAACTCTATATACAGTACTTAACAAACAGAGCTAATGTGAGCGGGCTCTCGGGAGGATGCATTTAGCACAATGCAAAAAAAAAAAAACTAAAAAAACCTGCCTCTCCCTGCTGCTCATTAATTCAGGTGATTTGAGGGTTGTTTGGCATGCGCCATTGCTGGCACGCATGCAGAGTTTACGGTAACAAGCAATTTGCAGCTCAGCTTGCAAAGTTTTCATTTAGGGGAGAGAGAGCTTTTAAAAAAATCGAGAGAGCAAGCAAGAGAGGGCACAGGTGGGAAATGTGGGAAAGAAAACAGTCTTCAAGCTTGACTTCCACACCCCACCCAACGCACCCCTTTCCTTGGAGTCTGGCAACAGAGCTCAGCTGTTGCAGATACGAGGATGGGAGGTCTCAGGTTTTCAGAATGTGGTCCTCGCTGAAACCAGGTTCCTTGCTAGTGGATGGTTGGGTTTAGCCCTCCCCCCTACAAAAGTACTTCTTCACACTGCACAGTTAAATTATGGAATTCACTCCCACAAGGAGTAGTGATGGCCACCAACTTGGATGGCTTTTTAGACAAATTCATGGAGGATAAGGCAATAATGGCTACTAGCCACAATGGCTATGTTCTCCTTCCACTACTGGAGGCCATATGTCTCTTGAATACCAGTTGTTGGGAATCTCAGGTGGGGAGAGTTGCTGTTGCGCTCAGGTTCTGCTTGCAGGCGTTCCACTGAGAACAGGATGCTGGACTAGATGGGACTTTGGCCTGACCCAGAAGGTCTCATCTTAGTACTGTGGGAAATGTGTGCACTCAAACCTCAGAGCTCACATCAGCCACTGCAATTAGTATGCAGCACAGAGGACTGTGAATTACTGGGACTGGTATGGAAAAAATTGGCACTTGGCTTTCTGCCCCTTGCTAGTCAACAGAGCAGTATGTTCTTCATGCCACTCTGTAGGTCTTAGCTCAAGCCCACCCAGCAGTGGTGGACAGTGGGATAATTGAGTGGGAAATGTTCCCCTCCCCATTCCAGGTCTGGGTTCAGACCCAGTTGTCCATGACCCTAACAGGATCCTGACGGTGCTTTCCCCGTATTGTAAAATGATGAGGCCTTCCTTGATTTAAATACGTGTTTGTCCAGTCCTTTCTTCCTCACTGTTCAGACCTGTACATTGTGTCCAACACTGGCACTCCTTCTTGCATTCTTTTAAATTTCAGTTTGACCTTTATTGCTACTTTGGGATGCAAAGAGTGGAAATGAACCTCAAAAGCCACATAGCCAAGACTCTGAGCCTTTGTGTTACGCCCTTCCTTCCAACACAAGAACAGTAAAACTAGGGATATCACAGTAATCCACCATGTCCAGTTACCAGCGTAGATACTGCTATCCCTCTGGGGCAGTCAGTTATCTGAAACCTAAAGGAAGGGGAACAAATTAGATTCAGTTCATATTTAAAGGAAAACTTACTAAATTCTTGTTTTCCGAACCAACATGCAAACCAAACCAAAGCCATATTTCAAAATTCATACTTCTCAGAATTTTGCAGTGCAGTTCTCCAGCCAAGGAAGGTGTACAAAAATGCATATGCAGGCCAGTGGTTCCCAAACTTTTTTCCACTTGAAAATTGCTCGTTGTCTTGGTGGGCCACTTAATGATTTATCTGCCAATTGAAGCAATTGAAGTGGGCTCTGCTAGATCCTGTATTGATTTTAATTGTATTTTTATTGCTTCTTTTGTTTCTTATATTGTATATTATCGTATTACAATTTGCATTCCGTAGAATTCAAATTGTAATACAATGGAATGTACGAAAATAAGGAATAAAATACAACTAAGAAATTAACGTGAATGTTTCATGTGGGCATGCTGTGGATAACTTGAATGAAGCTCACGGACCACTGGTGGTCTGCGGACCACAGTTTGGGAACCTCTGTACTAGGCTGGTGTGCATAAAAATGCATATAGCAAATTATGGCACACAGAAATGCATTATATCAGGGGAAATTACTTTGCAAAAACACGTGCGTTAGGCAAAATTAAGAATGCAAGAACAGCCTGCTGGATCAGTCCAACGGCTCATCTAGTCCAGCATCCATTTCTCACAGTGGCCAACCAGATGCCTCTGCAAAGCTTACAAGCACTGCATACAAAAATGTGTATATTAAGAGAAATTTGCATTAAAATGCTGAAGAATTCTCATGAGGACTTCAACAAATCGCACACTGATATGAAAATGGAGAACTGAACCTAAGATTAGAAAAATGAGAATCTTGAGAGAAACCAATTTGACAGATTCACTCATCACTACTCGAACCTTCCTTATATCAGGGATTAATTGGCAGGAGGATGTGTGCAAACTCTTGCATAAACTAGAGGCTGAATTAATATCAGAAAGTACATCCACCATAGTTATCCACCAGCAGTGAATTACTGTCTGTGAGATGTGCATTCTGATGTACATTCCCATCTGCATCTAGTCAACGTGCATGTGGCAGCCCACTGGGAATTTTTACTGGGTGTCACTGGGAGAGAGAGAAAAACAAGAGCCCCAGATGCACATAAATTGCTCAGAAAAGCAAGGTTAAAATCAGAGGCACACCACAGACTTTCCATGCGGCATGGGGAGGAAAAGCAGGAAACTGTGGAAATAAAGACAGAGAGGTTTTGCAGGCCCTGTATTAAAACCAAGGCATTCTATCCACCAAGTGAAAATAGTAAAAACCTGACGGCAGTGCACAAAGAGGCTGAGCAAGCTGTCCTGGTCAAGGGGGCCTGTGGCACACCTTCCAATCCATCTTCCCTGCAAGGCAGTATTACCCATCAAGCATGCTCAGCTATTGGTTCTGTCCATCCCATCTAACTTGACAGCTGCCTTGGGCTCTCCACTTGCTCAGTGGAACAGCACTTAATGATTCTGCAAGTGAGGTGTGCATGCAGAAACACACACAGAGCGGTTTTGCCCTCGTAACCCTTGCTCTTAAGTTCCCCCTTCACTCCACTGCTTTCCTATTCCAGACATGTTTTGGAAATCACTGGATCTGGGGGGAGCCGTGGATTTACTTATTTATTCAATTGTCCTCATTTCCCCTTTCCTACAACACTTGTCCATTTGTTGGTGGCCACTTTAAGTCTAGTCTTAGGTATTTCAGACCCCAAAACCCATCTCGAGACCCAGCATGCATCACAGGACCTGCCTTTTTCTTCTTGCTCCCCACGTCCACATTTTTCTCCTTCTCTTAAAAAGAAAGAAAAGTGGCAGACGTGACAGTTGTACGATCTATCTGAGACTGCAATATAACCTACTTGCAGGTTGTCACAACATTTTTTTCTGAAATAGTCTACACCAAGGGTGGGGAACCTTTGGCCTAGGAAACAAATCTGGTCCTCACAACTCTCCCCAAGCCAAACCCTTCCCCAGCCCTGTTTCTTACCCTCCTTGAGGGGATTTTTGTTGTTGTTTTTGCATGTGCCCCCAAACTCTGATCATGCCTCTTGCTTGCCTGGATGGAGGACAGAGAGGAGTGTATGTAGAAAGCAGCCTACTGTACAAAGTTAACATATTCCTTGTGCCCGTGGCCCTTGGAAAGTTACCCAGAAGGTATGAGGCCCTTGGGTCAAGAAAGGTTCTCCACCTCTGATCTAGACTATAGAAAATTCCTCTCTTTGTTGCCTTCTCTTGGAGGGGGTGGCACAGCTCCACACTCTTCAGCCAACGTAGAAACTGTCTCTATTTAACTTGTATTTCAACCCTACCCTTAAATCCAAGTCAGCAAAGGGCCTCTCAGAGAGAGAGAGTTTGAAGGGTGCCGCAATTATATTATATTCCCTTAATGCAATACTCAATCTCCAATCGAGCATCATTCTTTGCTGCAAGGGGTTAGCCTTGCTGCTGCTTGCAACTTTAAAAAGGGGGGGGGGATCTGGGCAAGCAGTGCAATGCCAAATTCATGCTAATACAGAGGAATTCCATGACCATTAAGGTTATTTTGAAAAAGGAAAGATTGCTGAAATTACAGGGCTACACAAAGGGCTGGAAACTCCCCCCCCTCAAAAAAAGCCAAGGTACATAGGATGTGTTGCCAGGTAACAGATTTTGTATCATATCTACCATATGATAACTTACAAGCATGCAATCGCAAGAATCTTAAGAATCCCATCTAACATAAGAAGTACAATAAAAGGGCTCCCTATACTTTGGTCTGGTAGAAATAATTGCTGCTTCTGGTCCATCCTGTGACCACTTTTCAAGAGATCGTTTGTATATTTTAACATTCTCCAATTCTGAGCACTTTTACTGTACAGCCAAGCCTCCAGTTAACAAGTCTCCAGTTAACAATGGCAACCACAAGACAGGGATCAGATCCTCAGGTGTTTAAGGCCATTTGCCATCACATGTACCCAATGCACAGTTACCAAGTCAAACACAGAGAGTAGCACCAGTGGAGACTGCTCCATTGGGGCAAATAGGGCATAGCCCCACCAACCTCAGCCTGCCCTCAGCCAGAATTCAGCAGGAAAGAGGATGGGGACAAAACAAAAATTAGTTATCTCTGTCTGTCATTGGCTCTCGTGTTGGGCTCCCTGCTTTCCACCCCACCAGTCCCTGTAGTCACCAATCTGCTTTGGTGTGTAGGTTGACAATAGGAGGAATTCATGTGAAGCTGCCTTACATCAAGTCAGACCAGTGGTTCATCTATTCCAGTATTGTTTACTGTTCTGATTAGAAGCTTTTGTAGGACTTAGGGAGAGGGATTTCCCAGCCTTGCTCCCAAGATCCTTTTGACTAGAGATGCCAGGAGATTGAACTTGGGAAAGCATGTGCTCTGCCCATTCAGCTGTGGCTCAAAACAAAAATATGGAAACAGAAGGCTGTCACCTCATAGTTTCTGTATGTGTAGCTTTGGAAAGGAGGAGAGGGCTAAAATGTACCAAGAAGACAAAAGCTTCCTCTCCTCTTCTTTATAGGTAAAGATAGGAAACTGTTCATAACACCACAATTGTTTCAGATGGTGACAAGGCATAAGTGTAGGAAAGTTGATGCAATGCACTGTAGTTTTCCCCCTCCCTGGATCAAAGAGGCCTTGCACTTTAGTTTCCCCGGCCTGTTGTTTCCTTTAAAATTCAGAATTAATGTACAAGAGCATGCTATGCTACCCACCCCCCAGCCTTCTTGGGGTCACCATGAGAAGCCAGGTAAGATAGGGATAGACTGAGAGGTAGCAGACCAATGTTATCTCTTGCCCTCAGTGGCAAACAGTTGCCTGCTCTGGCCATTTTGGCAGGCTAGGAGAAGAAAAGCAGGATGAATGCCAGACACTGGAGATTATCTCTGGCCATCTCGGAAGAGGAAGGGGACCTGGTCCAGCTTTTTCCAAGGCACACACAAAGACCGACCCTGATCACTCCTGTTTGCAACATCTGCATCATCCTCCGCCATCTTGCATACACATTCATTGGGTACTAAAGCCAGTTCCCTGAGGGAAGAAGCAACAAGGGAGACATCAGGAGCTTGGTGGACAGGAAGGAAATCCAGCCAACAAGAGGTCTGGAAGCTGGTTGGGCTTGCAGGAACTCAACCCCAGTGTCAATTATAGAGGAGAGAGACTAAGTTCCACTGTCATGCAGGCTGAAAACCAACACCAGGGTCCTGGGGGACAAGGAAGGAGGAAAACTGAGAGCAAGTGTTTATGTACAGTGATCCTGGCTTCCTGGCAACATGCCACAGTTGGTCTGACTTAGAAGAAGGTATATAGGCTATGGAGTTGCTGCCCACCAGCTTGAGACAAGGAGAACATGGTACAACAGAGGAAAAACAGGACATTTTGGTGCCTTCCTCTCCCTCTGCATTGGCTGCCTGTCTCAGCTGGAGAAAAACAAATCACAGTCTGGACCTATAGATAATGAATGCTGGCATCTGACCATAGCCAAGCATCATGAGCCAGCACTGAAAGTTCACATGCAGAGAAGACAGGGCTAACTGTGGAATCTGAATCTTTGGGATGGTCCGTTCTCCCCCCCATCTAATTTTGGCTTCACGGTGGCTGGGTTCAGGCCAACAAGTCTCTCCCGCCATCTTGCCAGAAGGCAACAAAGCTCTCTTAACAACAAGCAAAAACACACCATAGCCTCCAACAAACTGGGGGGGGGATGAACTGTTTCCATTGTTGCTGTTGCCCGCATGTGTGTGTTTACCTTAAT